>NC_087063.1:66812485-67122661 GCF_963678635.1 Symsagittifera roscoffensis | reverse complement strand
CTCTTGCTCATCTTTTTTGCTACCCTACTTAGTGAATGTCCGTGCCGAAGTACAGGCCGATGTGACTACTCAAGTGGAGCAGAAACTGGTTATAGGATCCGCAAAGACCAAGTACTTCAGCCCCGAAGATGTCGGAGCCACGGTTCACCCGTACAAAGGAGCAAAACTAGCCGAACTTGCCGCTTCTGTCTCGCGCTACATATCCCTGAAACTGAAGTGTTTTACCATAGTAGCCGGCTTTAATGATAACTCATCTACAGACTCAGACTTAGCTAATGATTGCAGATTTTTAGTAAATTAACTTTGAATCAACTTGAACCTAATTGTGCTTATTATCCACAAAACCATCCTTTCTGCAATTAATCACTTCATAAATAGAAAAATTGATACACTAAAACAACATTTGTTTTGCCTTATACATAACTTTATCACTCAAGAATCAGATTTTTTTCGCAATCCAAACAATAATTTTAGTGCTATTATGTTTTGTAAAGATGGCATTCCTTTTTATATTAATGGTCATAAAACTTTTAGTTTGTTGCTCGCTCAGCCAACTTGTAAAAATTAGTTATAAATTTACCCTCCTCGCTGCCAAATCATAGCTGATCAAACGCATTGCCATATTTGCAAACGCAATCTTCAAAAAGGAATCATTTGGTTGTCTTGTACAAAACATACGTCCACGACTCATCTAGCGGGCTGCAGAGCAGCGAAACTTTTTACCATAGTTTTTTCCTGCATACAATGCAACCTAGAGAAATTTGCAAAAGGGTCTAACTCCACCAAGAGACCACTATGCAAGGTACCCATCACAACTGAAGAAGAAGCATCACTGGCAACACCCGAAACAAACGTATTGCCCAACGCAACACAGTCTATTCCATCGTCTCCAGTAATCACTACAGTCCGCTCTGACTAGTGGAGTATTATCGTAGAAAAACTTAAAATTAAAACAAAGTACATATATAAAAATGTGTTAAACTGGAAAAGGCGCATTATTCTAAGCAAAAACAATCCCGTTCTTCAATTCGTAGAATTACTGAGCCAGCGTTAGTAGAAGAAATATCAATTTCTAACGTTGCAAAAAAGCGGCAATGATTCTCACGTATCTGCTGCTCTCGAAAACTAAATCAGAAGCAAACGGATCCAATTCCAAAACTCTGAACAGCCGCATAGTTTTGTGCAAGGATACTAGACAATTTTTTCACTGAAGCAAAAGCTCTCCAAATCAGACATCTAAAACAGAAGAAGTGCGAAGTGAACGAGGAATTTAAACGATTTATTAAGCTAATGATTACAGCAAAATATCCGTCGCCAGTGGCTGCACTTCAGACAAAAAGACAAACGGAGTACTTCTCCAAACGAAGGTATTGAAGGAAAAACAGTCCTTTGTATCCTGCAAGAAAAACACCCCCAAGCCAAAGTAGCGAACACTAATCAAATAATTGAAGCAAGTGAAGACACAATGCGACCCCTCTATATTGGAACAAACAAACGCCAACAAAATTCGGAAATCAAGCCTGAAAATGCACAGAAGCCACAGTCTCTCAGATCAGATGCGTGCGAATGGAGAAGGTTGTTAATTTTTCCAACCCGAAATCCATTGATTTTTGAAAAACACTTGCAAAGCTATCCTAAAACATAGCAATTAAAACTCTTGAGAATCTTACGGCGTACTAATTTTGTCATCAGATAACTCTCGACAAAAATCCAAGGGTAAAGCAGATTCTTATAGGCGAGATTCTGAGACCAATTTTTGGCAAAACAGTCACCCAATGTATATAATCAGAATTTGAAAATCTCGAAAAAAAGTCCCAACTCTACGTAGGCCAGAATCAAATATGCTATCCACAGCTTTAGGAACGAGTTTGAGAAAGCGGAAGCGGACGCCATACTTTTTATCGATGCAGAAAATGCCTTCAATTCGCTCAATACAGATTTTGCTCTAAAGAATATACCAGCTCTTTGTCCGGCATTACAACATGCCCTGGTAAACTCATATAGAACTCCCTCAAAATTATATGTCACTAACACGGTTTAGACACCTACCAAAAACACAAGGCAAGGTGAATTCCTCGCATTGGCTTTGTACAGATTAGGAATAGTTCCACTGATCGAGCTCCTGCAAAAATCAAATATCAACCAAAAACGGTATGCAGATGACGGAAGCGCTGCAGGTGATCTTGAGAGTATCCAATACTCGACAATCTGTATAAGCTCAAAAGAAAGTTTGCAGCTACAATGTGAAGCCATCCAAATATGAACTCATAAAAAAGAAAAAGTGACGGGAATGCGCCGTAAGTTTATTTGAAGGCACAAATAGTATAATGATTTTTGGTTTGGTGTACCTGTATGGGTTATACGAGCACCATCAGCAAGCAATGAATTCAAAAGGAATATTTTTTTACAAAATTTTTTTCAAAATACTTAAAACAACGCCACAAAATGCGTAATCCTGCTACACAAAGAGAGTTTAAATTAAATTAAGCATCCTTACCAGAATAACTCCGGAGGCATATAAGAAAACGGACTGAAAATAGTATTACTTGTATAGGCCATATAACCAGTGAAGATTACAGCCTTTTCGCACTATCACTACAAGTGGGAGGACTAGTTCTCCTCAGCAACACGGACTATCCCAGAAACTATCCTTAGTCACGAATCGTTTGTGATCCGCTAGAAAAGAGTGATCCAGAAATAGCTGAAACGGATCAAAAAAGCTTAGATTATATAAAAAAAATGTTCATCAGAAAAAAACTAACATTAAATCTTCAGTTCAGTTCAGTTCTTTTTCTGAGCTTTTAGGCCTTTTGTCGCCTCTATCGATCAGCTCATGATGTACTTTTTTTTCGATTAATTGGTCTCAATTTTATTAATTTCGCTTTTCTTCCAATGTTTGTCCAGGATCTTCATGAAATTGTTCAAGGTCTTCGAGTCATGGCAACATGTTCCAATCTGTAGCTGATCTAATGGTAAAACGTTTTTCCGCAATTCGAATTTGGCCTTCTTCCTTATCACTTTCTTGTCATTTGTCCTTGTGTCACGATTACTCAATTCGAACATGTCTTTCGTAGTTTTTGGGTCATATCGGTTGTAACCTATGTTAAACAATTCGATCATTGTTCCTCGCCTTCTGCGGTATTTAAGTGACGGTAGTTCTAGTTTCTTTAACCTTTCATTGCAGCTTAGTGTCTGCAGCCCTTGTACCATTCGTGTCAACCGTCGTTGCACATTTTCGATTAATTGTGTGTTCTTCATTAATCGCGGGTACCAGGTTTGATTACAAAACTCCAAATGAGGCCTTATGAAGCCTTTATAAATATTTAAAAACACAGGTATATTCATTTTAATGAATGTTTTCTTAAAAACTGCAATGATAGAACTTGCCTTTTTAATTTTTGCAAAGATATGAGAGTCAAAGGAGAGTTTACTATCGATGATCACTCCAAGGTTTTTTTCTTCTACCATTTCAAGCTGTTTATCGTAAAGTTCACATGATCTTTTTTTTCACGATTTGATCTTCCATTTGAGATTATCATATGTACTCATTTATCTTCATTGAAATGCAGAAAGGAGCATCGAACAGGCTAAGCGTACAAGGTACACCACTTCGTCCCGTCTTTTTTTACCTGGTAGCTCCTATGACAACCTAAATAAAATATTGGCAAAGTACTTTGATGAAATTGAGGGGGCAAACATAGAAACGAACACTCAAATGGCCAGGGAGATCTTGGAGAAATTGAGTTCGTTTCTGACGAGAGTATAACTCCCTTGATGTACAATGTTTGTACACTATTGTCTCGCTCAATGAAGCTGTTGAAATAGCCCTGAGGAGGTTATATGAGCAAGTCAACCCTCCGGAAACATCTCGCAAGACTATGAAAAAACCACTGAATTTGGCAGTGAGATAGGTACACTTTAAATGCAATGGTTTGTGGTATGTTCAAAAAGACGGTTTAGCAATGGGCGCCTCCCTTGCAATGATATTGGCCAATTTGTGGCTCAAAGAATACGAACCTGCATTAAAAAAAGAAGTACCAAAATTGACTGTGCTAAATGAGGGTAACAAGGAAGTTTGCTCTAGATGTCAGAAAAAGGTGACATATCGGACAAAAAGGATAAAATGCGAAGCTTGTTTGAATTGGTACCACTTAAAGCGTGGTAACATATCGGAATCCGAATACGCAGACATCGCAGAAACAGTATGGTATTGCATGACTTGTAAAAAACAACAGGAAGCAGATCGGACTGTGAATGGTGTTAAAGTTTTCTACGATATGTGGACAACATAGTTAGAACGGTCAAGGGCAATCCTGAAGTAGTTCTCAAGGCTGCCAATAAGTTGCATCCAAACTTGCAGTTCACCATAGAAGAACTTGATAGTAACGGTAATTTGGACTTTTTGGACTTAAACGTCAACGTGGATTCAGGAAAAAAAGGTCACACGTGGTTGGTACCAAAAACCCACTGATACCGGCACCATTTTAAATTTCAGAGGCTGCGCACCTTAGCAGTACAAAAGAAACGTTTTTGAAGGGACGGTTCATAGGGTTTTCAGAAGTACCTCAAAGTGGGAAGATTTTGAACAGGCATTTAAAAAAATTAGAAGCAATGGATTGAAAATCAAAATCCGAATAATTTGTCTGACAGGGTAGTGTTTGAATCTCTTAGCAAGATCATAAAGGGAAAGAAAAATTTAGAGGTGAAGGCATCAGAACCGAGAAATGATAAATTTTTGAAAAACTCAGCCCCCTTCTTACAATGCAATATCCAAGCAATCCATATCAACTGTTAGCTGCAAAGGTTCAGCTAGTATCCGAGGCACAAATATGTGACATTCGACAAGAATGGACGAAAATGCAGATTCGAAATTTTAGCAGCTAGCCTTCCGAATTGGCAGTTTTGAAGGATTAGCATGTACTATTGGAACGATTAGTCAAACTGCGAAGGCTAGAATATTCTGGTGTTTGAAAGTTTTAAATTTTCGAAGTATGACGTCATATTTCTGAGAAACGCCAGAAACGATCATTTTGGCAAAAAAACGAAAAACAAACACAACAACAACAACAACAGTAGTTGCGACGATAACAACGGAAAAACTTAGAATCGGAATTAGAGACGAGCAGAAATTGCAGAGACCGTTCCGAGTTGCAACTATTGTGTCGCTACAATAGTTGGAAGGCCGTTGCGAACAACGGTGAAAGGTAGAAGACAGCCTTCCGGAAGGAAAATAGAGGTCTTATTTCCCCGGATTCAAGAATCCGGAGGGGTCTCGGGACTGAAACTCTTAGCATTTTATACAAACTTTTAGCTTCCCTATTATGTCCTGAATTGAATTTAATTAACATCTGAATTCATTTTGCTAGGATGAGAAGCTAGGAGTTGGGGGAAAGGGTTGATCCATCTTCAATGGAGATGATGATTTTTATCTACTGAACAATAACATTAATGATTCAATAAATAGTAATAGCCTTGATTTTAGGAGCAACCTCGTGGTCTGGGGATACTGAGACCCAGCCATGAGTTCACTGATTTAGCTTGTAATTAAGTTAATTTGAGCATTCTGGTCGAAGCCGGAGAACAGTAACGCTTTTGTCGACCCGATGTTAGAAAGACCACCAAAAGAACTGGCTTGGTAGAGACGGTGAAAAGCATGTAGAGCTCTGTTTAGACATTGGCCAGTCGTCTAAGAACCTAGCTTTATTTTCCGTCGATATGTATCTTCCGGGTGAATGTTACATAGATGTTTTTATGGCGCTCCTGGGTGTTATTCTTTTTTAACATCATGACCAGCAGAACCGTTAACGAGCACTCCGCGCCGAGCGGATGCTCACATTAACGCCCTTAATAGGCCAAAACCGCCGGGGCGGAAGGGTAGTTCGGAACGCGGAAGCCTTCCGGATTACCGTGCATAGCTTTTTACCTAGTTAAGTCCGATAATTCACGAACCAGGAAGGGTGGGGGGATCGGCCATCCCCTTGTTCCCTGAGAGGTTCGTGACCAAAAACACTTAAAGATATATAAATAACCAAACAAAAAGTAGTATAGTACCAAAGAAAAACAAAAAACATAAAAAATAACCGAAAAAACCAAAAACAGTAAAAAAAAAAAAGTAAAAAATCAGTAGAAATCATCACCCCAGACAAGATGTGATCCGACCCCCCCGTTTGTTGTTGATAGATATATTGTTGTTACAGGCATTTATATCAGTCAGGATTGTTACGATCAATTTTTTGGCCCGTTTGTGAGGCTTGTACTGTAGGGTTTTTTGAGCGTTAAAGCACGTTAATGATAAATTGCGCTCAATCCGGAAGGGTCAGCTGATTTGCGCTCAATTCGGAAGGGTCTTGGGAGACGACTGATCCGGCAAGCAGTACAAGGAGCAACAAGAAGGGGCTCAACGACAACAACAATCGACTGTTGGGTATCGTTAACAAGTTTTGCATCCCTTTTGGTACAAAAATTAAGATAGTAATCTGTGGGGTGCTCGACAGTGCTGCACTGTAGTGACCCTTCACCGAACTGCGAATATCCGAGTTAAGCACCTTAATTCGGATATTAAACAAACCCGGAGGGGTATAGTATTACTACTATTATTACTTATATAGCCTATGTTAATACTCCTAAATCGTTTTTCAGTGAAAAACACAGAAAGCAGACCGGTTTTTAGGGTCAAAATAGCGATATTTTGATCCCCCCACAAATCGCGATTGTTGAGATATCGATATTTTTCGAAACGGAAAAAAGAACTAAATTAGTGTGTTACATCGTAACTGCACTTTTATAATAGATAGAACCGGTTAAGTTTAGTTCGGAAGTGGTTGGAACTATTTTGGAACCAAAAACCAAATTTTCGTGATTTTTGAGAAAACGGAACACTATAAATTCAGAAAATTTTTGGAAATTTTTGAGTTAGGACAGTAAAAATAGTTGTTCGGACAATTTCCACTAGTGAATCTACAGATTCTAAGACCCGCATCCCGAAAGACTTCCGGGTTGCAGAGAAATCGAACTTAACGTGTTTGATTTGGTGAATTCATCAATCCGGAGGGGTCCAGGTTTTTCGCAAATTTTTTCAACTAAAGCGTTTTAGATCGGGTCTTTTGCATTGAACGAGAAGAGTATAGGCCTTCTGAGCTCGGATCAATAATTATTAGGTCGAAAAGAACAGAATTGCGGAAAAAGTTAGGCGGAACCTATAAGAGAGAAATTTCTTGACTTTAGAAAAAAAAGACGTTTTGGTTAATAACTTTTGAACGAAGGGACAGATCCAGTTGATCTTAGTACCAATAGATCAGAAATTAGCTGAGCTTACTGATAGGGACAACAATTTTTCGAAAAAAAAGCGTGAAAATTTTTTGAGATTGTTTTTAGCAAATTCACCAATTTGGGAGGGTAGACCCTTCACGTTTTATAATTTTTTTTAGGAAAGCCCTTACACCCCTACCAAAAGGTAATAACGGTTGAATAAAGTAAATTTAGGCTGTTCTAGACGAAAAGGGAAGGCTAAAGGTACAAGAAAACCTTAATCGAGCCGAAGTTAGGTAAGCGATAAGACCCTTCACCGTTGGCGTGAATTGTCAAGTAAGAGGCTTAACTTCAATAAGGGTCTAGGAAAGGATCGCATACCTTTTCTAGTTAATTCAGACAGCATAATAGCATTGGAAAACGTATCCGGAGGGGTATAGGTTGGAAATCAAGGAAATCTCCGAAAAGCTGCTTTTACAAAACCAGAGGGCTACCAATCCGGACGGGTCAAATCTTTTTTCAAATTCGGAGGGGTCCCAATCCGGAGGGGTCTTGTTTTCACAAAACCGGAGGGGTCCCAATCCGGAGGGGTCTTATATTTGCTAACTCAGAGGGGTCCGAATCCGGAGGGGTCTCAATTTTGCCAATCCGGAGGGATATATAATTTTTTTGTCAACCCGGAGGGGTATTAATTTGTTAAAGGACTTAGGTAGACAGAAGAAAAGATTATAGTGAGAGGTACTAGGTTATTAGCAGACAGGCTAGGAATCAGTGACTGCACTGGTAACTTGCCTTTCAATAAAGACCAGACCAAAACAAAACAGGTCCGAACTCGGATATTCGTGACACCCAGCCTAAACTAAAAAGAGCGTAATTCGTTGGTGTGGATTGAAACCCAAAACGTTTTTGCGAAAAGTGACTGCCCTGAGGATTTTAGTAGGTCTAGCTCGGGCAGTCCGAAGGCAGATAGGTAACACAGTACTCGGTGGGTGCAATAGACGCCCACTTGAGAAAATTACTGCCTTCAAAGTTTTGTCTGTTTGGTGCAGCACCAAGCAGGGAAAGCTTTTTCTTTAAAATACAAGTTCGACTATTGTACTGCGATCGACTAAAAGTACAATACACATACGTTTTTCAAAGAGATATTCTTATTTTTTTTTAAATTTTAAATCAACATAATTTGTGCTCGATTGGGTAGTGAGTACACTATCTTTTAAATTGACTGATATCATCATATTGTGCTAGTTCTCAAATCTTACGACCGATAATCGGTTAGAGTGAATAAATTATATACAAGCTGTACTCTGATAACATACAGGGCTTCGTGGTCACTATTTAATAGAATCTTGTGAAATTTATTGTGTTGTGTCATTATTATTGATAGTCAAACTATAAGGTCACTAGCAATCGAATTGAGTGTATAGGCATTAAGAAGTGACAAATTGAGAATGAGTCTAGACAAGTCAAGGATACCTAAACGAGGTAATAGCTCTAGGAAATTCATACCTAAAAAGCAAAGAAAAACATGACCGACTCTTTTGTGGATCGGATCACACGAGTCCGGACCGACAAAGGGGCGACGGTTTCAGGCAGAATAGTTGAAACTAGGAGTCAGAAGTCCTCAGAAGAGCGAAAAGCTATGTTAAAAGTGGAGGTCTATACGGACCAGGCCATGAATGAGAACCAGTAAGTACATGGGCCGGAGGGGAGAGACAGAAGGCTGGCGAGTGAATCAACTCCGGTAGAACAAGGCCATGATTTTGCCACTTCCACCGGGACATTGGACCGAGAGGAGATGTCGGAACTGTCCGACATCTCATCTGAAATAGCGGCAACTAGAAGATCTCCAACAGACAACACAATGATGGCAGGCGGGACTGAGAAACAAACAACGTCCTCATCGTTCTCAGAAAGAATGAAGAACACCTTCGGAAACATCTTTCCATTCACCATGGGAGTGGGCACAGGAAATGAAGGTGAATCCCAGGAGGAAGAAGAGGATGAAGACGAGCAAGTGGACTTTCGATCTCAAGTCAGCCTCAATAGTTCGACCCAGGAGAATGAGGCATACGTCGAAAGTAAGACTGGAACCATGGACAAAATTGGTGTGGTGAGAACGATAAGCAAAGACGCAAACACACCAGGCCAGTCGAGAGGCTTTGCGATTATGACAAATTCAGAGACGCGAACTGGGGAGACTAGAAACAAAGGGTTAGGCAACGCATTGGCAGATTCTGAAGTGGATAATGAAAAGACGTCGAGGCAGAGAGTCAAAGCCCGAATCTCGACCAGCACGAAGCTACCTGGGACCGACAGGGTGACACCGCCACTAGTGACGCCACTCGTGGATAACGGGGCAGCATTAGAAGAAGCCTTGAACAACATAGTGGGCAGTATAGGAGAACAGAACGAACAGATGTCCTTAAGAATGATTGAACTAGAAAGAGCAGTTCACATTGAAAGAGAAAGTCTACGGGAAGAAATAAACTGCTATAGACAAGAAGTTGGTAGGAGCTAAAAACGCTTGAAAGAAAGAACGGGCGAGCACATAGCGAAGAACTTGTCGCGAATGACAAGAGAAGCGGAACAGAGAGAGTTACGCTTAAGGGACAACATGGAGAAGTTAAGAGTTCAGCAAGAGCAGTCTCTTGGGACTCTTGACACAAAGATAGATGCGATGATGGAGAGGTAAACTCAGGCTATCATGGATAGGTTGGACGGGCTACTAGGCAGCAAGAGTGGACCAAAAGAAGGGGAACCGAACTCGGGAGGTCCCAGCAGGGAGCCGAAGGTGAACTTCAATGACCATCAAAGGAGGAGGACATATAGATCCACTAGAGGTAGGGGCAATTCATCAGGCTATACCACAAGGGATAATAGAACATGGGACCCAAACAGTAGAGCAAGTTCAACAGGGAACAGACAGACCTCTAACGAAAGACCGACGCAAGGCACACATGCGACTGGGAGAGGTGATTCCGGTAACAGGAGACATGCGAGCCCAGGGAGGAGTCATGTGGGCCAAGGGGGAAACACTCACGGCGATTCGGATTGCAGGGATGCACCAAATACAGAGCCATTAACAAGGTGTGAGGTCACTCAGGCGGGGCACTCGAGAGATGCTGTGGCAATGGTCACAGCCTTTGAGCCCCTGAACAGGTCTTTGGAGACATTCCTGACGAGTTTATCCAGAACCAATGAACGCAGTTATAAGTCCAGAAGAGTCTTTAAGAAACCAAGATGCTACAAAGACGAATCTGATGGCTGTATTGATACCTAGATAGAGGTAATGAAACTGAATTTTGAGGAAGAGGATTTATCGGAAAGACAAGACTGCAGTGCGCTTACCAGTAACTTGGAAGGGACAGCCCTGAACTGTGTCATGGCCAACAAGCAATATCAGCGAGATACAGCGGAGAAAATCTTCGAAATCTTATTAAATCGTTTCGGATCAGGGATGCAGGGGCACGAGGCAATGATGCGCTTCGAGAAACGGAGACAACGAGAAGATGAGACGATAGACAAGTTTCTAGACGATTTGGAGATGCTTAGAAGACGCAGCCAACCGGATGAGTCAAACAGAAGGATGAACCTGGCGGTAGCCTCTAATTTCATCGATGGTGTGAAGAATGATGAACTTCGAACAATGCTTGCGACGCATTACACACCACTATCAACCAATGCGCCAACACCAGAGCAGTTGAGGCTCAAGCCGAAAGAATATCTTTTGTTGAAACCTCCTTCGAGATCTGGATATTATAAGAACAATTATGGCAATTTTAACAACGGACCAGCCAACCAAGGGAACAACTGGTACAAATCGAGGGATGATATGGACAAGAGACGCTCTTGTGCCAATTGCAGTTCAACGGACCATCATGTGTCAGCATGCCCAACTTACAAACAAGGCATGAAAGGAATAGGCTTTAGCCTCGAGGACGAAGATGCGTCAGAATTTGACCATGAGGATTTCATGAGAGGAGTAATTGCAAAATTCGGCCCGAGGTGTTTCTTTTGCAACTTGGAAGGTCATTTTAAATCAGATTGTCCGCAATTCTGGGATGCAGTGGCAGACATCAAGCATCCAAGGCATGAGGAAGCTTTATCAGGAGTGAAAGCCAGCAAGGCTCGCCTGTTGAGTGAAGAGGAGGCGCGCAGAAAAGACAAACCGCAAGAGCTGGCTACGAAGAAAATGCAAGCGGTAACCAAAGAGACATGTGAACCGGAAACAGTGACTGCGGCCGATGACTTCAAGATTGGTTATAGGGCAATCGCGAGGGATGCTCTAAATAGAGTGCAGCAGGAACTGGTGACAAAAGAGATCGAACAGAAAGTGAAACTCGAACTGGAAAATGAGAAGCTACAGGAGCAACTGAATACCTTCGAAGCAACGGAGGTCGAAGAGACTAAAGCACCAAGCAGTTTGAGCATGAAACTTAATGTGATCTCCGGTCAGAGGTTCGGCATGGTGCCGCAAGGAAGCAAGATACAGTCGATAATCTCGGTGGCTGGACACCAGGTAATCAGAAATCTGAGTAAACCATCCCAGTTCACTTTGATGCATTTGGACACATATGCAGATTATCTGAGGCAGGTGGAGCCACGCACTGAGTCGAGAGCTGTGCGAGCACTACTAACAACGGGTGGCCCTCGCATAAAGAAACTGCATGGACGCTACGTGGAAGTCTATGGGCCGTATCAAGTGATGCTGAACGTGGATGGAATCAGTATCTACACTAGGACTTATGTAACAACAGATAGTGACCAAATAGGGCAGATCTATTTGGGTGAGGAGGAACTCAAAGTCCGCAGGATAGGCCATGACGCTATGATGGAACCAGATGCAGTACACATTGGGTATGAAGCAGATGTGATCGCACATCTGCTCGACACCAACGGGACGAAAATTGGAGTCACGGGGCTTGTGGACACAGGAGCGTTAGTGAGTGTGATGCCGATAAAAACTTGAGAAAGAATGGGCTTCACGAGGGAAGATCTAATTCCAACGAATCTCCGACTGGCCGCCGCCAATCGAGGAGCGATCTACGTAGCCGGAAGAACACCAATAACGGTTCTCCACATGGGAGGACGGGATCTTTGGATGAGCTTCCTGGTGGTAGAAAATTTGGACGACGCCGACCAATTCATCTTGGGCAGAGATTTCGTCAGGAATTTTGACGTGATGATTGACTTGAACAACGGTCTGATACGGATTAAAAACTCGGACCGGAAGTATGTTAAGAAACCAATTAATAGGATAATAACAGACAAAAACAAGGTACCAATTTTTTTAGATAGAAAAGTGAAGCTACAGCCAGGACAAGCTGTGGTGGCAAATGAGAAATTTAAATTCGTTAAGCGTTAGTAAACAGGTTTGTTTAGTACCGAATCCAAATAGTCAGAGTTCGGTGATTTTAGGCCGGAGCTTCTCGGTAACGCAAAACGGACTGTGTGTCAGTGTGTTATTGAACACACTGGACACCACGGTTTCAATCCAGCGTGGAAAGAAGCTTGGTTACGCTTTGCCGATGAGGACAGACTATGAGGAGACACAAAACTTGAAGAAACATAGTGTGAAAGACTGTCCTTTCCATGCCAACAAAGATAAAATTTTAAAGAGGATTAATGAATTAAAATCTATTCATAAATTGTTTTCAATGAAATCCGAAACGGATGACGGCTTATCGAGCTGCTCGAATTTTCCGGAACGCCCATCGTCAAATGAACTAGAATCTGACAAACCGGTTTTGCCAGAGATAGAACATTTAAAAGGGAAAATAGGTGAGGGAGATTTCGAAAAATTGCGGGACCTCCTTAATCGGAACGCAGATGTATTTTCAAAACATAAGGCGGATATCGGTTGCTGTAACTTCGTTGAACACGAAATTGAACTAGAAGAAGGTGCCGTTCCGCACAGAGAAGGCGCGAGACGAATGACGCCACACAAGTCGGAAGCATGCCGAGCGGAAATCGAAATGCTGCTTGAATACGACATGATAGAACCCTCGAAATTGACGTGGGCTTGCGGGGCGGTAATGGCAAAAAAGAAAGGGGGCAGCTTAGGTTTTGTTGCAATAAAAGATGCGTACCCGATACCGCGGATAGACGAGAGCCTCTCCGAACTTGGTGATGCCAAGTTCTTCACAACATTAGACTTGGGTTCGGCCTTCTGGCAGGTCCCTCTGGGGAAGAAGGATAGAGAGAAAACCGGATTCGCGTGCGAATTAGGATTGTACCAGTGGAAGAGGATGCCCTTCGGCTTGTGCAATGCAACGGCCACTTTTCAAAGACTGATGGCTCAGGCTTTGACCAGAGTGACCAGGAAGTACGGGAATCTGGTGATGTGTTACGTGGACAACGTGGTCATAGCGACACCAACCCTGGAAGACCACATTGATTGGCTCGATGAGGTCTTTGGATGCATGAAAAGAGCAGGCTTGAAGTGCAAACCATCGAAATGTGAAATCTTTAGGGATTCAATCAAGTACCTGGGAAGAATGGTGGACAGGTATGGGGTGAGGCCGGACCCGGAAGCAGTAGAAGCAGTGTTGACATGGAAGGCTCCCAGAACAGACACACAGCTCCTGAGCTTCCTAGGGTTTGCCAACTACTACCGGGAGTTCATAAAAGGATATGCGGACAAGGTGTATCCGATGCAGAAGCTGATGCGCAACAAAGGGAAAAAGTTCGAATGGAACGATGAAGCACAAGTTGCCTTCGAGAACATAAAGCGGGAACTGTGCGTAGCGCCAGTGCTAGGCATGCGTACAGAAAAGGGCATGTATGTTCTTGACACAGACGCATCGGTAGTACACATCTCAGGAATATTGCATCAGGAGCAAGAATGGAATGGAAAAACGGTTCTCCGTCCCATTGCATACGGCAGCAAGGTCTTGAGTGACACTGACATGAAATATGGTGCACCAAAAGCAGAAATGTTTGCAGTAGTCACATTTGTGGAAAAATACCGCGCATATTTGGGGAGCGCTCCCTTTAAGTTACGCGTGGACATCAGAGCGTTATCCTGGTTGAAGACCTACTCGATGGATCAGAGTTTTATTGGTAGATGGATAGTAAGATTGGATGGCTACCCAATGATAATCGAGCACAGGATGCGTGATAAACACCAGAATGCTGACAGCCTCAGTAAGAAAACTGAGTTCTATGAAAGATTGGAACAGAAGCAAGCCAATCAAGCAGAAATAAAGGAGGGATTCTCGTTTCTGGACAAAGAAACTTATGAAGCGCTTCCCTTAACGAGATGGTTGGATAAGTCTGGACATCCAATTCCAGGGCATCCTGAGTTACCTGTCGAGAAAGCAGCCGAGATAAAAATCCTATCCAAGGAGGACCCGGTCCCCTTGGATCTGTTGCTGCGCTCAAACCTGGTCCAACAAGAACTCTCTCGCATGAACATAAACAGCCTCTCATTTTTAGATAAAACGGTGCAGGTCACACCGCAAGTGATGCGGATGCTGGGTGGATTGTTAGAAAGAGAAGTGACCAGAGATGACCCCGAGTGGACAGCAGCAGTGGCATCACTAACAGTTAGGGAGAAGGTGAAGATCATGCCATCCAGACGACAACACGAAGAGAACGAGAGGGATTGTAGGACAATAGTTCAGCAACTAGTATCCTCAATACCACATGAGATTTTAACCAATACTTCATACGGACGGAAAGAACAGGGGGCAATACGCGAAGGAAAATTGTTACCTTTGTGGACCAGGATAAAGAAGGGGTAAAGGTGGAACGAAACCTGGTGCAAGATTGTTTGTCCGGGGAGACGAATAATGAGAAGAGCCAGCGAGCACAAGAACAACACTCGGGACAAGGAAGTTTGTCCGGGGAGTCTGAGATAGATGAAGAAGTTCCTGATGAAAAACAGGATAGGGGGAACAAAGTTTTGTCCGGGGAGTTCAGATGGATGCGAAGAAGGAACGAACATGATCTGGAGCAGAGATGTACCAGGACCCTGATAGTGATCGCTACCTCATACCAAGTGAGAAGGTCTTTGACAACGCAGCGGATGATTTGGAAACAATAGCGGTATCGAAACGTTCGATAAGTCTGTTGCCACAAAAAGAGGTATTCAGGACTGATCTTCAGCCGTTCAAGCAAGAAACACAGCCGTTGGCGAAGATTTGGTGCGTTAAGATGGAAGAAGACACCCACCAGCCCAATGAGCTGAATAGTCAGATGAGGGTCATGAAGACGTACTTGAAGGCGAGATACAGACTCTCGGATCTTCTAAGGGCGCAGAGAAATGATCGCAATGACAAGCAACCTGAAAAGGTGGATCGAGAATGGTTCTCCTGATAAAGGAGACCTCGAGGAAGACAGTTACCGTATCCTGAGACAGTACTTCATGCAGAAGGAGGGGAGGTTATATTTGAATAAGGACGGGATTGTGGCTTGCAAGAGAAGAGAAGAAGACAAAGTCCTATACAAGTATAACGCGATAGTGTTGCCGTAACTCTATCAGACAGAACTATTATTCAGGTCGCATGATCAGATGGGCCATCAGGGGATCGACAAAGTATACAAGAGGATCCTGAAGCGCTTTGAGTGGCCTGGAATGAAAAAAGCATGCGAGAAGTGGGTAACACTTTGTCTATCATGCCAGCAGGTCACGAACCAAGGAAATTGCGATTTCCTTTACAATCGATCGAGTCGTCTGAATTCAACGAGGTGGTGCAGATAGATCACCAAAAGATATGCATGACAGACAATAGTTATAATCAGGTATTGGTCATGATAGATCATTTCACAAAGTATGCAGAGGCCGTGCCATGCATAACTGCCTCGGCGGAAGAGACATGCGACCATCTGATCAATACGTGGATAGCGAGACACGGTTGGCCGATGACGTTTCAATCGGATAACGGAAGAGCCTTCGTAGGAGAACTCACGAAAGAGCTAATGAGACGCTCGCAAGTTGCTCAAGCTCACTCCACGACATACCCTCCACAGACAAATGGCTTAGCGGAAAGGCAGAATCGAACGCTAGTGTCGATGCTGGGAGTATATTGTTCCAGGTACATGACCGATTGGAACAGATACCTTGATGGGAGCCTATAATAGCACGCAACATTCCACCACTGGAGTTCGTCCACACATGATGCTAACTGGACACGAGAAGTCTTTACCCTTAACCTTTTTCTACCCAGAGTATGAGGAAAAGAAAACGTCTCCACAGGTCTACGTGAGGGATGTGATCAGACGTCAACAGGAGTTGAACAATTTGTGTAGACGAAATACTCAGCAAGCACAGGCAAGGCAGAGGAAAAAAATCGACAAGAAAGCAGGAAAGCAGCTGGTGCAAAAGCTTACTCGATGAGAGACTACGTATGGGTATTTCAGAAAGTTATACCACCGAAAGGAACAAAAAAGAGATTTCAAAAAGTTGCGGGACGTCTTAAATCGGAACGCAGATGTATTTTCAAAACATAAGGCGGATATCGGTTGCTGTAACTTCCTCGAACACGAAATTGAACTGGAAGAAGGTGCCGTTCCGCACAGAGAAGGCGCGAGACGGATGACGCCACACAAGTCGGAAGCATGCCGAGCGGAAAAAGAAATGTTGCTCGAATACGACATGATAGAACCCTCAAAATTGCCATGGGCTTGCGGGGTAGTAATGGTGAAAAAGAAAGGGGGCAGCTTAGGTTTTGTTGCAATAAAAGATGCGTACCCGATACCGCGGATAGACGAGAGCCTCTCCGAACTTGGTGATGCCAAGTTCTTCACAACATTGGACTTGGGTTCGGCCTTCTGGCAGGTCCCTCTGCGGAAGAAGGATAGAGAGAAAATCGGATGCGCGTGCGAATTAGGATTGTACCAGTGGAAGAGGATGCCCTTCGGCTTGTGCAATGCAATGGCCACTTTTCAAAGACTGATGACTCAGGCTTTGGCCAGAGTGACCAAGAAGTACGGGAATCTGGTGATGTGTTACGTGGACAACGTGGTCATAGCGACACCGACCCTGGAAGACCACATTGATCGGCTCGATGAGGTCTTTGGATGCATGAAAAGAGCAGGCTTGAAGTGCAAACCATCGAAATGTGAAATCTTTAGGGATTCAATCAAGTACCTGGGAAGAATGGTGGACAGGTATGGGATGAGGCCGGACCCGGAAGCAGTAGAAGCAGTGTTGACATGGAAGGCTCCCAGAGCAGACACACAGCTCCTGAGCTTCCTAGGGTTTGCCAACTACTACCGGGAGTTCATAAAAGGATATGCGGACAAGGTGTATCCGATGCAGAAGCTGATGCGCAACAAAGGGAAAAAGTTCGAATGGAACGATGAAGCACAAGTTGCCTTCGAGAACATAAAGCGGGAACTGTGCGAAGCGCCAGTGCTAGGCATGCCTACAGGAAAAGGGCATGTATGTTCTTGACACAGACGCATCGGTAGTAGCCATCTCAGGAATATTGCATCAGGAGCAAGAATGGAATGGAAAAACGGTTCTCCGTCCCATTGCATACGGCAGCAAGGTCTTGAGTGACACTGAGATAAAATATGGTGCACCAAAAGCAGAAATGTTTGCAGTAGTCACATTTGTGGAAAAATACCGCGCATATTTGGGGAGCGCTCCCTTTAAGTTACGCGTAGACATCAGAGCGTTATCCTGGTTGAAGACCTACTCGATGGATCAGAGTTATATTGGTAGATGGATAGTAAGATTGGATGGCTACCCAATGATAATCGAGCACAGGATGCGTGATAAACACCAGAATGCTGACAGCCTCAGTAAGAAAACTGAGTTCTATGAAAGATTGGAACAGAAGCAAGCCAATCAAGCAGAAATAAAGGAGGGATTCTCGTTTCTGGACAAAGAAACTTATGAAGCGCTTCCCTTAACGAGATGGTTGGATAAGTCTGGACATCCAATTCCAGGGCATCCTGAGTTACCTGTCGAGAAAGCAGCCGAGATAAAGATCCTATCCAAGGAGGACCCGGTCCCCTTGGATCTGTTGCTGCGCTCAAACCTGGTCCAACAAGAACTCTCTCGCATGAACATAAACAGCCTCTCATTTTTAGATAAAACGGTGCAGGTCACACCGCAAGTGATGCGGATGCTGGGTGGATTGTTAGAAAGAGAAGTGACCAGAGATGACCCCGAGTGGACAGCAGCAGTGGCATCACTAACAGTTAGGGAGAAGGTGAAGATCATGCCATCCAGACGACAACACGAAGAGAACGAGAGGGATTGTAGGACAATAGTTCAGCAACTAGTATCCTCAATACCACATGAGATTTTAACCAGTACTTCGTACGGACGGAAAGAACAGGGGAGCAATACGCGAAGGAAAAGTATTACCTTTGTGGACCAGGATAAAGAAGGGGTAAAGGTGGAACGAAACCTGGTGCAAGATTGTTTGTCCGGGGAGACGAATAATGAGAAGAGCCAGCGAGCACAAGAACAACACTCGGGACAAGGAAGTTTGTCCGGGGAGTCTGAGATAGATGAAGAAGTTCCTGATGAAAAATAGGATAGGGGGAACAAAGTTTTGTCCGGGGAGTTCAGATGGATGCGAAGAAGGAACGGACATGATCTGGAGGAGGGTGCAGACTCTATCACGACCTCTTCAACAGATGACAACTCCCGAAACTCAGAAATTGACACATACTCAGACAGGAACTCGAGCTCGGGATCAAAACTGTCCGAACTAGCGATCCACACACTACTAGTGGAAACTCGTGCAAGGGATCTGGATAGGGAGATGTACCAGGACCCTGATAGTGATCGCTACCTCATACCAAGTGAGAAGGTCTTTGACAACGCAGCGGATGATTTGGAAACAATAGCGGTATCGGAACGTTCGATAAGTCTGTTGCCACAAAAAGGGGTAGTCAGGACTGATCTTCAGCCGTTCAAATAAGAAACACAGCCGTTGGCGAAGATTTGGTGCGTTAAGATGGAAGACAACACCCACCAGCCCAATGAGCTGAATAGTCAGATGAGGGTCATGAAGACGTACTTGAAGGCGAGATACAGACTCTCGGATCTTCTAAGGGCGCAGGGAAATGATCGCATGACAAGCAACCTGAAAAGGTGGATCGAGAATGGTTCTCCGGATAAAGGAGACCTCGAGGAAGACAGTTACCGTATCCTGAGACAGTACTTCATGCAGAAGGAGGGGAGGTTATATTTGAACAAGGACGGGATTGTGGCTTGCAAGAGAAGAGAAGAAGACAAAGTCCTATACAAGTATAACGCGATAGTGTTGCCGTAACTCTATCAGACAGAACTATTATTCAGGTCGCATGATCAGATGGGCCATCAGGGGATCGACAAAGTATATCAGAGGATCCTGAAGCGCTTTGAGTGGCCTGGAATGAAAAAGGCATGCAAGAAGTGGGTAACAGCATGTCTGTCATGCCAGCAGGTCAAGGATCCAAGGAAATTGCGATTTCCTTAACAATTGATCGAGTCGTCTGAATTCAACGAGGTGGTGCAGATAGATCACCAAAAGATATGCATGACAGACAATGGTTATAATCAGGTATTGGTCATGATAGATCATTTCACAAAGTATGCAGAGGCCGTGCCCTGCATAACTGCCTCGGCGGAAGAGACATGCGACCACCTGATCAATACGTGGATAGCGAGACACGGTTGTCCGATGACGTTTCAATCGGATAACGGAACAGCCTTCGTAGGAGAACTCACGAAAGAGCTAATGAGACGCTCGCAAGTTGCTCAAGCTCACTCCACGACATACCCTCCACAGACAAATGGCTTAGCGGAAAGGCAGAATCGAACGCTAGTGTCGATGCTGGGAGTATATTGTTCCAGGTACATGACCGATTGGAACAGATACCTTGATGGGAGCCTATAATAGCACGCAACATTCCACCACTGGAGTTAGTCCACACATGATGCTAACTGGACACGAGAAGTCTTTACCCTTAACCTTTTTCTACCCAGAGTATGAGGGAAAGAAAACGTCTCCACAGGTCTGCGTGAGGGATGTGATCAGACGTCAACAGGAGTTGAACGATTTGTGTAGACAAAATACTCAGCAAGCACAGGCAAGGCAGAGGAAAAAATTCGACAAGAAAGCAGCTGGTGCAAAAGCTTACTCGGTGGGAGACTACGTTTGGGTATTTCAGAACGTTATACCACCAAAAGGAACGAAAAAGCTCCTAAAAAAGTGGAGGGGACCCTTCATGATTACGGAAGTGCACCAGGAGGGACGCTTTTATAGACTGAGTACTGGCCGAGCCGCCCACTACGAGAACATAAAGCCAGACAATCCATCGACAGAAGACTGGTGTATACCCGCAGACATGGAAGAAGGGGATTATCTAATGATGGATCCTGCTTGTGAGGTCAACGAGAAGGGCACGAGGGAGAAGAACGATGGAAACGAAGTCGTGGAGGAAGGAACGAATACACCGCTGGACCTGGATCCAAACGAGGTGATCGAAGCGGACGATGAAACCTTACCCTACGCAGAGGAGGATTGGCAGGATCCCGAACAGATGGAGGTTCCGAAGAATTTGGAACCAGATCTTCCGCTTACGATACTGACTCGAGAGAACGCCGGGACAAGACCAAGAAAGAAATATGACCCTTACGGTGACGACTTTGTAGTGGATAGGTTAGATCTGAAGAAGATAGTGGAAGAAGTAGTGGGTCTATAAGAAATAACTGTGTCACAGGACATTGACATAGTCGATGATCACGACGATGAGTGGGTCGACGACCGATCGAAACCCGAGGTAGAATTCGACGACGAGCAACAGCAGTCATATGAACAAGACTTGACGAATCTGCGTGTCTTAGAATGGCTGAACGAAATGACGTCGGACCCAAAGGAGACCAGTGTCACGATTCAAGATGTAGATCGTGAAAGCATAAAATACATGAAAACCGAACGAGATGATCCTTCCAGGGCGACTACTCATTCCGGCTTTCAATCTCAATTTGATACCCGGTATGCAATCGACGGGGACGTCGATGGATATTTTTGTCCGGGGAGTGGGGGTAGGACCTACCCACACTGAAAACTTGATAATAAAAAAATTAAGAATAGCAAGAGAGACAGGAGACTTAGAAGCAGAAACAGGCGAAGACCCTAAGAAACCTGATATAGGGAGGGTAGTTGAGTCATATTTTAACCTACCAAATGAATATTCAAGTAGCACAATACTAACAGACAGTGATTTCATACTCACAAATTGAACATGTGCGATAGCAATCACGGCAGACATGAGTTTTAGGACAGGGTTAGCGGCAGATTTTAAGAGAGAGTACAAAAACGTGGAATTCCTTTGGAAGCAAAGACCAGGAGTAGGGGTGTAGCAGCCTTACATCCGGTGGCGTCACAGATACCGGGAAAATACCTATGCTTCTTGGTGACGAGGGCGACGGAGAAGCAGCACGTGGACCCAGAGAACCTAGTCTTGTCCTTGACGAGGTTGAGAGACTTCCTCGTGGAAATGGGCGTGAAGGAGCTCTCGCTTCCAGTGTATGATCCAAACAGAGGACGACTGCATCCTCGGGAATTGTACGCACTTGAACACGTAATATTCTCTGATACCAATATACAAGCTTATTTACATAAGAAATATTACTTAAGTATAGGCTGAGTGACGTGCGAGAGGGTGTTAGGCTAAAAGACTAAGTTGTGTGACATGTGTGTTATGTTATGTTATGTTATGTTATGTTATCTGTTATGTTATTAAGATCTTGGGTAAGAAGGGGTTAGTGACCATGATCAACTGAATGAAGATCTTAGGAATAGATCCAAAGTTTGGACTGTCCAATCTTAGGTCGAATTCCAAAATTTTAGAGACCGATTGATTTTAATAAATTTTAGGACAAAAATCTTTTTATCTGACTGTTTTTAAGTAAATTTTAACGAGAAATTAAGGTGAAACTGACAAGTGTGATATTCGTGACCTCTTTTCTAGATCCTGATTGATCACTTAATTGCTCACTTGAGTCAAACCTTGGAATCAAATCAAATCGAACCTGAAGAACAGTATGGATAATTTCAACTTGGATGAATTGATGGACCTGGCAGAGGCATATGTGGGACCGATGATAGATGCGATCTATCGTCGGCTAATGGATCGAGACTTCGCTCTGGAGGACCCAGAGGTATTCATGTTGCTGACCGCCCTGATAAACATATTGGGACATGACAACCGTGGGGACCGCCCCACGGAAGTCCTACTGATGGCAGCATATGGAGAGAGGTGAGTACTAGACCGCCCGAACATGAGGGTTATGAGGTGGAGAAACGGGGCTCTCTCAGGGAGTGACTTGGCGAATGAGCCTGGATTGGGAAGTTCTAGGACTTACCAACCAGGTGAAATGCCTATGCCCTCCAAGCCCAAACCTGGGCTGACGAGAACGCATGAGGAGATGAACAGCGAGGCTGCCTCGTCTAGTTCATCACTGAGAGCAGCTGTGCCACCAAAGAGGGCGAAAGTAGAACAAAAGGTTCAGACGAACCAAACCATGCAAGATCTGGATGGAATAAAGGACGAATTGGAAAGGACGAAAAGGGAGCTGGATGAGATGACTAAAACCATGCTCAGTACGGAGGAAGATAGGGACATGTGGAAGAGATTGTTCGAGGACTGCAGCAAAAAGCAGAGCGAAGAGATTGAGCGCTTGAGGCGGGATTACAGAGAGCGGATGGCGTTGACAACGGCCGTGGAGAAGGTGATGCCTGCAAGGAGTATTCCTCGTGGGCAGTCCCCGATGGAGCTCTTGACGCCTCGAGAAATGAGCCAGACAACGGAGACACGACTCCCGACAGCAACAGGTCGAGTGACAATCCCGGACCCTATTGACACCTTGGGTGACCCAGTCGTGGAAAAAACGGTGAAGAGGCTGATAGAGACAGCTGGACGACTAGTCGCCATCAAGAATGCACAAGGTTCCGGGGTGATTGCATCCTATGGAACGATATACGACACGGGCAGAGTACGACTCTTCCAAACCGTGATCAGACTGGGAGTTATCGACACGACGCCACCAATGGGGAGCTCTATGGCCCCAGAGAGAAAATTACGGACCGCCCTGATAAACATCTTGGGACTTGACAACCGTGGGGACCACCCCACGGAAGTCCTATTGATGGCAGCATATGGAGAGAGGGGAATACTAGACCGCCCGAACATGAAGGTTATGAGGTGGAGAAACGGGGCTCTCTCAGGGAGTGACTTGGCATGTGGAATTCCTGGGGACATCACATCTGATACTGGGAGATAGCTTGGTCAGAGTACTCTCGAATTTGAGGACCTCTTGGGTCACCACGGTGATGGCCTTCGGAGGCGCGACGATAGCCCAGTTATATCATATGGTGGAACTAATGAATCCAGGGAGGATCCCCAATGTGATGATCCTGGTTGGAAAAAATAACATCCATAGAGGTTCGGATGAGCAGGAAGCACTATGGGAATCAATGATGGTGTGCTTGTTTACTACTCTCTGGCAGAAATTCAACTAAGCGGTACTCACCGTTTGCACTGTGCCAATGAATACAAGGAGCTTGACGGCAGCAGGCCGAAGGCACAACGAAGGAGTGATCAGGTGGAATAATATCTTGAGGAATCTCGCAAGTCGGAATGCCGGAAGAATGATCCTCATGGACATCGAACATGAGTTGAGAGCTATGGATCAGGCCAGGCTGACCACGGACGGCATTCACTTCGATAGTATAGAAGGACAGGCTTGGTTGAATCGAGTCTTCCAAGAGCGGTTGGATGAGTTGGAAGTAGAACTCTTTGACACAGGAGTGCTAAAGGAGGAAGGAGCATCGAATGAAACGGTGATTACCACCTTTGTTCCTCCTAATCTGGAAACACGCTTGGGGACGGTCCCGGCCGCCGCGAATTACAGACAGCAGACCTCCAGCGAACCAGGTCAAAGAACAGACGTTCAAGATCGATTGGTAGAAGCGCCGGTGAGAAGGACCATTCATCCTAGGAGAAGACTAGGGCCTGTCAACCCGATGGAAGAGACAACTAGCACGTCTAGATCAGACACAAGATCGGAGACGACAAGTACCAGTCGAGAAGAGAGACGCCCGGATAGAGGCTCGTTGATGTGTTCAAGGCCCATACCATCTCCTTGACATGTGTACAAGGACGAACTAATGAAGCCGGATCTCCAGAGGGCGAGCTTCATCGAGGACGCCAGGAGGATGCTGAAGGGAGCGAGGCTATCCGTCAGTAGACTGTACTCGATAACAGGCGTAGACTGGTTGGTAGCCGCTGGCATAAACTTCAGCTCCACGACGACCTTGAGATTTGCTGACCTAGAGGGACTGCCCTCTAATAACACAATGGGACCAGTGAACGCAAGACCATTGCAGGACGTGAGATTGAATCATAATGAGAGGAATCGAGAAGAGAGACCGTGAAGATTTCTGACAACGAGGGCGCCGATTGGACAACATGTGAAGATGTTCAGGCAAGTGGCGACACCCCCGAGTCATGTGAAAGATAGAACAAACCCGAAACAAGTGAGTCAAGATGGTGAAAACCAAAGGTACGACGGATTGAAAGCGACAGAGAAAGATGAGACCATCTTTGCCGCGTACGACAAAGCAGAAATGAGGAAGGCCAAGATTATGATAGTAGTGAATTCAGAGTTCGTGTACACTTCCAAGTCTCTGTTTTTGCCGGATGTCATAATGTTGGCAGCGGTCGATCTGGACCTGCTGCAAGCCGTATCTCTGGCAATAGGGGTACAAAGTCAGACGGACATGAACCCGATCACGATCGTGTTTGCTGGCATCAATGACCTTTTACACAGTAGAGGTTTTCTGAGCAGACTCAGAGATCCTACAATGGCAGAAAATGCTGTGTGGCCAGCAATAAAGGATATCCTGGAGTCAATGGGTGAAGTGGTGGATGCGACGAAGGAGGGGTCGTTCACCAAGGTGACACCGAGAGTAGTGTTCGCGCTGTTTGCGGGGTATGCATGTCTCCCGGATGGATTGAAATTCGTGTATGCGATCGTGACCTTGCTTTGGGAAGGGAAATATGATGTGATCATATCGGCCCCAAATCGCATGATAGAGATGGAGAACCTGAGACCACGCAGGGCTGAACTACCTGCGGTGTGGTCAGATATCTCGAACGCGATGAGATGATTCAAGGACTATGCGCTGCACATGTTAGTGTTGGATGAGGTGCTGGGGTTGGAACTGTCCAACTTCAGTCGACAACTCAAACTTAAACCGGGAATAGACGACGACCATCGAGTGATCATAGCGATGTCGAACGACTTATGGTTCCGAGCAATAGAAGTGACAGGTGAAAAAGCGAGAAGGAAAAATTCCAAGGAGACTAGAGCTCATTTGGAGGCGATGGTTTTAAGGACCAAACCGGAGGCCAACCAGTGGTTACATCTAAGTCTTCGAGTAGCGGCATTGAGTGCAGATGCTTTTGAGCAAGGCCCCATAATGATTAAGAAGATCCATGCCTACTTGTTGAAGGAGGTGAATCTAGCGGAAAATGCTGAAGAAAAGACAGCTGAGTTTATGAACAGAATGTGCCAGATTACCCTGGAAATCTTCTGGTTGGGAGCCGGATGGACCGCGTCCTTCTTGGCGAAAGTTTACCCAAAAGTTTCTCATTACTTGATAAAGGAATTCCTCCAAGCATTAGTGGAAGTATCGATTGTGGAGCTACTAGCCTTGTTCGTGACGTTTGGAGCAGAGAGTTTCGTGAAAGGACCGGCGGTACTGCTCACCGAAGGAGTTCAGAACCTGCGGTTAGATGGGCTTCTAACGTTGATTGCAATTACCCACGGAAACTTGGGAGGATTAATGAAGCTGACACGTTGTCCAGAGCAGATGAGAGAGAAAGTGAGAAGATTCGACATGAAGAAAGCCACAGACTCGTGGAATAAGATAAGAGACCTGAGACACACTCTTATCTAATATCTCTTACAACAAAATCGCTTTGGAACGGGAGAAGATGAGACTATCGGAAGAGAAGAAGATGTGAGACGACATGTTGAGACATGCCCCTACTAACCGATCTGAGCTTGGCTATGAGGACCGATCCCTTAGCGTTGATCAGAGGAGCCACGGAGTTTGTGAAAGTGATCTATGGACCAGCAGTCACATTTGCGTTCCCTGATGTGAAGGTGGAGGCGTATAGGAGGTCGGTGCTGCACCTGAACCTCATATCAGCAGTGGACAGTAGTGCGCTGAACTGGTGTGAGCAGCACGTGTTGCTGGAGCTCACGAGCGAAGATCTGTTGTTTGCGAAGATATCAGAGCCAGAAATGACGGTCATCAATTTTGACGATCACTTCCGTTATCGCATGGGAGAAGTAGAGAGAGGACACATCGAGGTGTTTCCGAAGCTTTGGAATCTGAGACCCTATGATAAGACGAATGGTGAGATAACCAGAGTTCCTCGTCTCACTGCAGCATATCAAAAGGTGAGAGAAGAGACGAAAGATTGGGGTGATTACGAGAAGCTGCCGGAAGAAGTCCCTGAATTTCCTCTGATAAGAAGGATGTTGCTCGGAGCAGTCTCCGTGGTACAAACTCCTAGGTTGAGAGCATTTGAAACCAATGAAAGGAGAATAGGGAAATTCGTGGGAACGATGGATCCATACTTTGTGGGGAGGAATACCGCCGTGTTACAGTACACACAATTTGCCTACACGGATCAAGCGACGAGAAGGCGAATAAGCAATGCCGCGACTCCAAAGCCTGGAGGATTTGACGAGGAATGGGCGGAATTAGGCTTAGCGCCCTTGAATATGAGAGGCAGGACCGAACTGTCTGAGGCCTCCTTGATCCTGACTAGTGTGAAACCGGAATTGAAAGTAGGAGGAACATTGCAAGCGAGAACCTTCCTAGCACCTTTCGGCTGTGAGGAAATCGAGGTGGTCCATGGAGAAGAGGAAGATGGATCGGCTGGCACACTGATCATACCGAAATTTCCGGAAGGGGCCGACAATGAAAAGCAAGGACCCTCAAGCTCGAAGAAGGTTATGTCAGAAGGAGATGACGGGCAGGGAGAAAGCCGTCAAGTGGAAGAACCCATGCAACAAGATGCAAATCAAGCTGGTGGGGAAGACGACAGGGCATCGACAGGAGGAATATCCAGAAAGAAGGGGTAAAGGTGGAACGAAACCTGGTGCAAGATTGTTTGTCCGGGGAGACGAATAATGAGAAGAGCCAGCGAGCACAAGAACAACACTCGGGACAAGGAAGTTTGTCCGGGGAGTCTGAGATAGATGAAGAAGTTCCTGATGAAAAATAGGATAGGGGGAACAAAGTTTTGTCCGGGGAGTTCAGATGGATGCGAAGAAGGAACGGACATGATCTGGAGGAGGGTGCAGACTCTATCACGACCTCTTCAACAGATGACAACTCCCGAAACTCAGAAATTGACACATACTCAGACAGGAACTCGAGCTCGGGATCAAAACTGTCCGAACTAGCGATCCACACACTACTAGTGGAAACTCGTGCAAGGGATCTGGATAGGGAGATGTACCAGGACCCTGATAGTGATCGCTACCTCATACCAAGTGAGAAGGTCTTTGACAACGCAGCGGATGATTTGGAAACAATAGCGGTATCGGAACGTTCGATAAGTCTGTTGCCACAAAAAGGGGTAGTCAGGACTGATCTTCAGCCGTTCAAATAAGAAACACAGCCGTTGGCGAAGATTTGGTGCGTTAAGATGGAAGACAACACCCACCAGCCCAATGAGCTGAATAGTCAGATGAGGGTCATGAAGACGTACTTGAAGGCGAGATACAGACTCTCGGATCTTCTAAGGGCGCAGGGAAATGATCGCATGACAAGCAACCTGAAAAGGTGGATCGAGAATGGTTCTCCGGATAAAGGAGACCTCGAGGAAGACAGTTACCGTATCCTGAGACAGTATTTCATGCAGAAGGAGGGGAGGTTATATTTGAACAAGGACGGGATTGTGGCTTGCAAGAGAAGAGAAGAAGACAAAGTCCTATACAAGTATAACGCGATAGTGTTGCCGTAACTCTATCAGACAGAACTATTATTCAGGTCGCATGATCAGATGGGCCATCAGGGGATCGACAAAGTATATCAGAGGATCCTGAAGCGCTTTGAGTGGCCTGGAATGAAAAAGGCATGCAAGAAGTGGGTAACAGCATGTCTGTCATGCCAGCAGGTCAAGGATCCAAGGAAATTGCGATTTCCTTAACAATTGATCGAGTCGTCTGAATTCAACGAGGTGGTGCAGATAGATCACCAAAAGATATGCATGACAGACAATGGTTATAATCAGGTATTGGTCATGATAGATCATTTCACAAAGTATGCAGAGGCCGTGCCCTGCATAACTGCCTCGGCGGAAGAGACATGCGACCACCTGATCAATACGTGGATAGCGAGACACGGTTGTCCGATGACGTTTCAATCGGATAACGGAACAGCCTTCGTAGGAGAACTCACGAAAGAGCTAATGAGACGCTCGCAAGTTGCTCAAGCTCACTCCACGACATACCCTCCACAGACAAATGGCTTAGCGGAAAGGCAGAATCGAACGCTAGTGTCGATGCTGGGAGTATATTGTTCCAGGTACATGACCGATTGGAACAGATACCTTGATGGGAGCCTATAATAGCACGCAACATTCCACCACTGGAGTTAGTCCACACATGATGCTAACTGGACACGAGAAGTCTTTACCCTTAACCTTTTTCTACCCAGAGTATGAGGGAAAGAAAACGTCTCCACAGGTCTGCGTGAGGGATGTGATCAGACGTCAACAGGAGTTGAACGATTTGTGTAGACAAAATACTCAGCAAGCACAGGCAAGGCAGAGGAAAAAATTCGACAAGAAAGCAGCTGGTGCAAAAGCTTACTCGGTGGGAGACTACGTTTGGGTATTTCAGAACGTTATACCACCAAAAGGAACGAAAAAGCTCCTAAAAAAGTGGAGGGGACCCTTCATGATTACGGAAGTGCACCAGGAGGGACGCTTTTATAGACTGAGTACTGGCCGAGCCGCCCACTACGAGAACATAAAGCCAGACAATCCATCGACAGAAGACTGGTGTATACCCGCAGACATGGAAGAAGGGGATTATCTAATGATGGATCCTGCTTGTGAGGTCAACGAGAAGGGCACGAGGGAGAAGAACGATGGAAACGAAGTCGTGGAGGAAGGAACGAATACACCGCTGGACCTGGATCCAAACGAGGTGATCGAAGCGGACGATGAAACCTTACCCTACGCAGAGGAGGATTGGCAGGATCCCGAACAGATGGAGGTTCCGAAGAATTTGGAACCAGATCTTCCGCTTACGATACTGACTCGAGAGAACGCCGGGACAAGACCAAGAAAGAAATATGACCCTTACGGTGACGACTTTGTAGTGGATAGGTTAGATCTGAAGAAGATAGTGGAAGAAGTAGTGGGTCTATAAGAAATAACTGTGTCACAGGACATTGACATAGTCGATGATCACGACGATGAGTGGGTCGACGACCGATCGAAACCCGAGGTAGAATTCGACGACGAGCAACAGCAGTCATATGAACAAGACTTGACGAATCTGCGTGTCTTAGAATGGCTGAACGAAATGACGTCGGACCCAAAGGAGACCAGTGTCACGATTCAAGATGTAGATCGTGAAAGCATAAAATACATGAAAACCGAACGAGATGATCCTTCCAGGGCGACTACTCATTCCGGCTTTCAATCTCAATTTGATACCCGGTATGCAATCGACGGGGACGTCGATGGATATTTTTGTCCGGGGAGTGGGGGTAGGACCTACCCACACTGAAAACTTGATAATAAAAAAATTAAGAATAGCAAGAGAGACAGGAGACTTAGAAGCAGAAACAGGCGAAGACCCTAAGAAACCTGATATAGGGAGGGTAGTTGAGTCATATTTTAACCTACCAAATGAATATTCAAGTAGCACAATACTAACAGACAGTGATTTCATACTCACAAATTGAACATGTGCGATAGCAATCACGGCAGACATGAGTTTTAGGACAGCGTTAGCGGCAGATTTTAAGAGAGAGTACAAAAACGTGGAATTCCTTTGGAAGCAAAGACCAGGAGTAGGGGTGTAGCAGCCTTACCTCCGGTGGCGTCACAGATACCGGGAAAATACCTATGCTTCTTGGTGACGAGGGCGACGGAGAAGCAGCACGTGGACCCAGAGAACCTAGTCTTGTCCTTGACGAGGTTGAGAGACTTCCTCGTGGAAATGGGCGTGAAGGAGCTCTCGCTTCCAGTGTATGATCCAAACAGAGGACGACTGCATCCTCGGGAATTGTACGCACTTGAACACGTAATATTCTCTGATACCAATATACAAGCTTATTTACATAAGAAATATTACTTAAGTATAGGCTGAGTGACGTGCGAGAGGGTGTTAGGCTAAAAGACTAAGTTGTGTGACATGTGTGTTATGTTATGTTATGTTATGTTATGTTATCTGTTATGTTATTAAGATCTTGGGTAAGAAGGGGTTAGTGACCATGATCAACTGAATGAAGATCTTAGGAATAGATCCAAAGTTTGGACTGTCCAATCTTAGGTCGAATTCCAAAATTTTAGAGACCGATTGATTTTAATAAATTTTAGGACAAAAATCTTTTTATCTGACTGTTTTTAAGTAAATTTTAACGAGAAATTAAGGTGAAACTGACAAGTGTGATATTCGTGACCTCTTTTCTAGATCCTGATTGATCACTTAATTGCTCACTTGAGTCAAACCTTGGAATCAAATCAAATCGAACCTGAAGAACAGTATGGATAATTTCAACTTGGATGAATTGATGGACCTGGCAGAGGCATATGTGGGACCGATGATAGATGCGATCTATCGTCGGCTAATGGATCGAGACTTCGCTCTGGAGGACCCAGAGGTATTCATGTTGCTGACCGCCCTGATAAACATATTGGGACATGACAACCGTGGGGACCGCCCCACGGAAGTCCTACTGATGGCAGCATATGGAGAGAGGTGAGTACTAGACCGCCCGAACATGAGGGTTATGAGGTGGAGAAACGGGGCTCTCTCAGGGAGTGACTTGGCGAATGAGCCTGGATTGGGAAGTTCTAGGACTTACCAACCAGGTGAAATGCCTATGCCCTCCAAGCCCAAACCTGGGCTGACGAGAACGCATGAGGAGATGAACAGCGAGGCTGCCTCGTCTAGTTCATCACTGAGAGCAGCTGTGCCACCAAAGAGGGCGAAAGTAGAACAAAAGGTTCAGACGAACCAAACCATGCAAGATCTGGATGGAATAAAGGACGAATTGGAAAGGACGAAAAGGGAGCTGGATGAGATGACTAAAACCATGCTCAGTACGGAGGAAGATAGGGACATGTGGAAGAGATTGTTCGAGGACTGCAGCAAAAAGCAGAGCGAAGAGATTGAGCGCTTGAGGCGGGATTACAGAGAGCGGATGGCGTTGACAACGGCCGTGGAGAAGGTGATGCCTGCAAGGAGTATTCCTCGTGGGCAGTCCCCGATGGAGCTCTTGACGCCTCGAGAAATGAGCCAGACAACGGAGACACGACTCCGACAGCAACAGGTCGAGTGACAATCCCGGACCCTATTGACACCTTGGGTGACCCAGTCGTGGAAAAAACGGTGAGGAGGCTGATAGAGACAGCTGGACGACTAGTCGCCATCAAGAATGCACAAGGTTCCGGGGTGATTGCATCCTATGGAACGATCTACGACACGGGCAGAGTACGACTCTTCCAAACCGTGATCAGACTGGGAGTTATCGACACGACGCCACCAATGGGGAGCTCTATGGCCCCAGAGAGAAAATTACGGACCGCCCTGATAAACATCTTGGGACTTGACAACCGTGGGGACCACCCCACGGAAGTCCTATTGATGGCAGCATATGGAGAGAGGGGAATACTAGACCGCCCGAACATGAGGGTTATGAGGTGGAGAAACGGGGCTCTCTCAGGGAGTGACTTGGCATGTGGAATTCCTCGGGACATCACATCTGATACTGGGAGATAGCTTGGTCAGAGTACTCTCGAATTTGAGGACCTCTTGGGTCACCACGGTGATGGCCTTCGGAGGCGCGACGATAGCCCAGTTATATCATATGGTGGAACTAATGAATCCAGGGAGGATCCCCAATGTGATGATCCTGGTTGGAAAAAATAACATCCATAGAGGTTCGGATGAGCAGGAAGCACTATGGGAATCAATGATGGTGTGCTTGTTTACTACTCTCTGGCAGAAATTCAACTAAGCGGTACTCACCGTTTGCACTGTGCCAATGAATACAAGGAGCTTGACGGCAGCAGGCCGAAGGCACAACGAAGGAGTGATCAGGTGGAATAATATCTTGAGGAATCTCGCAAGTCGGAATGCCGGAAGAATGATCCTCATGGACATCGAACATGAGTTGAGAGCTATGGATCAGGCCAGGCTGACCACGGACGGCATTCACTTCGATAGTATAGAAGGACAGGCTTGGTTGAATCGAGTCTTCCAAGAGCGGTTGGATGAGTTGGAAGTAGAACTCTTTGACACAGGAGTGCTAAAGGAGGAAGGAGCATCGAATGAAACGGTGATTACCACCTTTGTTCCTCCTAATCTGGAAACACGCTTGGGGACGGTCCCGGCCGCCGCGAATTACAAACAGCAGACCTCCAGCGAACCAGGTCAAAGAACAGACGTTCAAGATCGATTGGTAGAAGCGCCGGTGAGAAGGACCATTCATCCTAGGAGAAGACTAGGGCCTGTCAACCCGATGGAAGAGACAACTAGCACGTCTAGATCAGACACAAGATCGGAGACGACAAGTACCAGTCGAGAAGAGAGACGCCCGGATAGAGGCTCGTTGATGTGTTCAAGGCCCATACCATCTCCTTGACATGTGTACAAGGACGAACTAATGAAGCCGGATCTCCAGAGGGCGAGCTTCATCGAGGACGCCAGGAGGATGCTGAAGGGAGCGAGGCTATCCGTCAGTAGACTGTACTCGATAACAGGCGTAGACTGGTTGGTAGCCGCTGGCATAAACTTCAGCTCCACGACGACCTTGAGATTTGCTGACCTAGAGGGACTGCCCTCTAATAACACAATGGGACCAGTGAACGCAAGACCATTGCAGGACGTGAGATTGAATCATAATGAGAGGAATCGAGAAGAGAGACCGTGAAGATTTCTGACAACGAGGGCGCCGATTGGACAACATGTGAAGATGTTCAGGCAAGTGGCGACACCCCCGAGTCATGTGAAAGATAGAACAAACCCGAAACAAGTGAGTCAAGATGGTGAAAACCAAAGGTACGACGGATTGAAAGCGACAGAGAAAGATGAGACCATCTTTGCCGCGTACGACAAAGCAGAAATGAGGAAGGCCAAGATTATGATAGTAGTGAATTCAGAGTTCGTGTACACTTCCAAGTCTCTGTTTTTGCCGGATGTCATAATGTTGGCAGCGGTCGATCTGGACCTGCTGCAAGCCGTATCTCTGGCAATAGGGGTACAAAGTCAGACGGACATGAACCCGATCACGATCGTGTTTGCTGGCATCAATGACCTTTTACACAGTAGAGGTTTTCTGAGCAGACTCAGAGATCCTACAATGGCAGAAAATGCTGTGTGGCCAGCAATAAAGGATATCCTGGAGTCAATGGGTGAAGTGGTGGATGCGACGAAGGAGGGCTCGTTCACCAAGGTGACACCGAGAGTAGTGTTCGCGCTGTTTGCGGGGTATGCATGTCTCCCGGATGGATTGAAATTCGTGTATGCGATCGTGACCTTGCTTTGGGAAGGGAAATATGATGTGATCATATCGGCCCCAAATCGCATGATAGAGATGGAGAACCTGAGACCACGCAGGGCTGAACTACCTGCGGTGTGGTCAGATATCTCGAACGCGATGAGATGATTCAAGGACTATGCGCTGCACATGTTAGTGTTGGATGAGGTGCTGGGGTTGGAACTGTCCAACTTCAGTCGACAACTCAAACTTAAACCGGGAATAGACGACGACCATCGAGTGATCATAGCGATGTCGAACGACTTATGGTTCCGAGCAATAGAAGTGACAGGTGAAAAAGCGAGAAGGAAAAATTCCAAGGAGACTAGAGCTCATTTGGAGGCGATGGTTTTAAGGACCAAACCGGAGGCCAACCAGTGGTTACATCTAAGTCTTCGAGTAGCGGCATTGAGTGCAGATGCTTTTGAGCAAGGCCCCATAATGATTAAGAAGATCCATGCCTATTTGTTGAAGGAGGTGAATCTAGCGGAAAATGCTGAAGAAAAGACAGCTGAGTTTATGAACAGAATGTGCCAGATTACCCTGGAAACCTTCTGGTTGGGAGCCGGATGGACCGCGTCCTTCTTGGCGAAAGTTTACCCAAAAGTTTCTCATTACTTGATAAAGGAATTCCTCCAAGCATTAGTGGAAGTATCGATTGTGGAGCTACTAGCCTTGTTCGTGACGTTTGGAGCAGAGAGTTTCGTGAAAGGACCGGCGGTACTGCTCACCGAAGGAGTTCAGAACCTGCGGTTAGATGGGCTTCTAACGTTGATTGCAATTACCCACGGAAACTTGGGAGGATTAATGAAGCTGACACGTTGTCCAGAGCAGATGAGAGAGAAAGTGAGAAGATTCGACATGAAGAAAGCCACAGACTCGTGGAATAAGATAAGAGACCTGAGACACACTCTTATCTAATATCTCTTACAACAAAATCGCTTTGGAACGGGAGAAGATGAGACTATCGGAAGAGAAGAAGATGTGAGACGACATGTTGAGACATGCCCCTACTAACCGATCTGAGCTTGGCTATGAGGACCGATCCCTTAGCGTTGATCAGAGGAGCCACGGAGTTTGTGAAAGTGATCTATGGACCAGCAGTCACATTTGCGTTCCCTGATGTGAAGGTGGAGGCGTATAGGAGGTCGGTGCTGCACCTGAACCTCATATCAGCAGTGGACAGTAGTGCGCTGAACTGGTGTGAGCAGCACGTGTTGCTGGAGCTCACGAGCGAAGATCTGTTGTTTGCGAAGATATCAGAGCCAGAAAGGACGGTCATCAATTTTGACGATCACTTCCGTTATCGCATGGGAGAAGTAGAGAGAGGACACATCGAGGTGTTTCCGAAGCTTTGGAATCTGAGACCCTATGATAAGACGAATGGTGAGATAACCAGAGTTCCTCGTCTCACTGCAGCATATCAAAAGGTGAGAGAAGAGACGAAAGATTGGGGTGATTACGAGAAGCTGCCGGAAGAAGTCCCTGAATTTCCTCTGATAAGAAGGATGTTGCTCGGAGCAGTCTCCGTGGTACAAACTCCTAGGTTGAGAGCATTTGAAACCAATGAAAGGAGAATAGGGAAATTCGTGGGAACGATGGATCCATACTTTGTGGGGAGGAATACCGCCGTGTTACAGTACACACAATTTGCCTACACGGATCAAGCGACGAGAAGGCGAATAAGCAATGCCGCGACTCCAAAGCCTGGAGGATTTGACGAGGAATGGGCGGAATTAGGCTTAGCGCCCTTGAATATGAGAGGCAGGACCGAACTGTCTGAGGCCTCCTTGATCCTGACTAGTGTGAAACCGGAATTGAAAGTAGGAGGAACATTGCAAGCGAGAACCTTCCTAGCACCTTTCGGCTGTGAGGAAATCGAGGTGGTCCATGGAGAAGAGGAAGATGGATCGGCTGGCACACTGATCATACCGAAATTTCCGGAAGGGGCCGACAATGAAAAGCAAGGACCCTCAAGCTCGAAGAAGGTTATGTCAGAAGGAGATGACGGGCAGGGAGAAAGCCGTCAAGTGGAAGAACCCATGCAACAAGATGCAAATCAAGCTGGTGGGGAAGACGACAGGGCATCGACAGGAGGAATATCCAGAAAGAAGGGGTAAAGGTGGAACGAAACCTGGTGCAAGATTGTTTGTCCGGGGAGACGAATAATGAGAAGAGCCAGCGAGCACAAGAACAACACTCGGGACAAGGAAGTTTGTCCGGGGAGTCTGAGATAGATGAAGAAGTTCCTGATGAAAAATAGGATAGGGGGAACAAAGTTTTGTCCGGGGAGTTCAGATGGATGCGAAGAAGGAACGGACATGATCTGGAGGAGGGTGCAGACTCTATCACGACCTCTTCAACAGATGACAACTCCCGAAACTCAGAAATTGACACATACTCAGACAGGAACTCGAGCTCGGGATCAAAACTGTCCGAACTAGCGATCCACACACTACTAGTGGAAACTCGTGCAAGGGATCTGGATAGGGAGATGTACCAGGACCCTGATAGTGATCGCTACCTCATACCAAGTGAGAAGGTCTTTGACAACGCAGCGGATGATTTGGAAACAATAGCGGTATCGGAACGTTCGATAAGTCTGTTGCCACAAAAAGGGGTAGTCAGGACTGATCTTCAGCCGTTCAAATAAGAAACACAGCCGTTGGCGAAGATTTGGTGCGTTAAGATGGAAGACAACACCCACCAGCCCAATGAGCTGAATAGTCAGATGAGGGTCATGAAGACGTACTTGAAGGCGAGATACAGACTCTCGGATCTTCTAAGGGCGCAGGGAAATGATCGCATGACAAGCAACCTGAAAAGGTGGATCGAGAATGGTTCTCCGGATAAAGGAGACCTCGAGGAAGACAGTTACCGTATCCTGAGACAGTATTTCATGCAGAAGGAGGGGAGGTTATATTTGAACAAGGACGGGATTGTGGCTTGCAAGAGAAGAGAAGAAGACAAAGTCCTATACAAGTATAACGCGATAGTGTTGCCGTAACTCTATCAGACAGAACTATTATTCAGGTCGCATGATCAGATGGGCCATCAGGGGATCGACAAAGTATATCAGAGGATCCTGAAGCGCTTTGAGTGGCCTGGAATGAAAAAGGCATGCAAGAAGTGGGTAACAGCATGTCTGTCATGCCAGCAGGTCAAGGATCCAAGGAAATTGCGATTTCCTTAACAATTGATCGAGTCGTCTGAATTCAACGAGGTGGTGCAGATAGATCACCAAAAGATATGCATGACAGACAATGGTTATAATCAGGTATTGGTCATGATAGATAATTTCACAAAGTATGCAGAGGCCGTGCCCTGCATAACTGCCTCGGCGGAAGAGACATGCGACCACCTGATCAATACGTGGATAGCGAGACACGGTTGTCCGATGACGTTTCAATCGGATAACGGAACAGCCTTCGTAGGAGAACTCACGAAAGAGCTAATGAGACGCTCGCAAGTTGCTCAAGCTCACTCCACGACATACCCTCCACAGACAAATGGCTTAGCGGAAAGGCAGAATCGAACGCTAGTGTCGATGCTGGGAGTATATTGTTCCAGGTACATGACCGATTGGAACAGATACCTTGATGGGAGCCTATAATAGCACGCAACATTCCACCACTGGAGTTAGTCCACACATGATGCTAACTGGACACGAGAAGTCTTTACCCTTAACCTTTTTCTACCCAGAGTATGAGGGAAAGAAAACGTCTCCACAGGTCTGCGTGAGGGATGTGATCAGACGTCAACAGGAGTTGAACGATTTGTGTAGACAAAATACTCAGCAAGCACAGGCAAGGCAGAGGAAAAAATTCGACAAGAAAGCAGCTGGTGCAAAAGCTTACTCGGTGGGAGACTACGTTTGGGTATTTCAGAACGTTATACCACCAAAAGGAACGAAAAAGCTCCTAAAAAAGTGGAGGGGACCCTTCATGATTACGGAAGTGCACCAGGAGGGACGCTTTTATAGACTGAGTACTGGCCGAGCCGCCCACTACGAGAACATAAAGCCAGACAATCCATCGACAGAAGACTGGTGTATACCCGCAGACATGGAAGAAGGGGATTATCTAATGATGGATCCTGCTTGTGAGGTCAACGAGAAGGGCACGAGGGAGAAGAACGATGGAAACGAAGTCGTGGAGGAAGGAACGAATACACCGCTGGACCTGGATCCAAACGAGGTGATCGAAGCGGACGATGAAACCTTACCCTACGCAGAGGAGGATTGGCAGGATCCCGAACAGATGGAGGTTCCGAAGAATTTGGAACCAGATCTTCCGCTTACGATACTGACTCGAGAGAACGCCGGGACAAGACCAAGAAAGAAATATGACCCTTACGGTGACGACTTTGTAGTGGATAGGTTAGATCTGAAGAAGATAGTGGAAGAAGTAGTGGGTCTATAAGAAATAACTGTGTCACAGGACATTGACATAGTCGATGATCACGACGATGAGTGGGTCGACGACCGATCGAACCCCGAGGTAGAATTCGACGACGAGCAACAGCAGTCATATGAACAAGACGTGACGAATCTGCGTGTCTTAGAATGGCTGAACGAAATGACGTCGGACCCAAAGGAGACCAGTGTCACGATTCAAGATGTAGATCGTGAAAGCATAAAATACATGAAAACCGAACGAGATGATCCTTCCAGGGCGACTACTCATTCCGGCTTTCAATCTCAATTTGATACCCGGTATGCAATCGACGGGGACGTCGATGGATATTTTTGTCCGGGGAGTGGGGGTAGGACCTACCCACACTGAAAACTTGATAATAAAAAAATTAAGAATAGCAAGAGAGACAGGAGACTTAGAAGCAGAAACAGGCGAAGACCCTAAGAAACCTGATATAGGGAGGGTAGTTGAGTCATATTTTAACCTACCAAATGAATATTCAAGTAGCACAATACTAACAGACAGTGATTTCATACTCACAAATTGAACATGTGCGATAGCAATCACGGCAGACATGAGTTTTAGGACAGCGTTAGCGGCAGATTTTAAGAGAGAGTACAAAAACGTGGAATTCCTTTGGAAGCAAAGACCAGGAGTAGGGGTGTAGCAGCCTTACCTCCGGTGGCGTCACAGATACCGGGAAAATACCTATGCTTCTTGGTGACGAGGGCGACGGAGAAGCAGCACGTGGACCCAGAGAACCTAGTCTTGTCCTTGACGAGGTTGAGAGACTTCCTCGTGGAAATGGGCGTGAAGGAGCTCTCGCTTCCAGTGTATGATCCAAACAGAGGACGACTGCATCCTCGGGAATTGTACGCACTTGAGCACGTAATATTCTCTGATACCAATATACAAGCTTATTTACATAAGAAATATTACTTAAGTATAGGCTGAGTGACGTGCGAGAGGGTGTTAGGCTAAAAGACTAAGTTGTGTGACATGTGTGTTATGTTATGTTATGTTATGTTATGTTATCTGTTATGTTATTAAGATCTTGGGTAAGAAGGGGTTAGTGACCATGATCAACTGAATGAAGATCTTAGGAATAGATCCAAAGTTTGGACTGTCCAATCTTAGGTCGAATTCCAAAATTTTAGAGACCGATTGATTTTAATAAATTTTAGGACAAAAATCTTTTTATCTGACTGTTTTTAAGTAAATTTTAACGAGAAATTAAGGTGAAACTGACAAGTGTGATATTCGTGACCTCTTTTCTAGATCCTGATTGATCACTTAATTGCTCACTTGAGTCAAACCTTGGAATCAAATCAAATCGAACCTGAAGAACAGTATGGATAATTTCAACTTGGATGAATTGACGGACCTGGCAGAGGCATATGTGGGACCGATGATAGATGCGATCTGTCGTCGGCTAATGGATCGAGACTTCGCTCTGGAGGACCCAGAGGTATTCATGTTGCTGACCGCCCTGATAAACATATTGGGACATGACAACCGTGGGGACCGCCCCACGGAAGTCCTACTGATGGCAGCATATGGAGAGAGGTGAGTACTAGACCGCCCGAACATGAGGGTTATGAGGTGGAGAAACGGGGCTCTCTCAGGGAGTGACTTGGCGAATGAGCCTGGATTGGGAAGTTCTAGGACTTACCAACCAGGTGAAATGCCTATGCCCTCCAAGCCCAAACCTGGGCTGACGAGAACGCATGAGGAGATGAACAGCGAGGCTGCCTCGTCTAGTTCATCACTGAGAGCAGCTGTGCCACCAAAGAGGGCGAAAGTAGAACAAAAGGTTCAGACGAACCAAACCATGCAAGATCTGGATGGAATAAAGGACGAATTGGAAAGGACGAAAAGGGAGCTGGATGAGATGACTAAAACCATGCTCAGTACGGAGGAAGATAGGGACATGTGGAAGAGATTGTTCGAGGACTGCAGCAAAAAGCAGAGCGAAGAGATTGAGCGCTTGAGGCGGGATTACAGAGAGCGGATGGCGTTGACAACGGCCGTGGAGAAGGTGATGCCTGCAAGGAGTATTCCTCGTGGGCAGTCCCCGATGGAGCTCTTGACGCCTCGAGAAATGAGCCAGACAACGGAGACACGACTCCCGACAGCAACAGGTCGAGTGACAATCCCGGACCCTATTGACACCTTGGGTGACCCAGTCGTGGAAAAAACGGTGAAGAGGCTGATAGAGACAGCTGGACGACTAGTCGCCATCAAGAATGCACAAGGTTCCGGGGTGATTGCATCCTATGGAACGATCTACGACACGGGCAGAGTACGACTCTTCCAAACCGTGATCAGACTGGGAGTTATCGACACGACGCCACCAATGGGGAGCTCTATGGCCCCAGAGAGAAAATTACGGACCGCCCTGATAAACATCTTGGGACTTGACAACCGTGGGGACCACCCCACGGAAGTCCTATTGATGGCAGCATATGGAGAGAGGGGAATACTAGACCGCCCGAACATGAGGGTTATGAGGTGGAGAAACGGGGCTCTCTCAGGGAGTGACTTGGCATGTGGAATTCCTGGGGACATCACATCTGATACTGGGAGATAGCTTGGTCAGAGTACTCTCGAATTTGAGGACCTCTTGGGTCACCACGGTGATGGCCTTCGGAGGCGCGACGATAGCCCAGTTATATCATATGGTGGAACTAATGAATCCAGGGAGGATCCCCAATGTGATGATCCTGGTTGGAAAAAATAACATCCATAGAGGTTCCGATGAGCAGGAAGCACTATGGGAATCAATGATGGTGTGCTTGTTTACTACTCTCTGGCAGAAATTCAACTAAGCGGTACTCACCGTTTGCACTGTGCCAATGAATACAAGGAGCTTGACGGCAGCAGGCCGAAGGCACAACGAAGGAGTGATCAGGTGGAATAATATCTTGAGGAATCTCGCAAGTCGGAATGCCGGAAGAATGATCCTCATGGACATCGAACATGAGTTGAGAGCTATGGATCAGGCCAGGCTGACCACGGACGGCATTCACTTCGATAGTATAGAAGGACAGGCTTGGTTGAATCGAGTCTTCCAAGAGCGGTTGGATGAGTTGGAAGTAGAACTCTTTGACACAGGAGTGCTAAAGGAGGAAGGAGCATCGAATGAAACGGTGATTACCACCTTTGTTCCTCCTAATCTGGAAACACGCTTGGGGACGGTCCCGGCCGCCGCGAATTACAGACAGCAGACCTCCAGCGAACCAGGTCAAAGAACAGACGTTCAAGATCGATTGGTAGAAGCGCCGGTGAGAAGGACCATTCATCCTAGGAGAAGACTAGGGCCTGTCAACCCGATGGAAGAGACAACTAGCACGTCTAGATCAGACACAAGATCGGAGACGACAAGTACCAGTCGAGAAGAGAGACGCCCGGATAGAGGCTCGTTGATGTGTTCAAGGCCCATACCATCTCCTTGACATGTGTACAAGGACGAACTAATGAAGCCGGATCTCCAGAGGGCGAGCTTCATCGAGGACGCCAGGAGGATGCTGAAGGGAGCGAGGCTATCCGTCAGTAGACTGTACTCGATAACAGGCGTAGACTGGTTGGTAGCCGCTGGCATAAACTTCAGCTCCACGACGACCTTGAGATTTGCTGACCTAGAGGGACTGCCCTCTAATAACACAATGGGACCAGTGAACGCAAGACCATTGCAGGACGTGAGATTGAATCATAATGAGAGGAATCGAGAAGAGAGACCGTGAAGATTTCTGACAACGAGGGCGCCGATTGGACAACATGTGAAGATGTTCAGGCAAGTGGCGACACCCCCGAGTCATGTGAAAGATAGAACAAACCCGAAACAAGTGAGTCAAGATGGTGAAAACCAAAGGTACGACGGATTGAAAGCGACAGAGAAAGATGAGACCATCTTTGCCGCGTACGACAAAGCAGAAATGAGGAAGGCCAAGATTATGATAGTAGTGAATTCAGAGTTCGTGTACACTTCCAAGTCTCTGTTTTTGCCGGATGTCATAATGTTGGCAGCGGTCGATCTGGACCTGCTGCAAGCCGTATCTCTGGCAATAGGGGTACAAAGTCAGACGGACATGAACCCGATCACGATCGTGTTTGCTGGCATCAATGACCTTTTACACAGTAGAGGTTTTCTGAGCAGACTCAGAGATCCTACAATGGCAGAAAATGCTGTGTGGCCAGCAATAAAGGATATCCTGGAGTCAATGGGTGAAGTGGTGGATGCGACGAAGGAGGGGTCGTTCACCAAGGTGACACCGAGAGTAGTGTTCGCGCTGTTTGCGGGGTATGCATGTCTCCCGGATGGATTGAAATTCGTGTATGCGATCGTGACCTTGCTTTGGGAAGGGAAATATGATGTGATCATATCGGCCCCAAATCGCATGATAGAGATGGAGAACCTGAGACCACGCAGGGCTGAACTACCTGCGGTGTGGTCAGATATCTCGAACGCGATGAGATGATTCAAGGACTATGCGCTGCACATGTTAGTGTTGGATGAGGTGCTGGGGTTGGAACTGTCCAACTTCAGTCGACAACTCAAACTTAAACCGGGAATAGACGACGACCATCGAGTGATCATAGCGATGTCGAACGACTTATGGTTCCGAGCAATAGAAGTGACAGGTGAAAAAGCGAGAAGGAAAAATTCCAAGGAGACTAGAGCTCATTTGGAGGCGATGGTTTTAAGGACCAAACCGGAGGCCAACCAGTGGTTACATCTAAGTCTTCGAGTAGCGGCATTGAGTGCAGATGCTTTTGAGCAAGGCCCCATAATGATTAAGAAGATCCATGCCTACTTGTTGAAGGAGGTGAATCTAGCGGAAAATGCTGAAGAAAAGACAGCTGAGTTTATGAACAGAATGTGCCAGATTACCCTGGAAACCTTCTGGTTGGGAGCCGGATGGACCGCGTCCTTCTTGGCGAAAGTTTACCCAAAAGTTTCTCATTACTTGATAAAGGAATTCCTCCAAGCATTAGTGGAAGTATCGATTGTGGAGCTACTAGCCTTGTTCGTGACGTTTGGAGCAGAGAGTTTCGTGAAAGGACCGGCGGTACTGCTCACCGAAGGAGTTCAGAACCTGCGGTTAGATGGGCTTCTAACGTTGATTGCAATTACCCACGGAAACTTGGGAGGATTAATGAAGCTGACACGTTGTCCAGAGCAGATGAGAGAGAAAGTGAGAAGATTCGACATGAAGAAAGCCACAGACTCGTGGAATAAGATAAGAGACCTGAGACACACTCTTATCTAATATCTCTTACAACAAAATCGCTTTGGAACGGGAGAAGATGAGACTATCGGAAGAGAAGAAGATGTGAGACGACATGTTGAGACATGCCCCTACTAACCGATCTGAGCTTGGCTATGAGGACCGATCCCTTAGCGTTGATCAGAGGAGCCACGGAGTTTGTGAAAGTGATCTATGGACCAGCAGTCACATTTGCGTTCCCTGATGTGAAGGTGGAGGCGTATAGGAGGTCGGTGCTGCACCTGAACCTCATATCAGCAGTGGACAGTAGTGCGCTGAACTGGTGTGAGCAGCACGTGTTGCTGGAGCTCACGAGCGAAGATCTGTTGTTTGCGAAGATATCAGAGCCAGAAATGACGGTCATCAATTTTGACGATCACTTCCGTTATCGCATGGGAGAAGTAGAGAGAGGACACATCGAGGTGTTTCCGAAGCTTTGGAATCTGAGACCCTATGATAAGACGAATGGTGAGATAACCAGAGTTCCTCGTCTCACTGCAGCATATCAAAAGGTGAGAGAAGAGACGAAAGATTGGGGTGATTACGAGAAGCTGCCGGAAGAAGTCCCTGAATTTCCTCTGATAAGAAGGATGTTGCTCGGAGCAGTCTCCGTGGTACAAACTCCTAGGTTGAGAGCATTTGAAACCAATGAAAGGAGAATAGGGAAATTCGTGGGAACGATGGATCCATACTTTGTGGGGAGGAATACCGCCGTGTTACAGTACACACAATTTGCCTACACGGATCAAGCGACGAGAAGGCGAATAAGCAATGCCGCGACTCCAAAGCCTGGAGGATTTGACGAGGAATGGGCGGAATTAGGCTTAGCGCCCTTGAATATGAGAGGCAGGACCGAACTGTCTGAGGCCTCCTTGATCCTGACTAGTGTGAAACCGGAATTGAAAGTAGGAGGAACATTGCAAGCGAGAACCTTCCTAGCACCTTTCGGCTGTGAGGAAATCGAGGTGGTCCATGGAGAAGAGGAAGATGGATCGGCTGGCACACTGATCATACCGAAATTTCCGGAAGGGGCCGACAATGAAAAGCAAGGACCCTCAAGCTCGAAGAAGGTTATGTCAGAAGGAGATGACGGGCAGGGAGAAAGCCGTCAAGTGGAAGAACCCATGCAACAAGATGCAAATCAAGCTGGTGGGGAAGACGACAGGGCATCGACAGGAGGAATATCCAGCCTGGATTTCAATTTACTCAGTGATCTTGAGAACAACGCGGATACGTTGGAGGCGACTGAGCCAGCAGATGAAGGCACTTCGACACTGGAACCTCCGTCGGCCTTTACCGAAATGAAACGGAATTTACCGGAGAGCAGCTCTCCTGGCAATTCGAGAAATAACGAACAAAGAATTCTCATGGAATCACCTAGGAGAAGAAGAATAGAGGGCTCTGCCAGAGTACCTTTCTTGGGAACGTTGCCCGAAGAAGAGTGGGAAGTACATCACCGAGACCATGAAAATAGGACGGGATGTAGATTGGACAGAGTGGCGTTCATGGAAGAAGTCTGGACAGTGGTTCACAGCTATGGGACTTAGTCCATTTTGAAAATAGGTCTCAACCGATCATTGATGCGGAAAGTCCTTGACAAACTTGATGAGTGTGAAGGGAGATTGAGTGAGTTGTTGATTGACTCAGCCACTGATGAAAGTGAGGCGAACTCTCCCATCAAGATGCCACCGCAGGATGATAAAGGAGAGGTGGTGTATCTGTCAAGAACCAGGAGGGGAACGATGCGAACAAAATTGGTGATTGATAAGATCAACGAGATGAAGATGAAGTTAGGCAGCAAAATGACGCCGAGGAGAGTAGGAAAGACAAAGGTGGATTCAGAGATATCAATGAAAAAGTCAATTCAGCGAAACGAAAACGAGTTGAAGAGGCCATGGATGTGGGACAAGGTGATTATCAATTGCCTGGCACGGACAGAATGTTAACCGATGTAGCGATGGTGCCACCCATTCTCATGGCAGGGATAAAGTCAACAGGTTACAAATCCAAAAGGAGTGACCGCACTCTGACTGGAGCAACCTTAGAAATGGAAATACTTAGCCAATGTGGAGAAAGCACAATGAAAGACTTTAAACCATCTCCCATGAACCACGGAAAGGAAAGTGTCGCAGGACAACTAGTACCAGTGGAGTATAACCGACTAACAGTGTCGGAGACTGTGTCAATAGATGAACCCGCCGGTGGATACATGGAGATGTTAGAATACCGAAACTCGGCTAGAGGATATGTGATGGCTCTGGAAGACAAGGATGCCATGGAGGGTTATCTGGAGAAGATGTTGTGAGGCACCACCCTCAAGCAGAAGGCGTACGGGACTCTAGCGTCGTCTGAGATGCAGGCGGAAAGGATTGAACAATTAGTGAGTCTTCCATGGAAAGCAGTGGCGTTGAAGTACTTTGAAGAGGAAATGAGGACTACGCCGAGAATACACGCCCTCATGGCAGTACCTTACGTGAGAACCGAATTACACTTGAGGTTCGCCTGGTGCATGATGGGATTAAAACGCGGGGAATATGACTCAGAAGAAATGAATAGGTCAAAAGAAGAAAAAGTATTCCTGATGACGAGCCTGAGGGATTTGATAATCCAGGAAGGAATGGCAGTAGCGTGCGCGAAGCGGAGAGATGCTCTCTGTTTCATTCGATTCCTGATAGAGCAGATTTCAGTACCAGCATTGAACACCTGTGTCAAGATGTTGAGGGAGGGCGATGAACGAGCAAAAGCCTTACTCTTGCTAGCACTACTGGAGATGCATCAAAGCAAGCCGATGAGAGTGAATATGAAAGAACCTGAGGAATTAGAGCCCATGAGAAAGATAGACGAAATCAGGAGATTTTGAAACAAGGAGCTGAGACTCACTAAAGAATCTATGGGGGCACTGCCGAAATCCAGCGAGTACTGTGGAACGATCAAGAAGAAGTCGTACAGCTACGTGTCCGGAATCATAGGGATAGCGTACAACCCTTTCCTGAGTGAAGACATACGCGATTGCTTCTTTGATTACGAGCAGGCAGTGTTGCTGAGATTCAGGACGTCGAGAATTGTAATGATCAAGAGCGCCAATAATACGCAGAACAAATTGGGACTGGTCTTGTAAGAAGAGGTGACTGCACCTTCCGTACCAAAATCCGACAAAAGAGTGGAGTTTGGGTTGGGATTCTCAGATGAACTACTGAGAACGAGCCTGATGGTATTGTGGGAACTGATGAGACCATCATGGTGTCCTAGTCCCAATGCTAACTCGATATTACGGGCGACACAAGATGTGCAGAGGGAGCTGAATGCAGACTGTAACCTGCGTGACCTTAACATCATATATAATGTGATGATAACAGCCTCTAGGAGCAACGGGGAAGACAAAGTGGAGTTGCCTGGCTGGGGACCAGAAGACTGGGTCAAACCTGGTAGCTGTCTGGCGGATGTCTGTGGATTGGCAGGTCACGTTTGTGGAGGTCTGGATTGTGTGAAAACCCTAGAGAGACAACACAAGCAATTGAACATATTGTTTGGGAATGTCGTGATGAAAGCAAGGACGGAAACGGAACTGATCGCAGGTTGTCATGGAGGAACTGAGGTGAATCTAGTGACTGCACTAGGATTCTACAGCATGTTTGGTTCTTTAGAGTCACTATTGAATCTAGAACAGAGACATGAGATGGTCACAGCCATCAGTGTAGAAGTGTTCCCAGGAGCTTTGCAAACTGAGCGGGAGCACATAGGAAAATGGAGGGAAGCGATCGAGGCGGAAATGAACATCAGACACAGTGAGACTTATTGTAGACCATCAGGAGCACGATATTTGGTGGGATCGACATTGGCTCCAATGTGCAAGAGCAGATACCCGGTGCATTTCGTAGCTGTGGATGTAAAGAGTACGAGAACGATCTTGGATCAAGCCTTCTCAGTGCCAAAGTGTGTGAGACTAACGAGAATGTCCAAAAAATCTTGCGAGTTGCTATGTAAGATGTTCTCAGCAGTTCCAGAGAGAACAAAGGAGGAGTTGGAATCGATACTGGGAAGGAAGTTCATGGGATACGTGAGTGGGAACTTCAGTGACTTTGAAAGACAGAAACAGAGAGGATCAACCGTTACAGATTACAATACAGAAGACGAGAATGATGAAGTCCACCGAGTGATGATGGAAGTGGAACCATTACTGGAAGCTTCGGGAAAACGTAATTGGAGGAGCATCATGTTGACACATGACGAGTTTCCCTGCCACTGCTTGCTGCAGACCTGGTGGTATCCCGAGCGTAGTAATCTGGTGTTGATCTGGGACTCTGGAGAACTGCTCTCCATGGGTCTACCAGACTCATCACGGCCCATAACGATAGTGATAGTGGGAGTTATGATGGCGGTACGATGGCTGGAGGCTCATGTGAGAGAAAACAAAAGACAGGAGGCACCAACGAGAGAACAGTTGCAGAAATTGGATTGTCTAAAAGATTTAGATCTTTTTGAGACAACGTGCAAGATTCTAAACATTCCGATGGAAGCGAAAAAGATATGGGCAAGAAGACGATTGATGCCATGGTTCAGAGCTAACATGACTGCATGGTTGTACGAATATGCCAAAAAGCATATGTCGAAGCACGGCAGAGTATACAGTGGACATCAACTGGACATTGGAGCAGGAGCTCTTTCAAGCGAGCTTTCGTGACTCATCGGAATGCAGTGACCACCATTGTAAAAAGAATTTCCAGGACAAGTGAACGTAGTGGAAAGGAGAAGGAAGAGATGTTGAGGGAAGATTTGGAGAGAAACGTGACGTTGTGTCTCCACAACAGCTTCTGGCGGAACAGAGAATCTAACGTGGATCCCCTACCTTTTTGCAAACAGAGGGTAGAAGAGCAGAAGTGTTGGAGGACTGCTTCCAACAGCGTCAGAATAGCTAACGATGTGTTGCAGGACACATAAACTGAAAGTGCAGAGTCAGTGTCACAGGAGGAAGAGATGGAACTTTGACAAATGGTCGAAAGAACAAGATGCGAAAAGAAACAAATTAGAAGAATTTAGAAGTTTTAGAACTTCTAAACGACGAAAAGAAGAGAAACAAAGGAGTGACGAAGAAGAAGAAATTAAAACTCAGAATTGTTTTATGTGTGTGAAAAAACTCAACTGAGAAACCAAGCAACCAAGTTGTAATTGAAAACTGAAACATTTAGTTGAATTTTGAACATTAAAAATTTGTTGCATTTATAAATTTGCATTTTGATTTTAGTTAGTGGCTTTAGAGACACTTACTATTTATTTAGAAAGGCTTGAGTAAACAGTATGTTTGAATATTCCAGCCTGCATGACTGTTTTTAATCAACTAGGATAACTGATCACTTTGTGGTGACATGAAAGGCTTGGGTAATCTCTTGAAGAGGAAGATTGTTTCATTTTTCTTTCTAACCACAGAGTTCCTTAGTTTTATTATTAAGGACAATAACAAGCAAGATTTCCGAAGGGAAGAAGCATAGTAGGATAATTTTAGCTGGTTGGTTGGCAGGACTGTCCTGCAAACCAACATCTTTTTAAATCTAGGAGAAAAAGTTTTTAATCAGGACATTGACATTGGAAGTCAGAAAAGATGTTTTTATCTTAGGTCAGATCCTCAATGTGCAGATTAGTGAAAAAATTTGAAGGCTATAGTGATGTAGTATAATGCCATTTATATTCTGCAGTGAGTCGAGATGACGCGAATAAAAGTAATTTCGTGCATTTTGTAAATTCTGTTCGATGACATTGTACCAATTTTACGAACATTGCGAGATTCAATGGGGACATTGACCGGACCGTCCGCTGAGTATGTGACATTCGACCAGAATGGACGAAATTGCAGCTTCGAAATTTTAGCAGCTAGCCTTCCGAATTGGCAGTTTTGAAGGATTAGCAGTGTTATTGGAACGATTAGTCAAACTGTGAAGGCTAAAAAATTCTGGTGTTTCAAAGCTTTAAATTTTCGAAGTATGACGTCATATTTCTGAGAAACGTCAGAAACGAGCATTTTGGCAAAAAACCGAAAAAAAAAACACAACAACAACAACAACAACAACAGTAGTTGCGACGATAACAACGGAAAAACTTAATATCGGAATTAGAGACGAGCACAAATAGCAGAGACCGTTCCGAGTTGCAACTATTGTGTCGCTACAATATTTGCAAGGCCGTTGGGAACAACGGTGAAAGGTAGAAGAGAGCCTTCCGGAAGGAAAATAGAGGTCTTGTTTCCCCGGATTCAAGAATCCGGAGGGGTCTCGGGACTGAAACTCTTAGCATTTTATACAAACTTTTAGCTTCCCTATTATGTCCTGAATTGAATTTAATTAACATCTGAATTCATTTTGCTAGGATGAGAAGCTGGGAGTTGGTGGAAAGGGTTGATCCATCTTCAATGGAGATGATGATTTTTATCTACTGAACAAAAACAATAATAATTCAATAAATAGTAATAGCCTTGATTTTAGGAGTGACCTCGTGGTCTGGGGATACTGAGACCCAGCCATGAGTTCACTGATTTTGCATGTAATTAAGTTAATTTGAGCGTTCTGGTCGAAGCCGGAGAACAGTAACGTTTTTGTCGACCCGATGTTAGAAAGACCACCAAAAGAACTGGCTTGGTAGAGACGGTGAAAAGCATGTAGAGCTCTGTTTAGACTTTGGCCAGTCGTCTTAGAACCTACCTTTGTTTTCCGTCGATATGTATGTTCCGGGCGAATGTTACAATACTTTTTACAACAAGAAAATTGAAAACATGCTTGCCATCCCTCAAAACTTCCTTTGCTCGTGAACTGAGATCCAGAGTGGTGTACAAGCTTACAGTTAGTGGATGTAACTCCACCTATGTCGTCCAGACAGTCCGACATTTAGCCACGATGGTCGATGATTACCGCAAAGGGGACTCCCCAGTAGGGCAACACTTGTTAGAATGTAATAAGGAGGTAAGAGGTACAGCTGAGTTGAAGTCAGAGATTATAGACCAAACAGCCAATACTCATAAGCTACTGACACTAGAGGCTTTGCATATTTGGAGGGAGAGGCCGAGGATCAACACACACGATGAATTCTGGAGCCGGGAATTAACACTAAATTTATAGTCTAGGTATAACATGGCTAAAAGTTAAAAAAACTGATATGTCAGAATCATAAATATTCTCAAATCGAAATTTTCTAACCATGAAAGGACAAAAAACTAAAAAATCTCAGAAATTTACAGAAAAAGTTATCCGTGATTACGTAATTATATTATGTAATTACAGTTGTTTAGATTTGATTAGTTAAAAAGTTTTAGAGCCTTTTTAGACATGTTTCTCATTTTTCAGATCTTTGATCGTTTTGTAAATATTGTAAAAAATTTCAATCCTGATGATGCACAGAATGTGCCAAAACGTTTGAATTGACATTTTAAATTTCTTATGAGCGATCTACTTTAAAAAAATACAATTTTTTTCTCACTAAGTCATAGTTTAATGATGGTTTACATCTGAGCTATGTATGGGAACCGTCAAACACTCATACGTGCCCATGTGGACATCCGTTCCCACTGACCATCTCTCTTCACTGCCAGAAAGGTGGATTCTTTTATCTAAGACATAATGAATTTTGTGATACCTGCGCGACACTACTAGACGAAGTAGGAGATGATGTTGAGATAGAGCCGATTTCAATAATTGGAAGGCGGAAGCTTTCACAACAAAACAACCAGTACTGAAGATGCAGCTCGACTTGACATCAAGGCAAATGGACTCTGAGGTTGATGTTGCTTCTCCAGGCTTTGCTAAGAGCAGAAGGACAACTGCTTACAGTTTTGATTAAAAACTGTTTAAGGGGCAACTTTTGGTACGGAAATCCGAGCAAAATTACTGTGCACGGTTCAATCAGGCAGTTTTGAGTTAATGCTCAGAACCCAGGACAACTCTTAATAGTTCGCCTTGTTCATTATGCGTGAAGCGCAACCAATTGTTGCCATTTGTTCCATAGTTTCGACTGACTTGAGGTTCGCAACCAGCGTTATTTTAAATTTTGGTTATTTCCAGCGGGAACTGATCAATATTTGTTTTTAATTTCTAAATGTTTCACAGGTTTAGATGCAGCCTTTTTTCTCGTGCAGAATAATCCTTAACGTCCACTATTCATAGATGGGGCGGAGTTCCGCTTTGCAACCGCATCAAAGTAACATGAATTAATATTATCAACTAAGTTGATTCATTATGTTTTGTTGTGTCTTACAATTTTTGTCAAGTTGGTTCATTATTTGAAGTTTCAGATAAAATGGCTACACTTGTTGCAACGCCAGGTGGAAATGAGGAGAAAATACCTAAGATTATCACTGAAAATGAAGGTGTAAATGGAATTAAAGAAGTAATCGTTCATCCATTAGTTTTGCTGAGCGTTGTTGATCATTTTAACAGAGCTGCTGCAACAACTGGCGACGGTAGAGCGGTCGGTCTTTTGCTCGGCACTATTTCAAAGGGCCGTTTAGATGTAGCCAACAGTTTTGCAAGTAAGTTAATGGACTGATAATTTTCTCGATAGAATCTTGAGACGCTCCTTATACATCGCTTTTCGAATACAGCCATTAGTTTTTGTAAAGTTTATTTTCCAAAAAGCTTATCTGTTAAAGCTAATCACTTGGAAATATGCAACTTTTCAAAGGTGACTGTGATCTCAACATTTGTTGCTTATTGCGCATGCTTATAGCATTCTTCACCCTTCGAAAGCCAACCTGACGACATGAGCTTCCATACCGAACACTTGAAGTTTTCTTAATAAGAATATGAATTTTGAAAATAATTTCCTTTAATATCAAACCTGCAGATTTTAATTTTAAGCATGATTGAAATTTCACGATAATAGTTAAGTGAGTCTAATTCTTCAGTTTGATATTGTTTTAGTCCCATTTGAAGAAGACTCCAAAGATGCTGCTGTCTGGTTTCTGGATCATGATTATCTAGAATCAATGTACGCCATGTTCAAGAAAGTGAATGGTATGTCCGAGCTATTTTTATTAGCTCATTATTTATTATTATTATTTCTCTAATTATTTATTATTATTTTCAATTCTCAAATTTTGTGATGAAGAGCGTATCACAATATAATATATGCAAGGGCCTTTTGGCGTTAAAATATCGTTTGCATTGTTTCTAATTTTTGTAATACTTGTTTTGGATTTTAGCCAAAGAAAAAATAGTTGGTTGGTATCACACAGGGCCGAAGCTGAAGAACAACGACATCCATATCAACGAGTTGATCCGAAAATATAACCCTAATGCTGTAAGTTTTGAAAACAATATTCTCGAGCAGTTAATGTCATTAGTCCTCTTTTTTTTTCAACGCAATATGGTCGAACATATTCTGATCGAAATTGAAGTATAAACTATATCCGGTAATTTTTCAATGTATGTGGAAGTTGTTCAGCCCAAGAGGCCGTGGCTTAGTTGTTACGGAATGAGGCTCTTGATCTATGCGGGGGGAGCAAGATTGAATGCCGTAGTCTCTGAGGTTTTAATTGTTTCAATAAATTGACAAAGTGGGATGGAACTACTAGGGAAGGCGCAGGGTGAGTTTTTTGATTTATGCTCAAAAAGCTATTTGTAGTGTCCTATTAAAGTCCTTACAGCCGTGATTCGGACTCTAAAAAATCAAAAAATATCTGTTTTGAGAAAATTGGTCTGATTATATTCGAATTTCCGACCAGAGACACTGAACTTGATGAGGCTCAATTTTGTTTTTCTTCAAATTTTTTTGAGCAGATTTACATCTGATTTTGCAGTTTGTTTTACTTTATCAGTTCATTACCCTGTACTAAAAATCAACAGGAAATTATTAAACACATGAATTTTATTTTGAAGTTTTAAAATTTGTTTCTATTGTTTAATGTTTTTTTTTGTTTCCGAATTGTTTACTCAATTCATAGCGGTTGGTTGGGAGAGTCTCTGCTATTTTTGTCAAACATTCTCAGCCATCCAAAAAAAATTCCGTGTTTTAAGTAATGCAATTTTGTTGAGATTCGACTCAAACTAATCGTGTTCACAGATAATCGTGTTCAAAGAAACCAACAGATATATTTTGAGCATGTCTCCATTTTAAATACTCGTTCTATTCACAATTTGATTCAAATTGATTTCAAAGAGCAGTCTCGAAAAGTTTTTGCTGGTCTCAAGCAGTTTCTCATTTGCCCGTTAATTAATATTTTAGGTTCTGATTGTCATTGACACACGAGACCACAGCAGTGAGTCGACCGACAGCCAACTGCACGGACTACCTACTAATTGCTACACAATGGTCGAAGAGGTGCACGACGACGGAACCCCCACCTGCAAGACATTCGAACACCTCCCAAGCGAGATTGGAGCCGAAGAGGCCGAGGAGGTGATTCTTCACGTTATTGTTGAATTTTTGATGAATTTCGGATGATATGTTGACTATTTCGGACTCGTCATGGTTCCGTCTAGTGCCATCTGTTGGAAGCATTAATTAAGGAAGCTTTCTTTAAGCATCAGAATGTTTTTTACGCTTGCGATAGCAATAGTATTGCAATCGGGCATGAGACTTTTTTCCCGTAAGTACATTTAGGCACAGGGCTCAACTTTTTCGTTTCGATTCGTCACAGAAAAAGAATGCTTAGATGCCATCAAAAAGTTGCAACCGAGAAAATCATCAGGAAATTCGAAAATACCAACTTGGGCGTTAACTGATGGGAAAACGGAACTTCACAAACCCCTAACAAAACTTATAAATGAAAGCATTGGCTCCTTCATTTTTTCAGAAATGTTCAAACAAGCCATTGTGACGCCAATTTTTAAAAAAGGTGACTTTTTAGACCCAACTATTTACAGGTCAATATATTAAACACCTGGTCTCGCAAAATTTAAACGAATACTAGCCAATAAAATTAATGATTATTTTTATTCTAATTCCATTCTAAATCATCAACAATTTGGTTTTAGAAAGCATTTCTCTACAACTGATGCACTTTTATTGTTAACTGAAAATTTGCGGGCAGACATAGATGAGAATATTTTCGTAGAAACTCTTTTCATAGACCTTTCAAAGGCAGTTAACTCCATCAGGCACAATTTGGTACTTCAAAAACTAAAAAAAATAAAGGCTTCAGTTCTAACTCTCTTTCTATGATTTCATCATTCCTTACTAATCCAACACAAAGAAATTTTATGGTAGTGATAGAGTTCTTCAAGTGAAATTTTGGGAAAACTTTAACTCAACCTCCTAGACCCTTGGTATCAAAATTGGTTCAAACATTTGTTGTTTTTGGCTGTACGATCGGCTGTGCTTCTAGAATTCTTTTTGGTGCAGATGAAATAGCTCATAAATTTTTGCAGATTTTTCACCATTTTTTTGGGCCTTTTGTATTTTCTTTTCTGTTGGATAGGTTTCGTTCTATATAAATTCAGCTTTAGTGTCTCATATTGCTTCTTTAATCAAGCGAAAATTTTTCATGTATATGAGTGTGTTATGAGGGTGAGGGGGACTAATTATCTTTTTATTAGTGATTTTTTTTTTGAATTTTTACTGTCTTTGATATTTGTTTTTTTTTTCGGCTCAATAGGTTTTGGTCTATATTATATGAAGTCATAATGTTGCACTTGACAAGCAAAGGAAGTCATAATCGTTCTAAAGGTGATAAGAGTAATGAACGCAGTGAGTACTCTCATATAGGATTTGGTGATTTTTTCAGGAAAAAATTGTTACGCTCAATTTTGATTTTTCGGGGTTGGATTATTGATGTTTTTTTTTAAGTTCACTTCATTTCCTTTGTTAAAAGGAAGGCAAACTCCACTATCGAACAGCAAGTATGTAAAGGTCACAAAAACGTGGTCGACTTCTAATTTCCAAAAAGAAATTTAGCCAGCGGTTACCCAGCGAAATAAAAATTGTACTTCTCAAATTGGGTTATTTTGTTAATGTAAAAAGGGTCAAACAATTTTTGCGCTCTTTTCCTACTGTCAGTTGGCTATGTTTTATCTCCAAGTCGTTTTGGACTATGTGGAGTACCAACTACCCTTTAAAAAATTGATTCAGGCAGGTTTTGTGAGGAAAGTTCGCGCAATCAACTTTACCAAAAAAAAATTTCGCACAATTTGAAAAAATCGGGTATTCCCTACTCAAGTACATCTTAGATGTAAAACCTCATGTTTGGGACTACTGGTCTCACATGCCTGATCAGTTGATACATTTAGGTGGGAGTGGAGCACTTGTTGCGTGACATCAGACAGAAGATGCACGGCACTCTGTCCCAAAGAGTCACCTTCCAAGTGGGAGGACTGAAGGGACTCTCGAAGAACCTCAAGGACATCGAGAAGTACTTGGAGGCAGTAGTCAAGGGTTGGTCCTGTTTTAAAGTCATAAATTGTTTTTTTTTTCTGTATGTTTCTCAGTCAGTGCTAACGCTTTGAGTAGCGCAGTAATTTTAACTACGCTTGCGAATAGCAAACGTTATCAAGTGGGAATAATGTTTCCTGTATAACGTTTTGAGTGTCGCTTTGACAATGATTTGACAATAGCGTTTTGAAATTAATTTTATTGACATACTATCATCTTGTTTAGTAAATGTTGTTGTTTTTGTTGTGGCCTCGTCTCCTTCATAGGCAGCGGGTTTTGTTTCGTTTTTGGTTTTTGTTAATCCTTCATCTCCGAAGGAGATGACAGTTCGTTTGAGCTGCTTTGTCTCGTCCACGTACAGTGTCGTTGGCCCCCGACGAGATATTTAGGATATTTATTGAGTTATTCACTTGCAATGGAGCTCTTTCTAGTTTTATGCCTGTGGCTAGTGGTGTAACCCAAGACAGCGTATTGTACGTAATTAAGACTTTTTTTATGTCGTGATGATTTTGTTTTGTTTCTAGGAAAAAGTCTTAAATTTTGTTCCCGTTCATATTTGATTTTTTTGCGGTTTGACTTTGATTTTTTTCAGTTAAGTTCATTTCCTTTGTTAAAGGAAGATAAACTCCACTATCGATCAGCAAAACTGTTAAAGTAATAAAAAAAACGTGATCGACTTCTATTTTCGATTTTTCTAGTTTATATTTTTAGTTTCTTTAAATCTTTGATTTAACAGCGGAATAAAAATATCCGTTTGATCCATTTTTCTCAAATGATTGGGCTAATGTTTTCAAAAATATTGTCAATCATAGTTTGTTTTGAATTGCAGAGCTTTGCGGGTTTTTGCTGCGAAAGTCGAACGTTTTTTCAAAAAAAATAAGTGAGTTTATTTTTTGTTTTTTGGCGGTGTTTGACTTTTCAAACTGTCTGTTGGCTGTGTCATAGATTTTATCGATGATATGCTTGACTACCTTGATTGTCGAGTTCTTGTAATCGAGAACTAGGCTTCATTTCCAGTTATCAACTTTTCTTACACTTTCTGCTGCTGCTCAGGCATGCTCAATTGCCTGAAAATTCAAATGAAACCACTTCTTAGCTCATTTGAGGTAGTAATTAATAATAAATAATCTGTTCAATATATTTGTTTGAAAAATGTTTAGTTTTGGTCGGCTGATTTTTTTTCCAATTGCAATTTATATTTTCTGGCATGCATTTCAAGCATACTCTTTTCAAAGCTAAGGTTTTTTTATTTAGGATTCATATGATTTGTGCCTAATTGATGAAACATGTATTATGAAATTGTATGGGATTCGCTCTCTATTTTTTCATTTTCTTTCGAGATTGGAAATAGTTTTCACTTTTGTAAAAAAAAACTTTTTTCTTTATTAAAAAGGTGGTACCAATGAAAACACCGGTCTCTGTGTGCCTGCATATACGCTCAGTCTCTTTTTACCGTACTCACTTTCTATAGCCTTTGAAAAATCTATGGGGAAATTTTTACTCAAATTTTTAGTTTTTCTTATTTTCTCGAAAACTACCCTCCCAAATCTGAGATTTTGGGTTCAATGCGTAGAACAGGAAGTGGAAAGCTCCATTACTTGAGCGGTCGCGACGTAATGCTTTTTCAGAAAAAATCAAGGTCCTGGGAAAAGTCAAAATTGTGATTTTTGGGCCGTTGTTTCTAACTGTTTCTTTTCGCGAAAACTACGCTCCCAAATCTGTGAGTTTTGTTTCAATCGAAAGCAATGGTTTAGTGAAGCTTCCTTGCATTAGCAGTTTTGCCCAAATGTTTTTCCACAAAATTGTTATGATCCTCGAAAAAGTCAAATATTTGTTTTTTTAACTGTTTTTTGAAAGTGTTAGCTTTTCGTAAAAAATACCGTCCCAAATATGAGATTTTTTCGTCAATAAAGAAAAAAAGTTGCGGAAAGCTCCCTTAGAGTAGCGGCTATGTCTTAGTTTTTTCTTATCAATTATTGCCATAAAGGCAGTTATGGAAAAATGGCAAGTCATATAAAACTAAAGGAAACTAAAGTTTGTAATTTTTAAATCTTTGTCTGCTTAGTCATTGTGGGTAACGCTCTGGACTTAACTGGAGCTAATTGGCTAAACAAAAAAAAAGAAAAAAGCAAGTATGAAAAATAGGGCCCGCAATTTTTTGAAAAGTTCCAAAACACAACCAAAGAAATGCAAATCATGTTTTCGAAGATGTTAAGGCCTAAGGTTTTTCTTCAGGGACCCATCCAAATTTAAGGGACCCAACTATCATAGTTGTTCCGAAATATGCGCCGTTTCATCTGACTCATCTTTTCTATGAAAAGCCTAGATTGTAATTCGAAACACAGCTACTGCAGTTATAGGTACAAGCTGTAGCGGATTTAGGTTGGACGCCCCTCTCAGGGATTCGAACCTCCTGCCGACCCAAAAGGTCCCCCTTTGTACTATTTTGAGATACCATTTTTTTGGCAGAGATCCACCCCTGCTTTTTTTGTTCACATTGTTCGATTGCTATGAAAATTGACATACGGACTAATTAGGTTATGACGAACATATTTGATCTTTATAATTAACCTTGTAAAACCACTCTTTACACCATAAAATTCATCATGTTCTTATGAGGTGGGGGAATTGGAATTAGGAAAAGAAAAAAGAGCCTTTAATTGTAATAATTTGCAGTGGGGGGGGGGAGGGAAGAGGGAGAGGAAAAAAAGAATCTTTGTCTGAAATAACTCTCATCCTTGAATACCATTTGGCCATTATGGAAAGCCTCCATTATTGTCTTCACGCCTCTGCTTCGTACTCGTAATGCTATCAGCTGTTAGCTGATAGCAGTACGAGTACGAAGCAGAGGTGTAAAGACAACAAAGAATAAAGGGTAATACAGTGCTGATTTAAATTATCCGGACAAAACGAACAAAACTTGAACTTTCAAACGCGTTTTTCTCAAATTGGGTTAAGATTAGACAAAAAGTGAAGAGAACAAAAGTTGCTTAGAGTTTCACCAGAATTAATATGGTGCCATTTTTCTCCGGAATTTTTAATTATTTTACCCCAAAAATGGGTCATTTTGGCTTTTTTCAATTAATCAAGAATTACGCTGAAACTACTTGGTAAATTGATAACAAAATTATATCACAGGAAGCCTCTTACACAGTTCAACAAAGTTTAAGCAGAATTAAATCTCCAAAAACCAGTATAAGAGAAAAAATTTTCTTTTGATAGTCAATAAATGTGATTTTTACTATATAAAACCCAGAATCTCTGTTTAAAAATAAATTTTAAACAATTTGCGCAAATTTTTGGAGATTTAACCCTGCTTAAACTTTGTTGAACTGCGTAAGACGCTTCCTGTGATATAACTTTCTTATCAATTATTCAAGTAGTTTCAGCGTAATTCTTGACTAATTGAAAAAAGCAAAAATGACCCATTTTTGGGGTACAATGTTTGTTGAGACTTCCGGAGAAAAAAAGGCACCATAATAATTCTGGTGAAATTCTAAGCAACTTTTGTTCTCTTCACTTTTTGTCTAATCTTAACCCAATTTGAGAAAAACACGTTTGAAAGTTCAAGTTTTGTTCGTTTTGTCCGGATAATTTAAATCAGCACTGTACTATGATGGAGTGGTCCCACGAAAAAGCAACTATGATAGACATGTCCCGCATGCATTTCGCATGTTATAATTTTAAAACTAGTTCGTTTTCAAGTTCTTGCGAAATATGCTGAGTCAGAAACGGTGCTAGGGGTTTTAGCAGACCGGTTTTGTAGCAGACACACAGCAATTTTGAAGTGTGATAGCTAACTTCAAATGCGGCATTGGTGATTAGCCACCGCTTGCTCCGTTGCGCTTCAATTCAACACGAGTGTTGTGCGTGTAAAGTTTTGTGCTGCCGCTAATTAAGACTGTTGTGTTTTTGAAGTTGATAGTTTTGTTGACAAATCGTGAGATAATTAATTGACTTAATTGGAGAAGCTTGGCCCCAGAGTGAGCGTCTTTTTGAGTCTGTCAATTAATCATTCATCACTTTATTACGTTGGTCTGCTAAAAGACTCATTTTTCACTTTTTTTGCTACAAGATTTGTCTGCTAAACGACGGTCCCCGTCAGAAACTTTTCAGATTACTAATTGTAAATACTATTTTGTTTGTCAAGAAATATGCTTTTCAAGAATATGCTTCAAGCAATATGCTTTAACTTTATTCTAAGATTAAACAAGACTGCTCGTATCAGGGTGAAGCCCTGAATGGTCCGACTGCCTTTTAAGGTCTATGGAACAGCAAGAACATGAAAAATTTAAATGTAATAAAATACAATTATTTTTTTTTTGAAAACATCCCCCCACACGCCATATCAAGTAGAAAGTGATAGATTTTGCTCCTACAGTGCTGATTTAAATTAACCGGACAAAACGAGCTAAACTTCAAATTTAAAATGCGTTTTCTCAAGTTGGGTTGAGTTTAGGTGAAAACTTATAAAGACAAAACTTGCTTAAAATTTTAGGAGAATTAATATGGTGTAATTTATTTTGCGAAATTCGGGCCCAAAATTTTACCCCAAAAATGGGTCATTTTGGCTTTTCTTAGTTAATAAAAAATTACGCCAAAAAATACCCAGTCGATCACAGTCATAATTATATCAAAGTGAGCTCCTTACGTAGCCCAACAAACTTTAAGAAGGGTTTATTCTCCAAAAAAATTTGCAAATCAATTAAAAAATGCTTTTAAATAAATAGTTGGTATTTTTTATAGTAAAAACGACCTTTTTTGTCTATCAAACAAAAACAAATTAACTTATACAATGTTTTGGAGAATATATCATTCTTAAAGTTTGTTGGGCTACGTAAGGAACTCACTTTATGTCTGTGATCGACTGGGTATTTTTTGGCGTAATTTTTAATTAACTAAGAAAAGCTAAAATGACCCATTTTTTGGGGTAAAATTTTGGGTCCGAATTTCGCAAAACAAATTACACCATATTAATCCTGCTAAAATTTTAAGCAAGTTTTGTCTTCATAAGTTTTCACCCAAATTCAACCCGATTTGAGAAAAACGCGTTTTAAATTTCAAGTTAACGCGTTTTGTCCGGTTAATTTAAATCAGCACTGTATTAACAAATCAATTATGACCTATAAGCTTATTTGAATCAATTTGGAACGATTTCTAATACGGATTAAATGGGTGCCGGACATCAAGCCTACGGGACTTCAAGCCGAATTGTAAAATTAGGGACTTCAAGTCGAAAATTTTCTCATTAAGTGATGAAGTAGGATTAATTTGAAAACTTTTTTTAAAGAATTTCCTACTTTTATGATCTTTTTTCAGTAATTATTCGTTTTTTCATAAAATTTAGGCCTCAAATGATGTTTAGGAAAGTTGAAATATAAAACACGGTTTGAACGCAATTTTCTTGTTTATAATTTATGCATTTCAAAAACCGTCTGAAATTATTAACGAATGCCAATCCTAAGTGATTCATTGTCATGAATAACGCTTATTATGGACTAAACTTGCCAAACCTTTAGAAAAGCAATGTTTTACAGATGAAAAAATTGTAATCTGAGGTGCTTGTAAAGTTTAAATTTCGGCCTGAAGTCCTTTCGGCTTGAAGTCCCGTCGGCTTGTTGTCCTAGACCCGGATTAAATATCGCTTACGCTTTAATATCGCGAAATATATCGCGCGTTAATTGTTCCGAGTTGGCCGAAATGGCAACCTTTAAACCCCCGTAACTTTACGAAAATTGGGTAGTCGAAAGCAACTATGATAGACAGGTCCTGCATGCATTTCGCATGTTATAAATTGAAAATTTATAATGGTGAAAAGTTCTACGAAGTAACGAAACAGAAAATTGATTTGCAAATATACTGCGGCTCCTTTCTGAATTGCAAAATCGCAATTATTAAACGACTTCAGATCCGTTTGTGTTTATTCGCAAGGGATCAGGATAATTTCAAGGGACCACTCTATCATAGTAGTACCGATACCGAATAAAGCTATGTACCGAAACCAATACCGCTGTGAGGGAGGAGCGCTGCATGTTTGAATTGATTTATGGTTTTTTCTATGGTTTTAAGAACATAGTGCTTTCGTGTGGTAAAATAGTGCTTTTGTGTGGTAAAAGAACATACAGAGAGGTAAATGAACAGATAGAAAAATAATATTGAGACTGAAATATTAAGATTCTACTTGTTTTAATACTAGATTTACATACAGACTAACGATGTAAATTGTAATATCAAGAAAAATATTTAGCAGGAGGTAGTTTCGATCTACCGACCTCTGGGTTATGGGCCCAGCACGCTTCCGCTGCGCCACCCTGCTATAAAGTATCTGAAGAACGTGCGTCTATATTCTGAATCCAATAGTGCTTTCGATTCAATTCAACTGTATTGTATATATAGCCATTACATTAGCATTTTAGACTTGCTTGCTTGCATTTGTGGTATTTTAGGGCTCTTTTCCAGTTCCCCCCTTTCAAATTCAATTTTGAAAAGTCGTTTTAACGTTGTCATAATGCATTGAAATTTGGCGTGGTGAACAAATCGACAATTCTGAACATATTTGTTCTTCATACTTTACAGCGTAACATCACGCATGTAGCCGTAATAACAAGTAAATCAAACATATAACTCGGTATTTTGAAAGGTGGGGGGAAACTGGAAAAGAGCCTATTTTAGTAAGGAAGCTACGTGTGCTCGGAGTTCTTCTAAAATATTCCCCCCCCCCCCCAAACCTCACAAGAGCACCAATTTTACGGTGTAACGAGTGGTTTAACAAGGTTAATTATGAGGTTCAAATATGTTTGTCATAACCTAATTAGTTCGTCTGTCAATTTTCATGACAATCGGTTAATTAGAACGGCTCTTTTCCAGTTTCCCCCCTTTCAAAATACCGAGGTTTATGTCGATTTGTTCACTACGCCATATTTCATTGCATTGTGACAACGTTAAATAGACTTTTCAAAATTGAATTTGAAAGGGGGGAACTGGAAAAGAGCCATTAGAACAGTAATTTTAATTATAAAAATTTCCAGGTGGGGGGAAAAGGAAAAAGAGCCAGAGCCGGTTATCTACCGGCGACCTTAAATCAAGAGCTCAAAATTGTCTGCTTAGTAGTCTTTGGCCAATTGAATACTTTTGGTACTAACGCGATCATTTGGAGGCTTAAGTTTTATGAAAAAGCCAATCACTACTGTAGAAAGATCATGAAATTGAGAAATTCTTCAAAAAAAGTTTTCAAAATAATCATATTTTATGACCTAATGAGAAAATGTTTGGCTTTAAAGTCCCTGATTTTACAATTCGGCTTGAAGTCCCGTCGGCTTGACATTCGGCACCCACCACAAATCTGAAGAGGAGGCAGAGGAGGATGTTAACTTGGTTATAATTTGGAATTTTCAGACATCAAATTCGAGCATTTAACATGCACTGCTTAGCAAATTTAATCTATCTATTGTATATTTAAATGCGGGCTTCACTATCTCACCATGTTTAAGCCTTTTCAACGTATTTTTTTTGCATGTTTAACGAAATTTTTTTTTCACGTTTAAGCTATATCGTATATTGCAATAGTTATGATTTTTTTTTTCGATTTTCGAGTTTGAATTTAGTGGTTGTTTCACCGAGTTTATAAATAAGCAGCCGAAGGGGGGTTCTGTTAGGATTCTTCAAGGGGTTGCAAGTTTGACCTCCAAAAATGAATGCCCAAATCATTTTAGTGTACGAGATACGACGAGTTTTGTGCAAAAAATTTCAGAAAACTCAAATTACAAAATAGTTTAAAAAAACTTGAAGTTTCCAACCTTGTAGTTGGATGCATTCAGACTACTCCCAAGGGTTGCGAATCTTGCCTCCAAATATGACTCCTTAAATCCTTTGTAATTTTAGAGATACGACGTTTTGTGATTTTTTAAAAAAATTTTCAGAAATTTAAAATTAACTTTTTTTCTTCAAAATTTGAAATTCTTAACCCTGTAGTTGGATGCTATCAGAGTACTCTCAGGTGTTGCGAATCTTTTCTCCAGTTATCACTGCTCAAATCCTTGTAATTTTTGAGATCTGACGTTTGTGATTTTTTCAACAAATTTTCAGAAATTTTAAATTGATTTTTTTTCTTCAAAATTTGAAATTCCAAACCCTGTAGTCAGGGGGCTATCAGGGGACTCCCAGGGTTTGTGAATCTTGCCTCCAGTTATGACTGCTGAAATTTTATAAGTTTTCCGCATATGACGTTTTTCAGAAAATTTAATTTTTTTTCTTCAAAATTTCAAATTCCCACTCCTGTAGTTGGGGGGCTATCAGAGTACTCTCATGGGTTGCAAATCCTGCATCCATTTATGGCTGCTTGAATCCTTGTAGTTCTTTTTTTTTCAAAAAATTTTTTGATTGTTTCCAAAAAAAATTTATAAGAAATTATATTAAAATTTGACAAAATTGATTAACTCAACTCAGTAATTGGGTGCTGCCAGGTTATTCTGAGGGATTCCAAATCTGGCCTCAAAATATGACTTCTCAGATCATTTTACCTACCAAGATTTGACGTTTTTTAAGGTGTCAGGTTTTATCAGGGTACTCTCAGACCTTGCAAATCATGACTGCTTAAATCATTTTACGTTCGAAGACATGACGTTTTTTCTATAATTCTCAAAAAAAATTTGATTTGAAATTTTTTTTAATTCCAAAACCTATAATGGGGTGATCTCATGGTACTTCCAGAGGTTGCAATTCTTTTCTTCAAGTTTTGACTGCTTAAATAATCTTTGTTTGGAGATATGCCATTTTGTATGCTGTTCAAAACTTTTGAAAAAATTAATCTTTAAAAAGAACATAACAAAATTTGAACTTCTCAAAATTATGATGGGGTGCTGTCGAGACACTCTCAGGAAGTTTTTATATGGACTCTGAAGATGACTGCTCAGCTCATTTCACTTTCCTAGATATGAATTACGATTCATTCTTCATGATTTTTCAAAAAAAATTGAATTAAATTTAAAAATATTCAACTATCAGTTAAACTAAGAAAAAAGTCTGCTGTTTTAAATAAAAAAGAACTAATTTTAACAAGTGTCTCATTCATGAATTCAGTGATTTTGCCAATGAAATTCTTGAATATGGGAAGTTTATTTGTATGCTATTAGCCATTCTGAAACCTAGTAGCTTCAGAGGTTTAACCATTTCAGTTGGAATTTTTTTGTTTAATTATTTTAATGAAAGCGTTGTTGGATGTGCCCGTGTCTTTTTACGGTTTGCATTCTTTTCGTTGTTTTTTTTTCATTTATTTTAGATATAAGCAGTTTTCATGTTAAATATTCTGTTTGAAGCATCGGAGGTGCGTTACACGCTAGTTCGAATGATTTGCTGGGTCCAGAATATATTCAAAAAATCTAACATTTTTGTTTGACGCTGTTTTTCGAATTTTTTGTTGAATTTTTTCATCTGGGGGAGGTGATTGTGTTCTCCAGGTTTGTTAACCGATTTTAAATCTCCAGTCATTGTAACACGAGATGGACAGTTGATTTCACATCATTTGAAGGAAATAAAATTTACAATTGTTATATTTCTTCTGAACAGAAATCTGTTTATAAGTAAACATAGCCCCCTTTTTTTGCTTCGGTAAAAAAATCCATATTTAGATACGAAGTAATAAATAAAACTGTTTTAAAATATGGATTATTCATTCTCCAAAGCTTCCTGGCATATTTTTTGTTCGGTTTGAAGTCCCGTCGGCCTGTTGTCCGACACCGTTCAAAATTGTTCAATTTAGTGCTTTGATGATGCCAATTGAAGTATCGAATAAGTTTGCGCGAGTGAGGCAGGTATATTTACATGGAGAAAAGTTCGACAATGACCGACCGGCGCATTTTGAATTAAGTTACATGCCGTAATTGCTTAAAATAATGTAAGTTGGGACCCCTCTATCACATTAGGTTTTTACCGGGACCACAGTTGTTGGTGTTTTCTGCTCTAAAACAACGTTAAAATGGTTTTTAAAACTTGATTTTAAAACCTGAAATTCAAATGTCGGGGGATATAAAAGAGCCAATTAACCTGCCTCACTCACGCAAGGTTGATTGCTTCATTATAGGGGTGGCGATTCGTTACTAGGTACCAAAGACGGGAAATAAAAGAGATCTATTGGTTATTTTACTGGGACCCCTCTATCACACTTGTATCGAGCATTTTGATCCAATTTTCAATATATGAAAATATCAGATTTAGGCTGTATAACAGAAAAGGCGGCACTACGTTGATCTGAACGCGATAGCTCGTCAAAAATTTGACAATACTTTCAGCGTGATTGCTTAGAATTAACGTGATTTGGGACACCTCGATCACACCTGTACAGAGAATTATGATCGAATTGTCTAGTGTGATAGAGGGGTACCAGTAGAAATCAAGTCCAAACCAAGACTAAATAAAAGCCAAGATTAAGGGGTCCCAAATCAAGTTAATTGTAAGCAATCACGCTGAAACTATTTTCATTTTTTTTTCAACGAGCTATCGCGTTTATTTATTGATATTTAATGCAAAGTAGATCTTCCTTGGGTTTCTAATATGATTTTTTCTATATTCCTCATTTGTACCTCATTTGTATACTTTTGATGGATTTAAATTAAATTACAATACGTTTGATAATGTTTGCAGGTCTGCAATCAGATTCATGCATTGAACAAACAAATTCCTCCTTGATTTGTCTCGTTTTTGAAGCGCATATGTAGTTTTTTATTTCAGGAGAAATACCTACTCACCATCAAATTGTGTACGAGCTGCAAAATGTGTTGAACCTCCTACCAGACGTGAACTTTGGCGAATTTGTGAAGAGCTACGAAGTACAGACAAATGACGAAATGGCAGTAGTCTATTTGGGAACTGTTATCAGAACTATAGTTGCTCTTCACAACCTTCTGAATAACAAAATTCACAACAGACAATTAGAGGAGAATAAAAAAGAGGACAAAAAGTCAAAAGAGGATAAAGACAAATCGAGTGGAGACAAAAAAGACGAAACGAGCAAAGGTGACAAAGACAAAGAAAAGGAGAAAGAAAAGGATAAGTCTTCCTCATCTGGGAAGAAATAGTTTGACCTGATCTGAATTATTTGTTTTTCGACTTAGAGATTGCTAAGCCTTCTGCGAAGAAATAAGTGTATGAGGCTAAAGATGTGGATAATTATGAGCTGAATGTATTTTAAACATGTTTGAGTGGAATCGGAATCAATGTTTCCGTTCTTGTAAATTGATAAATTTAGTGTTTCCGTACTCCAGTTTTTTTTAAATGAAGGAGTTATGTAAAAATCAGTCAAGCTCTATGAAAGCAGGGAGTTATGACAACACTTTCTCCAGTGAACAGGGTTATGTTTTTCTAAAAACAGAAAACATGAAACAAGGGAAGCCGATTACTGTGCAAGTAGCACAGACTGTTCCGACCGTAGTCTAAAAAAAAACAAGTTTTTTTTTTCAAATTGTCTTTTTTTTTCAGCGTGGTGTGACGAAAGGATCTGAACTAAAAACTAGAGGTCAGGCATATGCGACAGTCATAGTTAAATACGCAAATTGTAAAACAATTTTCAAAGAACAATGACTGGAATAACAAAAAAATTTCAATTTTTTGCAGTTATTTGAATTTTTTTAATTTTTCACAAATGGTGAAACACTAAACTAAAATAACTGCACTCGAGTGAAGCTAAATTTTACGGCTTAAATTAAGTTTCGTAAGCTTTTAAGCCATCAAAATAAGCTATTGCAAGCTTGTTCGCTGGCTTTTTTCGCTCGAATTAAGACGAAAAATCAAAACATTCAAACCGGTTTTCCTCGACAATGGGACAACTTTTTGAAAGTTTGAATTTCGATTGAAAAAATATTAATATGATATATCACTCGACACATTCCAATGATTATTTGTGGTCCCTGGTTTTGCTAGAAAAAAATTAAAAGACTCGAATAAAAAGTTCCTCCCCATTTTTGAAATGTTTGGAACAATAAATAGAAAGGTCACTTTCTACCAAAAATTGTTCAATTTATCAAAGACTACCAAGCCGACTGCCTAGTTTTCAAATTGCCCAATTGCATGCTACGCGCACATATTCAATTCGGGGCGATAACTGGCTCTAATTTTCCTACAGAGCTACCCCCTGTTGCCAAGCTCGCAACTTGCTGACGCGACTGCACTAATCATTTTTACACTTGCCAGCAAAGTGTATTAGTACGACTTTTATTTTTTTTCCAGGTTAAGTTGCAAACAAAAGTGATGCTTTTGGTGGCACTTTTGAATTGCTAGGCTGCGGTAGCAGTATAATATCATATGTGCTTTGACATTTGATTAGTAAAAAGTCAACACAGCTGATGCATTTTCAATTCATCAAATTATTCGTTTCAAACAGCAGTAAAATGATTACACAAGCAAAGATTGTGTTCTAGTATGAACTCTTTTTTTTCCAATCTACGTCGCCAATATAGTAAGCATGCTAACTTTTATTTGGTAAAACTTATTAGCTCGAATTTAGAGCAAAAATTAAAATTTTCAAAAGGGTTTTCTCGGCACTGAAAAATTATTTTCAAAAATGTTAACTGTCGTTTAGTCACGACTGAAAGGGCTTAAATATGATATATAACTCGACTCATTCCGATGGTTATTTTTGAAACCTGATTTCGAGCGGAAAATCTCCCTACACTTCAGAAGAACACAATTTCCAACAAAAAAATCTTTCTTTACTGCAGTCGGAACCATGTGCTTACTAGCACAGGAACCGGCTATCCTAATTAGCATTTAAGTTCAATTCAAAAATTACAAAAACCCACCAATTTGAAACATGTGGAGGACTTTGCATTGGGGTGTGTTTTTATTCCGATCATTTGAAAAATGTGGAGAAACTTCGTATTCGAGTATTTGTTTTTTTTTTTTACCGGAGAATATAGATTAAACTTTACCCGGAAAAGTTTTATCTGGCTTCAGAAACTAGAGTTATTGTAGCAAATCATTCCTAAATCGAATACTATGATTATTTTAGAAAAAATCTATTGTTAAAAAAAATGTTGAGCTATTTTACCGTGTTCGAAAAGTGCTAATTAAAGCTCCAAAAACTGCTTATTTAATCTTAACCTTCATTTTTCGTCTTATTTTGAGCTTTGCGCTGTCTACTTGCTCGCTTCACTCACTCGATTGAGCCTAAAACGTATAAAATTAAATCAGTTTTGACGACACAGAAAGTTTTTTGGAATTGCATAATTGTTCGAAACAATTGGGATGATTATTTGCGATGCCTGATTTTGCTTGGAAATGAAAGTGAAACAAACTCGGAACAAAATCTTCGAACGAGTTTCTGTTGCTTATGATTGCGGATTTCAAATCACGTCTAAAAGGATCTTAATATGACAGTGCTCTTGATCTCAAGATCCTTTTTGAGTTATAAAAGCTTAAAATAGTTTCTGTGAAAGAATTTTTCATGGTCGGGAACAATCTTGAACCAAATAAATCACATTGAAGAGGTACAACCGGTTGCTCAAAGGATCTCAAAGTGTTCTGACCATGCTTAAATTTAATTCATTGTCTGTTCCAAAAAGTTCTTTGAAATTCAGATGATCCTGCTTTATGTTCTATTGTCTTTTTTATCTCCCTATTTTACATATTGTTTGTCAGAAGATTTGGTCGCATCTTTTATGTTCAGTCGCTAGTTTGTTTTTAAGCCTAGTTGTTAGTTGCCCATAGGGAGCGCCTCATGCGAACTTGGCCCGAGTCTAAAGATCATTTTTACTTCGGTAGTCCGTAGCCACAGTTTTATTGGGGTCAGTTCAGTCGGGTTTGTGGGGCGGTTAAAAAGGTGAAGGGTAGTATGGGAAGACGGACAGTGGGAACAGTTTGGGGGACATTGGGGTCTATTCTATTGAGATAGGTATTTAAAAAGGGGGAGTAACCGGATCTGAGCTGTGCTAACATTGAATTTTGATGACAACTTAAAAAATCACAAACTATGGATCAAGGATAGCGAGTCGCTCTATACAAAGCAATATTCTCGCTGCGTAAAATATAAGAAAATAAAAATAAAGATTGAAAAAAATACTTTTTATCTAGTATTCTTCTATAACAAAAAGAATGGTAAGATTTATTTTTGCAATAGCATTTATGATTTTTCCATATGGAAGAGTACCAAAGATTTTTGTCCCCAAGTGCAGTTAGTAACAAAATATTTAATTGAGTTAAAATTTCTGTCATCCACAAATTAAAGGCTTCAATTGCAGTAATTATTAGGTTGCATTATTTCAGATAATGCAACTAAAGCCTAACCTCCATGACACCTTTAAACTGAAAAATAACGCTGACACTGTCGAATTTGCACCTAGATCAATTCAGTCTGCGCCCGAACTCGCAGTTTGTGGTTGTTACGAATTCGATTCATTGACAAATAAACGAATTGGAGGAGTTTCGCTTTTTCAGATTGATGACAACCGTTTTGTTAATATTCCCAAAGTTGATAATAATTGTGCTGTCTTGAACAGTAGCGCAGATTTTGGAGTTTTGGATATTAAATGGTGTAACAGTGAAAAATTCATTTGCGCTTGTAGTGATAGTTGTCTTCGAGTTTACGAAACAAGTGAAGTTAACGAATCGATTTCTGGTACCATTAATTTGACTTACAGAGAGACAAGCTCCTTGATTGTCAGTGAATCTATTGAAATTATTTTGTCGCTGGATTTCAGTGATGGCAAAATAATTTCATCGACTGATAAAGGTCAATTGTATTTAACGGATATTGAGTCAGGGTTAAGTGAAGTGAGTGGAAAGCACGAGAGTGAGATTTGGACCTGCGTCTTTTCACAACATGATTCGCGTATTGTTTTCTCCGGTGCTGACGATTGTTTTTTGAACGCTTGGGATACGAGAACACACAAAAAACTTGCGAAGTTTCCACATACTGCTGGTGTTTGTTGCGTGCAGACCGATAAACGATTAGAAAACTATGTATTGACTGGTTGTTATGACGACAAAATACACGTTTTTGACATGCGATTTCTCCCAGACTTAAACCAATCCTTGTTACATAATACAAACTGTGAATGGAGAACATTGAAAACTTTAGAGATTAAGGGTGGACCATGGCGGATAAAATTTAACCCTGAAGATCCGCAATTAGTAGGCGTTGCCGCAATGTATGAAGGCTATAAGTTGATAGAAAATCTATCCGAAGTTGGTGAAAAATTTAGCAATCCAGAAGAAACTGAGTTACTGGGATATGGTTTTGATTGGTCACGAAAAGACCCAAATAAATTCATGACTTGCAGTTTTTATGATAAAATTGTGTCATTATGGGAAATTCAAGCATCTTAGATAATCGTCTCGATTTTTTTAAATATTCCATGTCTGCTCATGCCAGCTTATGTATGATTTTGAGAACATAGATATAGATTTTATATTGCCATTTTGAGAACATAGATACTCTTGCGCAGGCGCGGATCGAGGAATTTATCGAGGGGGGGGGGGCGGATTTTCAAAAAAAAAATGAAAATTTTGTCTACCTTTTTTTTAGGTCGACCAAATTGATTTTCTGAGCTCTCCCAAATCACTTTAAAGACCCTAATTTGAGCAAATTTTCTGCGCCTAAGGCCAAAAAAGGCCTTAGGCGCCATTAGAAAAATTTTACCATCAGTCAGCCAAAAATGGCTATTTCAAAATAGTACAAAGGGGGGGGGGGGCTTTGGGTCGGCAGGGGGTCGAATTAAATGAGGGAATCACTTGTGGGTCATAAATAAAATTTCTCGTTTTCAGGTTTTATGTGTCACAGTTTAAGTGCAATGTCTAAAGTGTTTACATCTGCCAAATTAATTGCAGTAAGTATAACATGATATCAGTAATAATTTTTATTGCAAGTTATATCGCATGACCACTTGCGGTGCATTAATGAAACCTTATGAAGACCGAATGAGATTTACGAAGACAGAATAATAGAAAAGTGAATATATTGAAGCTAAGTATCTTAGATGATCTCGTTAAGGATAGTTTGAGAGAACATTTAGAATAGTTTTCTTTCAGTTCGGCTTCAGCGGTGGGTCGACTCAACTGCGAAATGCTGCATCTTTATCTGCTTCAAAAATGAAATTCGACCTGAACACTAAACCAAAAGCGAAGCCAGAGTCGTACGAGGACATCGTATTCGGCTCAGTGTTCACAGACCACATGTTGACGATAGAGTGGGATTCGAAGAGGGGCTTCCACGCTCCCCATATCAAACCGTTCGGGAATCTATCGTTGCATCCCGCTGTCAGTTCTCTCCATTATGGGTTACAGGTCAGGCGAACTCAATTATTAATGGAATTAAATGAAATGAAAAATTATAATTAATAAAATTATAATTTTAAACGAATAGACAACAATTAGATGTAGTAGTATTAAATGAAGCTTTGGCGTTAATGCTTAATAATTTTGAGGGGGTGGAAGCGCGCCCTGAAAATGCATTTTGAATTTTTTGAAGGTTGACCAAATTGGTTTTCCAAATTTCTTTGGAAGTCCCTCTTCGCTCGCGAAGCTCCTAAATCTGCCCCAAGCTTGCAGCGATCTGATATGCTACAGCTGTAAGAGTGTTTTAGCGTGGTCAACTTGGTAAGGTTTCAAAATGCGCTTATTAAATGCCATGCATTGAAATCAAGCGCTGAATTCTAACTGATATCACTGCTCAATTGAATATTCTTGATTAATCACACATTGTTGCAAAGTTGTGCGTAAAATTAAATTAAAAATTACAATGCTGTGTTTTAGAATTACATAAAAATTTACTCCGTATCAAAAAAAATTCTTTTTTTTTGAACCAATTTAAGAAGGACTTTAGCCAAGTGTCGTAGGGAAAACTATCATGGAAATCCTTTTAAGTTATCTGAAAGTTATTGTTTTTGTCAAATCTTTGTAATTTTTCAGTTTCTACACTGCCTGTAAACTTTGATTATTATTATTACATATCAAATTACAAAAAAATTCTGTGTTCTGTTTAATTAAAAAGATGGAGTTTGTTTCAGTTTAACAAGATGGAATTTGTTTCAGTTGTTTGAGGGCATGAAGGCCTACAGGTCAATGCGAACTGGGAAGGTGAATTTGTTCAGACCCAAGAAGAACATCGCCCGACTGAACCAGTCTGCCTCACGAATTGCACTACCAGTTAGTTTCAAGTCGTACATGCCATGCGAAATTGCAAATTTGAAACACAAATCATCAACCGACTAACTTATTTTTTTTGTACATGGTAACGCTCATAAACCCTTCTGTTAATTCTGGCTCGTTACTCATTCAATTGATCAACAGTGTGTTTGTTAGTTCGTGGACAGTGATGAGTTCCTGGCGTGCATCAGTGAGTTGGTGAGTTTGGATCAGGACTGGGTGCCCCACTCCAGAAGAGCCTCTCTCTACATGAGGCCCACATACATTTCCACTCAGGTACAATCCAATTTTTTCAGTTATAAATTTTAATTTAAGCAGATTTATTTCTTCATGTTGGGTTGGCTCTGTGTTGCTTTCTTTTTAACCTTGGCTCACGATTAATTTAATACTTTGAAGGCTCCGAAGATGCTTCTAGGAATTATAATCGGAAAACCCGTATCACACGGAACACATGTTTTCACGCCTACTCCCCCCCCGCCCTCATTTCTCGAACTTCTAGAAATAGCAGCGAAATCCTCTGCTTCCGAATTGCAAACGGGGGGGGGGGGGCTTCCGAATTGCATAAGGGGGAACAATAGATTCCATAATGTGGACGAGGTGTTTCTCAATGATGCAGTTCTAACTATGATGACAAACAAGTCATTAATTAGAAAGTTGAGTTTGTTTCAGCCAACTCTCGGTGTGTCGCCTCCTCACCGGGCAATGCTGTTTGTGTTACTCAGTCCAGTGGGTCCCTACTTCAAAACGGGCACATTCCAACCTGTGAGGCTTCTGGCAGACACCCAATATGTCAGGGCGTGGGAAGGGGGCACTGGCAAATACAAACTGGGAGGGTAAGTCGCAAATCTGTTTACAATTGTTGCTGAATTGTTCAGAAATCTTGAAAGTTTCGTAGATTTACAGAGATCTCATGTAAACCGCAAAAATACATCTTTTTTTGCAAAAATTTTGATCAGTCATGTCGCAGAAAATTTGTCGGTAAATGACATTTATAGACGATAAGCTTAATTTTTTGTGTGTACCATTGTATCAGGTGTTTTTTCTGCCAGTGTAATTTTTGGTCCTGGTTGTAAAATGAAGATTTTTATAGAAACTACGGAGCAACGATTGGAATTCAAAAGAAAGCAGAAAAATTGAATTGCCAGCAGCTGTTGTGGCTGTATGGGCCCAAGCACCATGTGAGTTATTAGTCTTTTTGTATGAAAGAGATTAATACAGAGTTTTTCATTTATTGTGGAAATGTATGACTTTACAACAGAAAGGTATTCATCATGATCAGGGGCGGATCTAGGATTTTCTCGAGGGGGGGGGGGCGGCTTTTCAAAAAATTTTCGAAAATTTTGACCTTTTTTTTAGGCCGATAAGATTGATTTTCCGAGGCAATTTTTGAAAAAACAGGTCAAAAAATCCGTTTTTGGGCACTTTTTGGGAAAATTTTGACAAAAAAACGCGTTTTTTTGGCGCGCGCTCCCCCTCAAAACTAGTATATATTGGCGCTCAAGGCGCCTTTAGAAAAATTTTAGGGTCGGTCGGCCAAAAATGGATTTCTTAAAAAGTACCAAAGGGGGACCCTTTGGGTTGGCAGGGGTTCGAATCCCTGAGGGGGGGGGGGGGGGGGGGGGAGCGTCCGCCACATAACCCAACCCCCACCCCCCCGCCCCCCCCCCCCCAAATCCGCCCCTGATCATGATAGAGGGACCGAATGATGGAAAATTAAAGTTAGCGAGTCGATTGATAATTGAAAATTTGAAAGATATAACGAAAATCTCAAGAAAGCAAATAAATTCAGGGCATCATAATGCAAATAATGCAAATAGTTTGGTACGTATTACCAGTTTGCCGATCCTGGGATACTGCTTTCTGTTTATTTAATTTTTGGTTCTCTGCATGATCCGTTCAGCGAATAGGAACTTGTTAGTTAAAGACGATTCTGATTGAAAAGAAGTTTTCCATCATTCGGGCCCTCTTACATAAGCATAGCCAATTTTTTTCCAGAATTATTTTAAGCTTCAGGAACTTGTTGATGATGTTAGCTAAAATAACATTGAAAAACATTTTATAGTCTTTTTGAAAATCATAATATGTTTAATTCTCTCTTCATTTCAAAAGCGAATTTCCCCAGGGCACCTTGATAGAAGCTGAAAATATCGCTCAATCCTATCGGAAGTTTATTTGTGGTACATCATTTTTAGGCGAAGAACCTCACCTGAGGCCTTAGTTTTTTCAGTGGTCGAAATGATGTTCAGTAGTCGAAACAATCAGCAAAAGACTGAGCTTTCGACTAGCTGCACCAAAATTTAATCCACGTTATTTACACTTGTAAAAATTAATCTGCTGTTGTGTTTAGCTGACAGAAGTGGGTGCAATGAATATATTCGTATATTGGACCAACAAAGACGGAGGTACGCAATCTTTATTAAGAACTCATTGATATTGAGAAAAAGTCGACGAAAAAAGTTATGAGGAAAAAATAAAACCGCTGTTGTATGAGACCGACTAGGAAAACGAGATCCACTTGTACCGCTAAAAAGCGCATTATCAAAAGGATATTTTGACCATGGAAGACATTTATTTTTGTAAACTTGCTCTTGTTAAATTATTATTGTGATTTTTTGTAAGATTTTTTTGATGTTCAGAGAAGGAGCTGGTGACACCTCCTCTGAGTGACCTCATATTGCCAGGGGTGACACGAGACAGTATTTTGGAACTAACCGACAGCTGGGTTAGTCACTTTTTCTTGACCAGTCAGCTCAGCGAACAATATTGCCCAGCTGCATATGTCTGAAATGACATTGACTAAAACTATTTTTGAACGATCTCGATCTTCTGTTACTTTCAAGTTACCCAATATATTATATCACGTGTTTCCGTTTAAGGATGAATTTCAAGTTGAGGAAAAGAAAATTTCAATGCCAGAAGTATATCAAGCAGCGCTTGACGGAAGGGTGAGTCAATTCAGTTTCTGATTGTGCATGCGTTTTTTCGAAACAAATATTCAAGGAATAGGTTTTTTTCCGAGTACTGAAAATGGGGAGCAACTTTGTCTTCGGGTGTGTTAAGGTTTTTCTTGTTTTGGTTTCCCACGCAAAATCAGATACCACAAATAATCATTGGAATGGGTCGATTGATATATGATATTAATGCCCTTTCAGTCGTGATTGGATCGACATTAAAACATTTCAATAAGTTTTACCAGTGACGAGAAAAACCGGTTTGAAAGTTTTCAGTTTTTGTCTTATTTCGAGCTAGTTAAGCGAGCGAGCAGGTCTAACGACGTAAAAGACGTTTTTTTCTTTAACTTGGAAATTTTTTTGAAACACTCCAGCAAAACAAGTGTTGGAAGCTTCATTTAGCGCTTTGTTTGCATAATTTTTTTTGAAAATCAATAATTTTAATTGATTATTCATTCTTCGAATAGAACCTCTGCCAATTATGGCTAAATCACTAAAGTTTGCGTGCAAAAGCGAGCTGGAAAAATAGAAAAAAATTGTTCTTTTTATGAATGTGGTCGCAACATTCTGTGCTTATTGCACAGCAACCGCTTACCCTTGTTTCAGTTAGAAACAGTTTTTTCGTTTCAGTTTTTTTGTTTCAAAAGCTTACTTAAAATTTTCTAGAATTGCATAATTGCCATGGTTTTTTAAATGACTTTGAATGAAGTGAAGCCACTTTTTAGATCGTTTGGTTTTTTCAACACATTCATGAAGTTTGTTCACGCTTAATCTAAAGTTTTTTTGTGGTGTGATTTTTGATTTCTTTCGAGTTCAATTCACAAGCTTCGAATATGAATTTCAACTTTTAAACTTTCCGGCGGAATAAAAAAGTTATCGAATCAGCTTTCTCTAATAGGGTTTGTTTCATCAAATACAGAGGCGGAGCAAAGCTTCTCCACAGCAATAATACAACACAATCATAGCATTGTAAGCTAGAGAATAGAGATTGTGTGGAAAGCCACAGAAAGAAAAAATGTTTTAAAATTGGTGTTGAAAAAACAGACCTTTAAAAATTTTATCTGTTTGTCTCGATTGACCTTCAGTTTCTGGAAAACATCCGAGAAATGCAATCATCAGTGATAAATGAGGCCTCAGTTTTTTTACCGAGCAGCCAGATAACCGAAATTACTTGAGTAGACGCCTGTTGGGCCGAAAATATAATTGCCAAAAAATTTATTGTTGTCAGAAAAACTCTTACACCCCCATCACTCCTGAAGCATTCAATAAATCTATTCTGTTTTTCAAACTACTAATTATAAGATTACTAAGGAGTTATAAGGCTAGCCGACACCATTAAGTTGAAAAAAAATTTTGAAATCAGACTTGGTAAATATTCAAATTTCAGAATTCAGAATGAATTTCAATTATCGTAAAAACTATTCTTTTCAAAAACAAGGATGACTGGGTAGTGTGCAAACAAAACAGCACAGAATGCTCCGATCCTAGTCTTGAGAAAATACCTTTTTTTTCAAATTAGTGACGTTTTTTTTCTGTGCAGTGTGATAAAATGATCTGAACGGAAAAACCGAAATTAGGCATATTAGACAGTCTAAGTCAAATAGACTAATTGTGAAACAGTTTTTGTTGAAAAATAAAAAAACCGAAAAGAAAAATGTTTTTTTTTTCAATGAATATTTTGTTTTGAAGCTTTTGCTTTCGAAAATGGCGCTAAAAACTCGAAAATGGCGCTGAAAAACTGAAGTTTTTGCTGTCGAAAATGGTGTTAAACAACTAGCTTTACACGGGTAAAACTAATTTTCACGGCTTGAATTAAGCTAAAAAAAAGCTTTTGTAAGCCTGCATGCTCACCTAATTAGCTCACAGTTAGACCAAAAATAAAAAAAATCAAACCGGTTTTTTCTCTGCAGTTGAGAAAAGTTTTTCAAAATTTTTTGATGTTCCAAAAAACGACTGAAAGAGCTGTAATATGATATATAACTCGTCCCATTTCGTTGACGTTTTTTGGTACCTGCTTTTGCGTTGGAAACAAAAAGAAAAAAAAGAGAAAAAACTAAAACACACCCGATTACAAAGTAAGTTCCTCCACATTTTTGAAATGGTCGGAACAAAAAGTCGACAAAAATAAGCTGACAAACAATATTCAGGCTTTTCAATTTTTACCAGAAAAAAAATCATTTATACATATCAAAAAAAAGGTCCGGTGGGATTCGAACTCCAGACCTTAAGATCCAAAGATACGAGCTTTACCTCTAGGCTGAGTGGTAATTGGGCTGTACAATGTCGATGTTCCATAATAAAGGAAAATCATTTTGTTACAGATTTATCAGTTGTTTTCGGGGAGAAAGTCAAGTTCCCCATTACATTCACTCTCGCATGTTAATCGTAGAAGATTTTTGGATTTTGAAAAACTTCAGCTTGATGCATTTTTTCCCTCGAAAAGGTGAAAAATGTGCAGAAAAATATTGAATTCCTTGAATTCATTGATTCTTTTCTAACTTTCCGTTGGCTATGTTCTTGAGCTAAATGTGTGTTTTAGCTGCATGAAGTCTTTGGCGCAGGAACCGCATGTTGTGTTTGTCCAGTGAAATCTATTCTGTATCAGAGATCACTGGACCAGCCGGAAATTGACATCGAGATTCCGTTCGACGAGAAAACATCCTTGGCCAAACGAATCTACGACAGTATCACTGCCATACAAGTAAGAAATTACAAAAAGTCTGTCTATCTGTGCTGTATAATATCTTGGTTATTTGAGAAAAACTGGAGCACCATTTGTAATGTAACCAGTTCACTTTCTTCCAATGTACCTCGCAAATTTTATTGCGCAGTTTTTGCACGCTTTCAGGGATTATAAAGTATGCGAATTTCTATAAAGTACATTGTTGTAGGGTTTATATTCCGTTTCAGTATGACGAAGTGGACAGCGAATGGTCTGTGGCAATTGAGGATGTGATCAGCGAATCAAAAGACAGGATTTTAGCTTCTAGCCTCAAGTAGTAAAGCAAATCAGATCAGCAGAAAAGCAATGGGATTAAATCATCAGATACGCAATGCAAGTAGTGCAAAAGATACTTACCAAATTTGGAGAAAAGGGTCACACTTGACGACACTTGTAGTGTTTAAGCCCATTAGTGTTTAGTATAGCATACTGTAAGGTACTCAGGATCTTAGTGTTTTAGTTTTAATTACGTAGATATCAGATATCGTTGAATTTAGTGTTCTATAAAAACTTGTTTTGCTATCAATTAGTCTGAAGCAGACCTTCATTGATCTCAAGATGTGTGACTGGTTTATTTAAATCCCCATTTCACAACAATAATGACGGATGTTTCAAACTGAATTGGCGTGAAGGGGAATTCTCGCTCGGCTAATTCAATTATATCTCGGCCAGTCAAATTAGTAATAGAGTCAGAACATTAAATTGAGGCACCATTTTCCCCTGCTTTCAGGCACATTAATTCATTATCTATGTGTTTGAATAAAAATATTTACTGATCAGATCGGGGAGTGGGAAGTATCTTTTCATTGGGTTTGAATTTTTACCTTCACAAATCAGATGCCTTTAAAACAAGTGGTGTAAGATAATGTATTCATCGTATTGAAGCCATTTGAATTGTAATTTGGACTGTGCATAAATCCAAATACTTCGCTTCTCAAAGTACATTTTGACGTTAAAATGGCACTTAGATGTCATTTTAGCAATTGAACAGACTGAAATTTTTGTTTTTAAACAATATTTGAATGTTCGTGTTATTAGTCTGTGGAATAATTTTTTTGACATCGCTCCGAGTATTAATTTTTTATGAATAACAAAACGAAAAAGTTTTTTTTTTAAATTCGATAGTCAATTGTACAAATTCTGCATTTGGGTGGCAGAGGTCGCAATATGTTGGAAAAAACGGCGAAGTTACCACACTTTACGAAAAGTTTTATATTGAAGATAGTTGAAAGAATTGCATTGCCATTTTAGTTTTAACCTGGAAATATATTTCGAAACTTCCCTGTGCGAGTGGGGTACTACATTCTTCTTAATCAACTTGATGTGCATCCGATTCGCTCAGTCAAATTTTTTTTTGCATAACTGTTTTTTTTTCCATCTGAATCAGCTTTTTAGTCATTTTCCGATTCATCAAGGCAACTTGACCTCTGGGGACTCAGTTTAAGAAGTGGATGAACCTAATGATCATGTTTTTATCGCGCAAATCCACTTGCTGAAAATCAACGACAGATTAGGTCGTGTAAAATATCACATTTTCGCTCCATGGCTCTTCAAGAGGTTGAATGATAAAAGAGCTTTCCAACCTTTTAGTTTCTAATGCTTCGTAGGCATCAAAGGTATAGTCAAATACGGTTGGCTCATAGATCAACATAAATGAGAGACCCTAGTTGAATAATTATGTCCTTGCTTAGGCTTTTGCAGGGTTTCAGATCTTTCACTTGTAGTTTCTCATGTTTGGGGCATTTCATGGTTTTACCTGATGTGTATGGGTCTAGTCTCTAAAACCCTTGTTGATCATATGATTAACATTAGGTTTTTTACGTGCTTGCAAAATTTTGTTCCCATGTTAGTTCGATTCGTTTTTGCTGTTTTTAGGTAAATTCACGAAGTCATTTATCATTATTTTAACCATATTTTTAACCAATGCAATTAAATCGAAGGCAGTTGACGCTCCCATGATAAATGAAGTTGACGCAAAAAGAAACGCGCTCGGCTTCCAGTTGGATTCCAGGTTCATAAGTTGATTTCAATTTTCAATCAAGCTAAGGCAATGGACTCGAAAGTTTACGGTAGTCGAAGGCGTAGTTTCGATTCCCGTAAGAGGTAACTTTATGTTTTTCTATATTTCAGTGTTTTTTTTGCATTTTCTTGCTATTTGAAAGCTCCTTTTTGCCATTTTTTGCTTGCGAAGTGAAGTTTTGACTCTGTGTTAGAATTCGCAACGGAGTAAAAACAGGTACCAATTGATCCGAACTTACTCAAATTGGGTTAATTTTTTTAAGCAATCGTCAATCATAAAAGATTCCTGAAATTCAATGAACTTCAAGGAGATGTGTTTTCTTTGAAATTCAGAGGAAAACTTTTTTTTGTTCCGATCATCGTCGTCTTACCCCCTCCTCTTAAAAGGCGGTGGGAATTAACTGCAGTACAGGGTAGGAACTTTCTGCCCGATTTTAGGTATCTATACGAGAGCTTGAAGGTGAAGGGATGAGAAGTCAAGTGTGATATTCAAGCCCTATTGGTTCGGATCCCAAATTCTAATGTCGAGAATAAGCTGTCTTATCTTTTTATAGCTACTATATTTGTAACTTTCGCTTAGCTATAATCAACACATTGTTGCAATTCCTTATCTCATTGAAATCTTTCCCAGCGCTTAGAAAACTGAAAAAAATCTTATTCGATTTGTAATTTGTTGGATAATTTTATGATTTGTTGGATAATTTTATGTAGACCACGGTGGTTTTTTAAACATTTTTTTTCCATTTTTCTCAAATAATATGAACAAAACTTGAGTCACCCTGCTACCGAAAGTAACGGAATATTTGTGCTCGGGATGGGTTTTTCTTCAGACAAATTTCGACTTTTCACCTAGCCTTTTTTGACGGAATTTTATAAAGCTTTCAAAAAATATTGTTGTCCTGAGCTGAAAGTCGTGAAGTTATGGGGGTTTAAAGACTGCCATTTTGGCCAAATTGGGACTAATAACGCGCGATATATTTCGCGCTATTAAGGCGTAAGCGGAGTTTTAATCCGTCATAGAAATTGTTCCAAATTGGTTGAAGGACGCTCGTTTGCCATAATTGATTTGTTACTAGGAGCGAAATTTATCACTTTGTACTTAACTTGGCGTGTTGGTGAATGATTTACACAAAAATCTCAAATTAAAAAAGAATTTCATTTTATTTATATTACTTAATTTTTTCATGATATTACTGCTCTATAAATTGAAGCATGTTAGTTGATAAATTTCCTTTTTTTTTCAAATTGACTGGTACTGCTTATGCGTCATACTTGGCGTGCGTTATCGGTCATATTTTTGCTTGTGCATGCGAAGTGCAACTTTGCCTCTATGTTTAACTTTGCGTACGCTAACGCAGCTTTGCCTGATACTTTGTTCTATTAAATCTAGATGTTAAACTCTATTTATTTTCAAGGTGTGGGCTATTTTTAAATCATCTCAGTTATTTGCTGATGTTTTTTTTTTCAGTGAAATATGACGGATGTTTGTGAAAGTGATGAAAAAGATTCTGCTGCAGAGGTGGAAAATTCCGAAATAAAAATTGAAACAGGAGGTGGAGACACTAAATCTCAACACCAAACCCCGTCCTATTCCGACGATCTAGATCCAGAACTAGATGCGCTCCTAGACGATGCAATTAAAGGGTTCGGGAATACTTCTGCACCCGAAAGCAGTACCATTCCTAAATCTAATTCTAGTGCTAACTCGCAAGCCAGCAGCCAATCATCATCCATCTCTTCTGGGACAAAGGTCAAAACAAAAAAGCAGTCGACTAAAAAGCAGCAGCAGCAAGCTCAAGGTATAGAGAGTTTGTTACATGGCAATCTGGGTGGCTCGGACTTCGAAGCAGAGTTCAAGAAGCTTCTGTCAAGTGAAGCGGCTGAGTTGGGAGACCTTTTAGCGTCTGAGTTTGAAAAGGCAATGACAGACCAGGGATCCGCTCAGGTATATTTCTAAAGCTTCACTTGAAGTTTGTGCTCAAAAACTTACTCTTTTTACATTGGAACAAATTACCTTGTTCTTATCTGTTATCACCGCGATGTGAAACCGATACTTACAAATTTTTAAGTGTAATCAGAAGTTTGTTCCTGAGTTTTTTTTTTGAAAAAGTCAAGGTACAACTAGTATGCGACGAATAATATAGTCATCACATCACATTCACTAATGAAACAACCTTATGGTTATTTACGTTTTATTTCTGAAATTGAGGAACATTTGAAGCTATCCTATTGCAATTTGTCTATAAATAACATTAATATGGAGGTGTATTACTTTTACTTGCTATGAATTGGATAAATAAAATTTTAAGTTACACCGCGTTGTCATTTGTTCTGTTTTGCTTAAGGCGAACTTTGATACAAAGGCTGTTGATATGGTTGATTCATTGTTTGGTTCCAGGAGTCATTATTTAGTGAAAACGATTTAGATGATCAAGCTAGTTATGAAGATCAGCTGTGTCGCAAAATGGAGCAACTAACAAAAGAAATGGAGAAAACTTTACATGAGTCAACTTCGACATCCGGGAAAGACCATCCGCATCACGCCTCGGGAGTCGGCCCGGACGAGTTTGAAAAAGTGTTTGGAGACTTATTGCCAGGTATGTACATAAATATTGTCATTGTAACCAACGAAAATTAATTAGAGTGGTTAATAGTGAGTTACCGTGGTTTTTTATGTAGGTCGTGCTGATTTTTTTTCAGGAAAAAGTCTGTTCACTTACAAGTTAGGTTCTTAGCATTTTCACTTGTGTTTTTTTTTCAAGCTTAGTTTTTTTTAGTTTAAAGGATTGCAAGCTCCACTATTGAGCAGCAAAAGTGTAAAGGTCGCGAAAAACGTGGATGACTTCTTTTTTCAAAAATCGACTTCGATTTCCTGAATACCCAGCGGCAGGCTGCTCAAACTGGTCACTTTAAGCGACCTGGTCACTTTTTGGTCACTTATTTTTTCTAGGTCACTTTTTGTTGAAACTGTTGTGTATATCAAGGGAATCCTAACAATTGTCGAAAGTTTTTCCAGATAAGATCATGGTACGTTGCAAGTTCAATCAGAAACTTCAACAAAAGTTCACCTGGGCGCTTAAAAATTGAAAATTTGTCGACTTTTTTTTAGGTCGACCGAATTGATTTTTCGAGCTCTCCCTAAGCACGGTTTGGTCCCTGTTTTGGCCAAATTTTCTGCACCGCAGGCAAAACTTTGAAAAAACAGTCCAAAAATGGTAGGTCACTTTTTTCTCTGACCGATTTGAGCAGCCTGCCCAGCGGAATAAAAAATTATCTATTGATCCAGCTTTCTCTAAATGGGATACATTTCAGTAAAAAACCTAATCAGAATCAATCCTTAAAATTCAAAGAGCTTCAACGTGATATATATTTTTTCTTCAAATATCGGAAGTTCGAAATGTTCAAAAATTTAACCATCTGTTGGCAATGTTTTAGGACTAGACGACGGAGAATCAAACTTTGACGACGTCCTGCAAGACCTCATTTCCTCACTCCTTGACAAAGACATTCTCTACCCCTCGATACGTGAGCTAAACGAGAAGTATCCGCCCTGGATGGCCGAAAACAGACACTCGCTCTCAGAAGAAGACGCCGTCCGATTCGATAAACAGATCTCAATCATATCTAAAATTTGTAAAGAGTATGAAACGCAACCAACAAGAAACGAAACGAGTGTCGATGATGGACCATCTCAGGAGGCGAATAGCGAACCTGATCCAAAGTCAACGGAACGAATCGTATCACTCATGCATGAAATGAGAGAACTGGGGAACCCGCCTGAAGCCCTGATGGAAACCATACAACCAGAAGGTGGGGCTAATTTACCTGGTCTGTCATCTTTGTTCCAATCTGGGACAGGAGAAAACCCTGGATGTCCAGTGATGTGATTAATGATTCAAAAACTAAACTTGTGTACTCCTAAGTTCTCTAAATGAATTGTCCAGATATCTTTCATAATGAGCCCACTTTGTCTATTATAGATTACAAATATCACAATTCACGATCGCCACGTTTGAATATATATCTATTTTGGAAATTAAAGATTGATTTATACCTTTTCAAATACAGTTTGTCAAAATTAGGGAGGTACACAGTGTCACTTTAGTTATTCTTACATCAATTGACCCTGTTTACCTCCTTAATTTTAAACCTAAAGAATTGATCCGTTTTAAGGGTGTAATTTCGGTTCAAAATTTTGCAAAAAATTGCAACATTAAAAAGCTGGTAAAATTATCAGCAATTTATATAACCAAATTTGAGAAAAACTAGTTTAAAAAATCTGTTTTAGTTCATTCTATCCGGTTGTTGTTCCGACCATTGAAAATGGGGAGGAACTTTGTATTCGTATGAGTTTAAGTTTTTTCTTTTCCACGCAAAATCAGTTACCATACAAAATCATCGGACGACATCAAAAATTTTGAGAAAAACCGGTTTGAAATTTATGATTTTTCGTCAAAATTCGAGCTAGTAAAGCGAGCAAGCCCGCTTATTTATGCTTAATTTAGACTGTTTACAATAGCTTATTTATGCTTAATTTTAATTTTACCGGAATAAACTAGTTTTTGGAGATTTTTAATGCCATTTTGGGAATCAAAATTTCTTTTTGATTTTTTAAATGATTTTTTGGTTGTTTTTTAGTAATTTTTCTTCATCATCTGTTGTCCTGTTTGTCTTTATTACTATGACTGTCGATTATGACTAAATTATAGTTTCCCTCAGATAATTTTATCACACCACGCAGAGAAAACTACACTAAAAAAAGTTTTTTATTGTAGGTTTTTAAAGACTATTGTCGGAACATTCTGTGCTTCTTCGACAATAAACGGCTACCCTTGTGTTAATACATCATTATAGTAGCTTGTTTCGCGCAAGTTGCATTCAAATTTCATTAAATTGCGAAATCATGCGTGAACAAAAACAATCCAACTCAAATGAATTAAATCAACAGAATCCGGCAATTTTTTCTGAATACTAAAAAAGGAATCAATTCAATAACCCAAATATTTGTAAAATGAGAGATGATTTATAAAAAACAATTTTTGAAAGCACCCTGTGGCATGATTTTAATGAGGCAATATGATAGGCGTTAGAAGAATAATTGTTTTTGATGTTTTTTTTTCTGAGGTAGTCTTTCAATCATTTTTACCACCCATGGCAAACATCGCTGTTTTTTCATTATACAAATTCTGTTTTTTCTAAGGAAGGATTTCATCATTTCGCTTCAATGCTTTCGTTATTGATTTTTTGTTGTCTGGTTAATTTTCAAGCTCCAGTATAATCCAATCTATTTACAGCTACCGCATTTGACCAATTCGAAGTTTTGGTTTCGTGAAAATTTTCATTGATCTCAATTTCGATTTAATCTATATTTTATCATCTCTGTTGAAACTATCAGTTTCTTTGGATTTTGTTGAATTTCTGTTGCTAATTTTCCGTTCTCAAATTCCGTTCCCAAGTTTCCATTATTTTTACATTCCTAGGTTTCCACAAATTTCAGTTCCTAGATTTAAGTAACTTTCCTAGATTTTCATGAATATCTGTTCGTAGATTTTCCATAGTGTTTTAAACAGAATTCATGAAATTTCTTTGATAGATTTTTAGTCGAGTTATCTCTAACTATAGTCACTGTCTTGTAGATTAGAACATGTCTTCATCTACTAGTGTTAGTCCTCTGAAAGACTTCTTGGCCGGTGGGTTCGGCGGAGTTTGTCTAGTAGTATCAGGTCACCCCTTCGACACAATCAAAGTGAGACTGCAAACTAGTTCCCAGTACTCTGGCATGTTAGACTGTATCAAACAGATATACACCAAAGAGGGCCCAAAAGGATACTTCAAAGGCATGTTAGCTCCTGTAATGGGAGTTGCACCCATGTATGCCCTATGCTTCCTAGGGTTCAGTCACGGAATGAAGATCCAGGGTTATGAGAAACCAGGAACTACAAGTCCAGTTGGATTGTTCTTAGCCGGCTCATTAGCTGGATTCTACACTACTGCAATTATGGCACCCGGAGAGAGGATAAAATGTCTGCTGCAGATTCAAGGAGCATCAGCAGTAAAGGTAGGTCTATAATGTGGGCGCAGTTAACACAGATTTCTAATGGTGGCGTAAATAATTTTTATTGAGACCGCGATGACGAAAAAGAGGTGTGAAATATTTTGTATCTCAGCCTTCTTATACATAGATTGGTGGTTCGAGGCGCACTACAATGAGTCGTGCTCTTAGTAACGAAAAAAAATTAAGGTGAAATGTGAAGTTTTCTCTCATTAATGTACCAAAAATGTTTTCAATGGGGCGTGCTAAGGATAATTTTTGTGCGTAAATTTTGTTTTGTTAAATAATAAGCATTTAGACAACGCCTTAATTAATCATTACAATGTTTGATCTTCCTTAATGTTTCAGCAATACGCAGGACCAGTAGACTGCGCGAAACAAATTTTCAAAGAGGGTGGCATCCGTGGTCTCTACAGAGGCTCATGTGCCACTCTACTGCGAGATGTTCCCGCCTCAGGAATGTACTTCGCTTCATATCACTCTATTCAGAGACTAATGCGTGGAGGCGAACCAAACAAAAGTCTCTCTAGCGTCCAAGTCTTAATAGCCGGAGGGTTCGCTGGAATTTTCAACTGGCTGGTAGCAATGCCTGCCGATGTTTTGAAAACGAGGTTCCAGACGGCCCCAGCTGGTGCATATCCGAACGGAGTTAGAGGCGTTTTGAAGGAGCTGCTAAAAAAGGAAGGACCAATGGCCTTGTACAAGGGCATTACCCCTGTTTTAGTCAGAGCGTTCCCCGCCAATGCGTGCTGCTTCTTAGGATTTGAATACGCGAACTGGTTCCTTACTAAACTGGGACTCTAAAGCCAGTTCAAACTTATTACAAATGGCTCAAACTTACTTGCTATAACAGCAGCAAATTTTGTTAAATTAATCTTTATAATGCAGATGACCAGCCTTATTTGTATATAGTAATAGTAATAGAACAGTACCAAACCACTTTTTCAATTCTTGCTCAGCTGATTTTTAAAAATGTTCTACACGAAGCTTAAGTATAAAAACAGAACTCAACGAGACTTCAACGCTTTTTGATTGAACATTGTTGAATTTATAATATGACTTGAGGCTCGAAATCATTTTCTAAATCGATTGAAAACATATTATGATGGAACCAAAAGTCACCCTGAAACTTCCGAAGAAAGGAATATTAATTCGTCATTTGGAAACGCCAGAGGGCGATAAGCCAGAAGAACGAGTGAGAAGTCCACGAACACTGGAATTGAAAAAGCAGCAGAAGTCAGTGTTGAGACAATTCAGAAAGCTGTCACCGTTGTGTAGTGCTGTAAGGGAGAAGTTTCACGAAAAGAAAAAGATAGAGAGCACCGCTGATTTGTTCAAGGTTGGTTTGGTTTTGGAGAGAATGTAGCATTAATTTCTTGAAAATGCGGTACTACTATGATAGAGTGGTCCCTTGACCAACAAGGTCCCTTGAGATTAAGTCACCTAGAGCTCTCAAATCGTTTAATTTAATGAGTTTGCCATTCAGAAAGTTGTCGCAGTATATTTCCAAACAAATTTTGTTTCGTTAATTCGAAAAATTTCATACCCTCACCATTTTAAGGGGAGAAATCTGCAAAATTAGGTTTTGATGACAAATAAGTTAACCCAATTATGGTGGTTAAGTCGTAGAATAAGTTGAAAGCGAGTATATTTCTTGATAATAAGAATATAATAATTGCAATTTTAAACCTGAGAAATTTCTGACTGCATTTCAAAAAAACTAATCAACCTCAAATGCTAATTTTTGACAGATTAAATTGCTCAAATAAACTATAAAATCCGACGCCTAAATAAGCAGTTTCAGGTTAATCAACGTCGCTAAAACTCGTTGATCGAAAAGGATGTTCCACGCAATTTAGCATTATTTACTAAAATTTGTCTCAAACGTAACTAACCAGCTCTTTTCCACTCCCCAACCCCCGGAAGGTACTATTGTGGAAGAGTGGTTCTTGAAACTATCCTGGTGCTTTGAGAATAAAACACTGAGAGCTCTCAAATAGTTTAATAATTACAAGTTCGCCATTCAGAACTGTCGCAGTATACTTTCAAACAAAATATCTTTTCGTTATTTTGTTAGAATTCCTTTCTCACCATTTAGGTAGAGGATTCAAACAATGCCAAAATTAGGTTTTGATGACATAAATTAAAACAATTATTGTTGTTAATTAGCAAAAAAAAACAAAAAAAGTTTCGAAGAGAGCATTTTTTTGATAGAAACAATATAGCCATTACAATGTTTATCTGATAGGTTGCTGAAGTTTCTGAACATATTTCGCGAGATTTTTGAAATGAATAATTTATACACAAATGACTTTTCAAAATTTTACACGCAAAAAGCATGGGGAAACTGTCTATCATAGTTGCTTTTTGATTGGATTTTTCCGAGAACAGTTAGAGTTTCGAGTTCAGAGCCAAAGCAGAATTCATGCCGAAAAATAGAGGTGAAAGTGTAAACTTGTGTTTTAACGTGTTAACAGGCGTAGCGAAGATTTTTATTTGAGTCGTGTTGATTTGGTCAAGAAAAAGTCCAAAAAGGTGTTCACGCTCAAGTTTGATATTTTTTCGGGTTGACTTTTACTTTTTGAAGTGCAATCGCAGCATTTGCAATTCACAAAATTCAACGGAAAGCAAAACAAGCTATCCAAAAGCTCGCATGTGATGCCATTTAAATGACGTCTAGCACCTGATTTCAATTATAAATTTGCTCAGCGCAAAAAAGTACATGTTGAAAGATATTTTTCAAATTGACATTGATTTATATAAGAAGTGCCAATAAAAGACTCTTGAAAAACAAAAATCTTGAAATTGATGTATTTTTTTACACATTCACAACGTAATGTGATGTTGGGATCCAATTTTATTTTCCGACCTAACCCGTTCATTGCATCTGTTCTCAGCTTTATTGGTGGCTAGTGCATGCCGTTAGTCAAGTGTCCGTGGCTCAGAAATAAGGAAGTGAGTTTCCCAAGCATTTGTCGGAGGGCCAACGTCGAACTTAGCATTAGTTTTATTAATATTTAGTGGTATTTTTGCAATTTATTAGCATCTATAGCTGCATCATTGATGGCTAGTGCTAGGTAGTTTTTAATGGCCCGTCGCGTAAATGCGAGAACTCTCGAAATCGCAGGTTAGAATTTGTCGCATAATGAAAATCTTACTAATTCAAAGCTTTTTTCCATTTTTTCTTTTTCCATTTTTTAGAACTGCATTTTTGTTTCCTCGCTTGTGTTTGCAAAGTCCAGCTTGTCATATGTGTCAAAATTTGAAGGTTTAATTTACCTGTACAAATCAGCTTGATCCTCCAAGTCTTTTTTCGCTCGGAACTAAAAGTGCATGCAGATGCTTAACCTTTTTGCCGGTTTAATTAAGTTTTTTTTTGTTTGCGTGGAAGTAAAGGTTCAGATAGATTACTTAACCTTATTACGGGTTTTGTTAGGTTTTTTTATTGTTCCGACCTTTTTAAAAACGGGGAGGAACGTTGTATTCGGATGTGTTTCAATTTTTTTCCACGAAAAACCAGCTATCACAAATATCATCGCAGAGAATTGTGACATAACATATTTAAGGCCTTTCCTTTCAGTTGTGATTCGAACGATATTATCAAATTTTGAAAAAGTTTTCCCAGTGCTAGTTTTCGCAGTGCAATGAGGCGTGCAAAAGGTTATTTTAATGGCTGAAAAGCTTACAATAGCCTTGGTTTTAATCGCTCACAATATCCTACAATAGCCTTGGTAAACACTTGGTTTTAATCGAGTGCAGTTAGATTTTTTGGAGTGTTTTAGCGTTTTTCTGGAATCAAAAAACTTCAAAAATTCAAAAAGTGTAAAAAAATCAAAACAATTCTTGAATTTTTTTTGCTTTTTTTACTTTTCCTAACATTTTTCTTTTAAAATTGTTATAGCAAGGGAATCAAAGTTGGGTACTATACCTTTTTCCCGTAAACAACTTTGTCCACAGGACTCATTGGTAGGACCTTAGTTCACAAGGAATTCAAAATTTGTAGTCTCTCTTGCACGCTTAGCCTGGTGTTAACGAATACGCCTGGAATGGCAAAGGTCCTGGGTTCGAAACTGGCCAGGGTCAGTTTTTTTTTCAAATGCTAATTGTTCCGGTTCAAAAAAATTTCGGCCTTTTATTTGTCTGCTTATGTTTTGTGGGCTTAGTTGCCAAATCTAAGAATTGGTTATTTGTACTGTAAACAATTTCAACTGCAGTTGCTTTTAGCATTTTAAAAATCCTGCCAAATCGAAATTTGCTTTTCACATTGGTTGTAATTTAACCAGCTCGATTTGTCAAAAATTCACTTTTTGGTATTTTTATCGGTTCAATAAAGTTCGGCCTGATTGATATTGACTTCGGGGCCTTTTGTTGCGTCGTTAATTGCGAAAATTTGTTTTGCGTGCCTGTGCTCTGACCATCAAAACGGCTGCGGGTGCAGTATATAGAAAAAGCGACATTGCAAGATCTAAACTGTCAACACAGCCCAAAGACTATAGTCCAGAGAAGAAAAGGAGCCCAACCGGAGAGGAACCGAGAAGTAAACAACAGAAAACAGGAACACTTCCAGTGGAGGAAGACAGCGATTCTGCCGAAGAACACGACGCGAAAGACCGGGGGCTGAGAGATGAAAATCTAGAAGATAGTCAGCTAAAAGAAAAATTCCAAAACTCACCGAGCGTAGTCACATCAAGAGACACAAGAACCGGCGGAGGCCTTAACTTAGGAGGTAAACGAGGAAAACCGAACAGAGCAGGACCGGTAGTCCAGAACACAAAACCGACAAGGGGCAAAACACAAGAATCAGGAACGACAAAAGCTGCTAAAACAGTTACCAAACAACGTGATACGAGTAACGAGGTAGTATACATACCGTCGTCGGCACCAAAGGAAGCTCCTACTACCAAGAAAATCACACAACAGACAAGTGAAAAAGAAATTCTGGACACATTTCAAAACAATAACATGACATCTCAAGAATGGGAAGATGTAACAAATCAAGTGTTGACCCGCGGAGTCCAAAAAGAAGCCGAAAAACTAATGTCACGACAAATGGACCCGGTAGATTATTCCACACCAGGATTTGCGGATGAATCCGATAAAGAGGAAGACACCACGACAGTCAGACGGAGCAATAGACAAACAAAAAACCAGGGACCGAAGAGGTATGGCAGTCCCGTATCACACTCGATAAAACTGATTGGTTGTGAGGATGATGTCACCGAGTTGAACCTGGCAGCACTTGAGGCCTACAGATTGCGACTAGCGAAGTTGAACATAAACAACAAAGAAACGTCGGAAACCAACACGTTTGACAGGCTAGAGAGACACCTCTTCAAGAGAAAGTTTGCTGCTACGTCACTGGACGAGGCGGGATCATGGAACGCCGCTAGAAACAAAGAAGAAGTATTAAAGAAAATAACAAAAGTCTAAGGAAAAGGAGAACAATTTTCTGTAAACTTTGAACAACTCGTATTATTTATAAAATTTTATAAAGTATTATATAAAATTTTGTTGTCGTCAGGGGAATGTGGTACCGTGTAGTACTGCTGCCACAGTAACCTCTGAGAATAGTGCTATTAATTATTCTGTTATGTATTGTTATTAGTATTGAAGGCCGTTCATGCAGGCCAAACGCAATAGTCAGTTAGGACATTGCTGTTGATAGAGAGACATGAAAAGACAGGCATGATCTCAGATCTAAAATAAGACAAGTTAGCAGTCTAACTTAAAACGTTTTACTTATTCGGTTTTACAATCCTTGAGTTAATCCAACAGCTATCACATACATAGATTGGTGGTTCGAGGCGCACTACAATTAGTCGTGCTCTTAGTAAAGAAAAAAAATTAAGGTGAAATGTGAAGTTTTCTCTTTAATGTACCAAAAATGTTTTCAATGGGGCGTGCTAAGGATAATTTGTGTGCGTAAATTTTGTTTTGTTAAATAATAATCATTTAGACAACGCCTTAATTATTCATTACAATGTTTGATCTTCCTTAATGTTTCAGCAATACGCAGGACCAGTAGACTGCGCGAAACAAATTTTCAAAGAGGGCGGCATCCGTGGTCTCTACAGAGGCTCATGTGCCACTCTACTGCGAGATGTTCCCGCCTCAGGAATGTACTTCGCTTCATATCACTCTATTCAGAGACTAATGCGTGGAGGTGAACCAAACAAAAATCTCTCTAGCGTCCAAGTCTTAATAGCCGGAGGGTTCGCTGGAATTTTCAACTGGCTGGTAGCAATGCCTGCCGATGTTTTGAAAACGAGGTTCCAGACGGCCCCAGCTGGTGCATATCCGAACGGAGTTAGAGGCGTTTTGAAGGAGCTGCTAAAAAAGGAAGGACCAATGGCCTTATACAAGGGTATTACCCCTGTTTTAGTCAGAGCGTTCCCCGCCAATGCGTGCTGCTTCTTAGGATTTGAATACGCGAACTGGTTCCTTACTAAACTGGGACTCTAAAGCCAGTTAAAACTTACTGCAAATGGTTCAAACTTACTTGCTATAACAGCAAATTTTGTTAAATTAATCTTTATAATGCAGATGACCAGCCTTATTTGTATATAGTAATAGTAATAGAACAGTACCAAACCACTTTTTCAATTCTTGCTCAGCTGATTTTTAAAAGTGTTCTACACGAAGCTTAAGTATAAAACAGAACTCAACGAGACTTCAACGCTTTTTGATTGAACATTGTTGAATTTATAATATGACTTGAGGCTCGAAATCATTTTCTAAATCGATTGAAAACATATTATGATGGAACCAAAAGTCACCCTGAAACTTCCGAAGAAAGGAATATTAATTCGTCATTTGGAAACGCCAGAGGGCGATAAGCCAGAAGAACGAGTGAGAAGTCCACGAACACTGGAATTGAAAAAGCAGCAGAAGTCAGTGTTGAGACAATTCAGAAAGCTGTCACCGTTGTGTAGTGCTGTAAGGGAGAAGTTTCACGAAAAGAAAAAGATAGAGAGCACCGCTGATTTGTTCAAGGTTGGTTTGGTTTTGGAGAGAATGTAGCATTAATTTCTTGAAAATGCGGTACTACTATGATAGAGTGGTCCCTTGACCAACAAGGTCCCTTGAGATTAAGTCACCTAGAGCTCTCAAATCGTTTAATTTAATGAGTTTGCCATTCAGAAAGTTGTCGCAGTATATTTCCAAACAAATTTTGTTTCGTTAATTCGAAAAATTTCATACCCTCACCATTTTAAGGGGAGAAATCTGCAAAATTAGGTTTTGATGACAAATAAGTTAACCCAATTATGGTGGTTAAGTCGTAGAATAAGTTGAAAGCGAGTATATTTCTTGATAATAAGAATATAATAATTGCAATTTTAAACCTGAGAAATTTCTGACTGCATTTCAAAAAAACTAATCAACCTCAAATGCTAATTTTTGACAGATTAAATTGCTCAAATAAACTATAAAATCCGACGCCTAAATAAGCAGTTTCAGGTTAATCAACGTCGCTAAAACTCGTTGATCGAAAAGGATGTTCCACGCAATTTAGCATTATTTACTAAAATTTGTCTCAAACGTAACTAACCAGCTCTTTTCCACTCCCCAACCCCCGGAAGGTACTATTGTGGAAGAGTGGTTCTTGAAACTATCCTGGTGCTTTGAGAATAAAACACTGAGAGCTCTCAAATAGTTTAATAATTACAAGTTCGCCATTCAGAACTGTCGCAGTATACTTTCAAACAAAATATCTTTTCGTTATTTTGTTAGAATTCCTTTCTCACCATTTAGGTAGAGGATTCAAACAATGCCAAAATTAGGTTTTGATGACATAAATTAAAACAATTATTGTTGTTAATTAGCAAAAAAAAACAAAAAAAGTTTCGAAGAGAGCATTTTTTTGATAGAAACAATATAGCCATTACAATGTTTATCTGATAGGTTGCTGAAGTTTCTGAACATATTTCGCGAGATTTTTGAAATGAATAATTTATACACAAATGACTTTTCAAAATTTTACACGCAAAAAGCATGGGGAAACTGTCTATCATAGTTGCTTTTTGATTGGATTTTTCCGAGAACAGTTAGAGTTTCGAGTTCAGAGCCAAAGCAGAATTCATGCCGAAAAATAGAGGTGAAAGTGTAAACTTGTGTTTTAACGTGTTAACAGGCGTAGCGAAGATTTTTATTTGAGTCGTGTTGATTTGGTCAAGAAAAAGTCCAAAAAGGTGTTCACGCTCAAGTTTGATATTTTTTCGGGTTGACTTTTACTTTTTGAAGTGCAATCGCAGCATTTGCAATTCACAAAATTCAACGGAAAGCAAAACAAGCTATCCAAAAGCTCGCATGTGATGCCATTTAAATGACGTCTAGCACCTGATTTCAATTATAAATTTGCTCAGCGCAAAAAAGTACATGTTGAAAGATATTTTTCAAATTGACATTGATTTATATAAGAAGTGCCAATAAAAGACTCTTGAAAAACAAAAATCTTGAAATTGATGTATTTTTTTACACATTCACAACGTAATGTGATGTTGGGATCCAATTTTATTTTCCGACCTAACCCGTTCATTGCATCTATTCTCAGCTTTATTGGTGGCTAGTGCATGCCGTTAGTCAAGTGTCCGTGGCTCAGAAATAAGGAAGTGAGTTTCCCAAGCATTTGTCGGAGGGCCAACGTCGAACTTAGCATTAGTTTTATTAATATTTAGTGGTATTTTTGCAATTTATTAGCATCTATAGCTGCATCATTGATGGCTAGTGCTAGGTAGTTTTTAATGGCCCGTCGCGTAAATGCGAGAACTCTCGAAATCGCAGGTTAGAATTTGTCGCATAATGAAAATCTTACTAATTCAAAGCTTTTTTCCATTTTTTCTTTTTCCATTTTTTAGAACTGCATTTTTGTTTCCTCGCTTGTGTTTGCAAAGTCCAGCTTGTCATATGTGTCAAAATTTGAAGGTTTAATTTACCTGTACAAATCAGCTTGATTCTCCAAGTCTTTTTTCGCTCGGAACTAAAAGTGCATGCAGATGCTTAACCTTTTTGCCGGTTTAATTAAGTTTTTTTTTGTTTGCGTGGAAGTAAAGGTTCAGATAGATTACTTAACCTTATTACGGGTTTTGTTAGGTTTTTTTATTGTTCCGACCTTTTTAAAAACGGGGAGGAACGTTGTATTCGGATGTGTTTCAATTTTTTTCCACGAAAAACCAGCTATCACAAATATCATCGCAGAGAATTGTGACATAACATATTTAAGGCCTTTCCTTTCAGTTGTGATTCGAACGATATTATCAAATTTTGAAAAAGTTTTCCCAGTGCTAGTTTTCGCAGTGCAATGAGGCGTGCAAAAGGTTATTTTAATGGCTGAAAAGCTTACAATAGCCTTGGTTTTAATCGCTCACAATATCCTACAATAGCCTTGGTAAACACTTGGTTTTAATCGAGTGCAGTTAGATTTTTTGGAGTGTTTTAGCGTTTTTCTGGAATCAAAAAACTTCAAAAATTCAAAAAGTGTAAAAAAATCAAAACAATTCTTGAATTTTTTTTGCTTTTTTTACTTTTCCTAACATTTTTCTTTTAAAATTGTTATAGCAAGGGAATCAAAGTTGGGTACTATACCTTTTTCCCGTAAACAACTTTGTCCACAGGACTCATTGGTAGGACCTTAGTTCACAAGGAATTCAAAATTTGTAGTCTCTCTTGCACGCTTAGCCTGGTGTTAACGAATACGCCTGGAATGGCAAAGGTCCTGGGTTCGAAACTGGCCAGGGTCAGTTTTTTTTTCAAATGCTAATTGTTCCGGTTCAAAAAAATTTCGGCCTTTTATTTGTCTGCTTATGTTTTGTGGGCTTAGTTGCCAAATCTAAGAATTGGTTATTTGTACTGTAAACAATTTCAACTGCAGTTGCTTTTAGCATTTTAAAAATCCTGCCAAATCGAAATTTGCTTTTCACATTGGTTGTAATTTAACCAGCTCGATTTGTCAAAAATTCACTTTTTGGTATTTTTATCGGTTCAATAAAGTTCGGCCTGATTGATATTGACTTCGGGGCCTTTTGTTGCGTCGTTAATTGCGAAAATTTGTTTTGCGTGCCTGTGCTCTGACGGGAAAAAGGACTTGACATTATCTATAAGTTTAGAATTTTTCTGAATTTCTTTTCGGCATGCAGTGTTTCTGCTTGGGTTTTTTTTTGGATCTGTTACTGCTTGGTAATTTTAAATTCAAATCAAATCAAGCATCTGTCGTAAAGGTAAAACAACTGCTTGAGATGGCAAAGATTCGCGGTTCGAATTCGTCCGGGATATTTTTTGCAAACTAAAGTTTTTGTGATTTTTCGGATTTTTGTCCGCCTGTTTAGTTTTGTCGGCATAGTTCCCGTAGCTCGTTTATTCAGCTTTATTCCGAGTTGCTGTAACCCCCATGCTTGAGACGACAAAGCCCGGGAGTTAGATTCCAGTTGAGTCTTGTTTTTCTTACAAATAGAAAATCCTGGCTAATTTAGTGTACTGCCTGTCTGCTTATTTTTGTCTGCTTAGTTCCGCAGAAAGGACTTTTTTGAAAACTTGGTTTCTGCATAGCATTTACAAAGCTCTTTGTAGATTTTCTTATGGTGCAGGCAATTTTTTTCCTGATTATTTAAGCATTTGTTGCACTTTTTATTGACAAAAACGATTTTTTGAATTTTTTTCCGTTTGATTTTCACAACATTCATATTTGTATCGCAAGTGGTGCGAAGCACAGCTTCGCCTCTGTGTTTACTATGACAGTAGAACATGCCTTATCTCTAGTTTTTGTTCAGATGCTTTTATCGCGCAACGCTGAAAAAAACTACAATTTGAAAAAAGTGATGTACAGTTTTTTAAGACTATGATCGGAACCTTCTGTGCTACTTGAACAGTAACCGGCTATCCTTGTGTTTCTTTGGACATTTTTTTTGTAGTGATGATTTGCAGCAAGACTCTATAAAATTTGTATGCCAGCAACTGGTTACTATTAATATCAGCAAGAAATATTTTTCCTCCGACCTCACGAAATGGTTATTCCTAACGAAATTGTCAGTATGAATAATGGGAAAGCATTGTTTTTTCCACGAATTCAATTACTTCAAGCAAAGTATGCAGAAGTGAAATCTGGTCTCATATTTGACCTCATTGATTTGTAATTGACTCATTTGTTCATAATTATAGTTAACTGATTGAATGTGGAAAAGAATTGGTCTGATTTATTTTCTGTCTTAGACAAATTCAGTATCTGGGAAATTGGGATCAACTGAATCAAATCTTTCTTTTCATCTGATTCGCTTACTCTTTTTTGTTTATGATTATTTACTAGATGCATGCAGTTAATTGTACAATTCAATGTTTTCCTAAGATCCAAGAGAAATAGAAGAACAAAAAGAAGTTGTTTCACTCGAATTTTTTTAGTCGGAGGTACACAAAAATTGTTAGCTACACAGAGAATGCTTTTTTTTGAAATATCAAGCATCAAATTCATCAATTTTGTATGATCAATAAAGCTAGTTGTTTTTATAATTTAATGGAAAACCACTACGATAGTACATTAAGGACATAAACCTCAATTTGTAAAAACAATTGTGTCAACCAAACCTCAGTGTAAAAACAAACCTTAGTTTTGAAAGCAGTTTTTGAAAAAAAGGAAGCAAAAAGTTACGCCTGTTACAACAGACAAAAACTAGCTCGGTAAATTCACAAGAATGAAACATTTTTCATGATTCAATATTGTCGAAAAAAGACTGTTCTTTTGATCCAAAGCATAACAATCTAACGTTATTTTTCCGTACTCAGATCTAAATAGTATAAACTATGTTGTTTGGCGACAACGCCTGATTATCTGAAAAAATACTATACAATCAGCCCCATCCCACATTAGAATTTGCTCATATTTAAGCCATGCTGCAAAAGTACATCGAATAGTTTTAGTGTTTTCGAATATAAAAGATACTCCTAATCTATGAACCAAGACTTTTAATTTTTTACTAGAAGGGTCTTAAAGCTCTATTAACACACCCTGTTGTAACATATGTCAACTGTGAGTTGAACTATTTGAAACCTGCATAAATCATAGCCCATGAGCGCAGCGCTTAAAAAATCCATTACAAAGCTTCAACAAAATCCTAAAATTTACTTTGATCACCATCGTTTTCATTGATACAACTTATTTCATCTTTTTTCTTCCCTGAACGCAAAAGCTGCATGATGAAGACACTCAGGATGACGCAATTGTTAAGGGGATCAAATCGAAGAACTTAGTTACCCTAGGCTTGTTTGTCTTTTGAGTGACATTTTTAATCATCGCTTTGAATTTCAGTCTACCGAAGACACAAACATTCTTTTTGGACCTGGTCACACGTATTCAAATAACGCGGCCACGAACAAGTACAAAACTAGAGGAAGACACAACCAATGTGAGGCTAACAGGTCACATCAGGTCTTGACCTTTGAACCCTTCCCCGAAATGGAGGGAAACTGGCACTTGCATCGACAGTCGGAATGTTCAATTCATTTCCGACCGGGTACAGGGCACAGTGGGAGGTCTTCACCTAGACCTCCGACTAATCTGAGTCGGAGGTCATCACTCGCAAGTCGCATCCAGTCTACAACTTTTAGGTATGAAATGATTATGATATTGATTATGATATTGAAAAACTTTTTAAGTGACCGACTATATATAAGATTAGAGGCTAAGCATATGAGGTTAGAGTTTGGAATTATGAAAGGTTAGGCATGTGGCGCCTCGCAATTCTTGAACCAATTATAAAAAATCTCTCTAGTTGAAAAAAAAAACACGGATAATATTGCAATTGCAATTTTGTCCTTGGATTACTTGTCATAGGGTTGAAATCCTACCTTTGCCTTAGAATACAGAAATCCATCTTCTCTTTAGAATGAAAAGTAACTACTTGAAAAGCAAAGTGGCTTCGACAGTGTCCAAACACATGGCAGAAGTGAACGCGTCTCTCCAAAATGGTCCAAAAGAACACTTGGAAACTTTTCTAGACTCACTAGATGCCGAAGTGAAAGCAGGCGAAAACCAACAGAGCGCACCAGATGAAAAGTTACCGCCAAAAGTTAATGGGCAGGGAGAGCTTAAGACAGATGGAGATACTCAAAACGAGGGTGCCGATCTGACTATTCCCTATTCGGGAGAAGATCTGAAAGTGAGGCGAATTTGATACTTAAAGATGTTGGTAAAATTACTTGGATAAATAACAAAACTTATATGCAAGTTCGATGAAGAATGACTTGCATTTGTTTTGTTAGTACTAAAATGTAATTTACAAGAATGAACTCTGCAAACAGTTTAGCAAGTTAACGAAGTTTTGATTTAGTTGTGGAGTTTGTAGATTTGAGAAAAAAAACGCATTACTAAGTCATCTAACTTTTTCAGCAATTCATATTTGGGAATTCCGATTTACCAACAACAATAACAAGTCAGAAACTCCTGCGACGACCTATGAACCCGATTGTGAAACCAACAGTTCTACCAAAATTTGACTTCCCCAAATTCCGACCCAGTCCTTTTGGTTCGGCACATCGAGGAGCCGAGTCTTACTCGGGAAAATTCCCGATCTCAGTTCGTGAAATGAAGCTGGTACCGGATTACATGAAAGAAACTCCCATTCAGGCGATAATGCGACTACCTTCTCTGACTAATAATAGAAGTACTGTGAATAATTTACGGTCTTAATTGATATGATTCTGATACAAACTTTCTTAAACTAATTAAACTGTTTTTCTGATTATGCTTAGATTTTTTCAGAATTTAAAATTTTTCATGCTCAAACACATTCTTTTAAACAGAGATGTGACAGTTAGGGTCTCATCTGAAAGGCTGTTGTTTGATGCGTTTCATTTTAAATATACATTCATTTTACACAAATAGATTTGCCAAATTTTTACAGCAACTCTTGAAGGAATTTTGAACAAAAGCTCGAAAGGTTTCTCAGTATGGTTTGATGAAAATAGACAATTAGACCTTGTAAAGAGTACCCCAGAAGTTCATTTGGTTAAATCTTAAGACTAAGCTCAATCGAATAGCAGGACGAGTCTTTCGGTGGAATCCCTCATACGCGAAGGACCGAATGCGCGAAAATAAAAATCAGCCAATCAGATTTCAGTAATCTAAAATGTGGAAGAAAACGTAACGTGAAAAACTGAAAGAAAGTAAACGATTTCAGGGACTTAATATTGATATTGGCCGAATATAAAAACGGCAAAAATATGCAAATTTTTCAAATTGTTACTGATCGCCGCGGAATTGGAACAATTCTTACAGTCTTACAGTTTCGTTGTGAAAAAGCAAAATATTGCTTAATTTATTTCATTTCAATTGAATGGCAATTGATTCTTTTTAAAAATTGACTTTCGGCTAATTTTGTTTTGGGTCCTTCGCCCACAAATTTTTTGCCCATTCGGTCCATCGCACATGAGAATAGGCCCCCGTTCAAAACCAATACATTGTTAAATTTATACAATGGAAAAATTGAACCAGTAACACAGCATGTTATTTTCCCGGGTTGACGTCCATAGAAGAAACATGCTTATCATACAGTTTCATATATGAAGTCTATGGAAAAAATGCATATCATACAATTATCATGTATGAAAATTATAAAAGAGTCATTTCGTCATAGAAAAATAAAATTTTCAAAAATCATCAAAAAACGTGTCTGGGTAACTTTAAATAGATTTAAATAAGTATATCTATGATAGAAGGCATACTGGCAATCAAAAACATAAATTCAATTTCGGTCGGAAAAATGCTTATCATAAAGTTTTCATATATGAAAATTGTATGATATGCATTTTTCTCATAAGCAAAAATAAAAATTTGAGGTAGAAATTTTTAATCCCTTTTTTGGCAGCAAATTTGCGTTTGTGCTAAAATATAATTTTTACGAAAAAAAATTTGCATGCAAAATTTGACACTTTTGTGTTTATAACGTAGTCCAGGATGAGTTTCTCACTCAAAAAACCCAAAAGTTACATGAAAAGGTTTTATGTTGTAAACACGATTACTATCTTTTGTTTCAATTGCTAAGATAAAAATAAATTTGTAAAAAAACAGGCCTTTTCTCCCAACCATCATAACTTGCAAGCTAAAAATTATCTAGCCATATTCAAAAAGTTACTTTTTTGCTATATATTTCCATGTGAAAATATTAAAATTAACTTTTATGGCTAAAACCACCAAATGCAGTTTATCTGCGTGGTAATTGCCAGTTACACTCTGGGTTTTCTCTTGACAAAAAAATCCTTGGTTAGTGTTTCGGTTGAAACACAAAATTTTGAAAAAAAATTTTGTTGAATTTTCATTTATGGAAAAAATGCTTATCATACAATTTCTTAGTATGGAAAAAATGCTTATCATACAATTTCATTTATGAAAAAAATGCTTATTTTGCTATTTTCATACATAACCTTTTACTCTATGAAATTGTATGAAAGAGCATTTTTTTCATATATGAAAATTGTATGATAAGCATTTTTTGTCAACCCGGCTTGATCTATGGTACGGCAGTTAAAACATCTTAAGGCAATTGATTGATGCACAACAAAACCATTTGAATAATTTTTTCAAAATGAAATAGCGAAGTTGAGTTTTTGCTACGCGTTCGACATGGGTTATTTATAGTGAGAAAAAATAAGTAAAAAAAACACTGTTGAAAATTTAATGTGAGCGTAAAAGATATCAATTTTCCCATTCCGAGCAACTAAAGACAGCGAGTTTGTGCAGAATAGTGGCATTTAAAACTTGAAATTTCAAAAAAACTCAAGTTCTATAAAAAAAAACAGTTTTCAATCTTCATCTCACCCTTCCTTCGTCACAAAAATCAAAAATTTTTAAAATAAATCTGAAAGAAAAATAAAATTTTCAATTGAAATTTTCTTTTACTTTCATATTCTGAATACTTTCATTTTTAATTGAATAATTTGTGGATATTTTTTTTTGGATGGCCTACAAAATAGTGAATTGAAAAAAAATATTGGCTCTAGTTATCTATATTTTCGAGTATTCTTACGACTGTGAGAGCAAGTGTCTTCTAATTTGGTACTAACAGACTTTTTTGTAAAAAAAAGTTTTCAAAAAAGATTATGCAATTGAACCTTTTGTGTATGATGTAAACCGTTTAAAATACTTGAAAATGATTTTTGGCCGAATATTATTTTTGTTCCGATTATTGAAAATGATTATTTTTTTTTCCGATTCACGCAAAGTCACAGGTACTACAAATAATCATCGGAATGGGCCCAGTGGTATATCATACTAAAGCCGTTTCAGTTTTCCCAGTGTCTAGAACGACGTTACAAAATTTCCGATGAAAAAATTGGTTTGAAATTTTTGAGGTTTAGTCTAATTAGAGTAACGCAATCGAGAAACACTGGTTAGATAGTAATGAACTGTTTTTTTTTTTGAATTTTTTGGACGAAAAACTTGTTCTTACTAAAAAGAACACTAGTTTTGGATGTTTCATCTAGCAATTCTTAGGCACCAAAAAAATCTTTTGAAGTTTCAAAACTTTGTGCAAAAAGTTGGAGAACAAATTTTATATATATTTTTAGTTTTTTCTTTTCAATTTTTTGTTTTTAATCATTTTTTGAAACAAATTTTGTCGACCAAGTTTTTTTTATCTAATGTTATACGCAATCGTATACTTCTTGAAAAACACCACTTAATGAAAACGAGCTTCATTTGAAGAAAAGTAAAAAAACATAATAAAACATATAAAAATGTATATTTTTCTTTTTTTATAAGAATATGGTTGTATCATTCTGTGCAGAGCAACCGGCTAACCTTATTTCCGTTTATAACCTTCGAAACAAGATCTCTGAATTTGGCAAACCAGTGATGATAAAATTTTGATATATGTCAGTGCATAGACTCATGCAGTGACGCATAAAAAAATTTGAAAGGTTTTCTTTTCGAAATTATTATTATTTTACTTGCGAGCAGCGTAGTGTATTAGTGGGAACCTTTTTTTTTCAAGTTACCTCACAAAAAATTTCTAATCAAAAGTGTTCACTCATTTGGTAGCACTTGTGCTATAACACGATCTGTAGCATTGGAAATATCATAGCAGCTGTTCTCGCTTCATTTGTGGCTAGTGTTTGTAATTTATTAAGCGTTCGTGGCTGAGTGGATAAGGCATGAGGCTCATAGTCTCTAGGTCGCAGATCGAAATTGAGGCGTAGCCAAATTTCAAACTAATTCGAGGCTTGTTTCTATTTCTCTTGTTGCTCTTTATAGAGCAGCTTCTTGTCGTGTTCACGCTAGTGTTCGAATCTGTGTAAACTTTTGAAATGGTTTTTCTAATTTTTGAATACAGACCTGGCTCTCAATTTTAACTTTCTGTGTTGAATAGCTTCTATAAATTTGATCACGTTGCTGTTGTCATGGTTGACCAAGTTTCAAAACGCATTGAGAGAAAACCAACTTTATATAAAAAGTTTCAACAAAAATTGTTCCTTCACATTTTTTTTCTTAAGGAGGTAAAAAATGTTCGTTTGAAGTTAACGTTGATCTCTACTGATACTATTCCTGTCTACTGGCGATATTGTGGATAGAAAAAACATTGCTTTAAAAGTAGGTGTACATTTTTAAACCTTAATAGTTTTTTCTGTTGCAATTGCGTTCGCATTTTTAATAACTTCAACACTTTATTGAATTGGAAATAATCTATCGATGTTTCCGGCTGTCTAAACCTAAGCTGCGAGGACAGAGATGTAGAAAATTTTATCAAAAATAATATGCTTTCCAATGAAATTGTTTTGAGTTTTTTTCCTAGTGTACTATTTCTTGTGCTCCTGTTTATTTATCTTTTCGTTAGATTTCGTTAATGTAGGACACAAACAAACAGTTTAGAAAGGCAGCTAAACTAGTTAAAATTAAATTTCAAAAATTACACGTGACCAATTAAACTAATGTTTTGTTTTCAAAACTGTTTTTAGTTTTTTTCAGACCATTTGAAAGCTACGGAGGAACTTTGTATAGTGTATAGGGTGGTTATAGTGTATTTTCTTAAGTTTTCCACACTAAATTAGGTAACATAAAATAGGGGGAAAAATCATAGGAATGAGTCAAAAATTATAGCACAGTAAAAAATTTTCAGTCGTAATTCGAAAAACAACGAAAATATTGAAAAAATCTCTCATTGTTGAGAGAACCCGGTTTGAATTTTTTGATTTTTAGTCCAATTTCGAGCTAATAAGGTTTGTCGAAAGACAATTTATAGGCTTACAATAGCTTATTCAGTTTTAATTTAGGCCGTAAAACATTAATTTTACTGGTATAAAATTAGGTTTTAAAAACTTTCAGCGCTATTTTTGGAATCAAAAACTTCAGAAAATTTAAAAAATATTTGCAAAAAATAAAATATTTACTGACTTTTTTTTACGTTTTTTTTTTTTAATTTTTCTAGCCATTTTTCTACAGAAACTGTTTTCCAAGTGGCTTTTTAATTTTGATTGTCGAAAATTTCTAATTTCAATTTCTTCGTGCAGATCTTGCCATCACATCACACAAAAAACGACACTAATTTGAAAAAAAAAGTTGAATATCTTTAAGACTATGGTCCGAACGTTCTGTGCTATTTGCATTTTGCCTGGGCTTACACTTTTCTTTAGGTTCATCTTTTGCTCTATCATTTCTGTTTTCCTTTGATTTTCGTCTATGTTTCTTTTTGTTGAGCAGGAGTAGAAACTTCTCAGTATCGTTATATTACCAACTTTTTTGTAGAACTTGGAAAAATATTTTTTGCCTTGATTTTTTTGTTTTTTTTATAGCTTTTATAACAATATTTTGCCTGAATGTTTTTATATTGCGTATAGTTTTATTGCAAAAATCTCTAATTTTGAAAAAAAAATAATTTTTTTTGATGGTTTCCAATATTACTAGCTCTATTTTTATAACGCTATTTGTTGATGCCCTGCTTCAAGCGAAAAATGAATTGAACAGTAAGATTGGATAGACATTCATAAGCCGCTGGGTTTTGGTGTCGTCTCTCATGATGAAGGGACCAATTATAGCAACTTATTTGAAATTGTATTCAGCCAATCAAAACTGAGTGATCAAAAATCTTTAAAAGGATCACAAAAATTTCAAAGAAACGAATCTTTCCAGGCCATCAAAACTAACAATGGCCGATTAGGAAACAAGCAGATACATGATTTTGAAATATTGCGAAATCCCAAACCCAAAATCGATTTTCAAAAACGAAAATTATAACAATTTTTTTTTATATCTGCGAGAAATGCTGAGTAAAAATTTTGCTTTGCTGCTAAAAATCATTTTCTCTAGATTTTAACAAGCCTGTGTTTTAGCATATCAACAACTTTGGGACAGCAAACCTCCTAAAAGTTCTATCCGTCCCGGATTTATTTGTGTTTTTTAATTGAATATTGTCAGTTTCAAAAAAATTGTGGGTCTACATTCTTTTTCATTATGTTTTCTCGGGTAAGTTGCCTGATAATAGAAATTTAATGTGCTGTAAACATTTTATACTTTATTTGCAAGTCTTTTTTCATGTCTTTTCATTAATTTTAAGTTTACTATCCTGGACTTTAGTTGTTTTCCGTTTCTCTTACTTCGCTTATAATTTTTGTTTGGATTAACTGGTTTATGTTTGATCGGTTTAAGGACCTTTTTCTGCATCGTTTCAAGAGCCATATAATTTTGACAAACCGCTTCCCTCCTAAAACACTCAAAATAATTTCATAAATTTCGAAACTTTAGTTTATAAAGTTTTTCAGATTTGCTGAAACATGTGTTTGCCGAAACATTTTCGGCTGAGTTGCCGCTCGCTAACTGCTTCTGAAAACCGTGTTTAAGCCAATGATTGTATTGTTGAAGGTGTTTTTCCGCAAAATGTACATCATCACTCGAGAAAAAATCATGAAATTTGTGTACGTGTGGTTTTTTCCCACTTTTTCGTTTTGAATCAGCAGCTTTCTTTTATTAACTGTCTGCTAGCTGAAAAACGTTTTGTTTACGTGGTATCGTAGGTGCTGCGAAATTCATTTTTTTTGAAGAAATATGTTTCGTAATCTGTTTTTGGAGGCTCGTACTAGAATTTTCTCGATAGTTTATATAACTAACCAAAGCAATCTATATTGATTTTTGGTTACTCTTAAAACAGAATAAGAACCGCATATTTTGCTGAAAGTTTTGGAGCAGCAGGATCGTTTTTGGAAAGAAATCAAGCAAGCAATTACATTGTTGGCTCTTTCGTAAAAATTTGACCAAAAAAATTTAGCTCTGTGTCGCGCACTTTTTTAAAAAAATTAGTGCATACTTGGGCCGAAGCAGACTAAAATAAAAATAGGAGTTGATTGACCAAAAAGTATTATCGTGAAAGAGTACCAATGGGGAGAGTTATTAAATATTAACAATAAAAGGCTATTATCTTCTTTGCAAGTGATTTAATCAAATTTCTTACCTATTTGATTTATCTTGCATTCTCAAAAATGACCTTAACAGACCGATTGGACCATCACCACCTCAATTCACAAAAGAAATTGTTTTGTTATATAATAGCATTCAGTAATGTTCCGAAAATCAAAACTGTTTGATCGAATATTTAGCTAAGTAATTTCAATATAACAAACATGATTATTCTGCGGCAAAACCTTTAAATTTTTTATCAAAAGCACTATAAAAATATAGCGAAATAGACAGATATCATTGATTGAGACAAAAAGAAACAATCTAACTTTGATTTTATAGTTTTTTAAAATGGTTTGATTTTACGCTCCTGGTTCGTGGTTAGCCAAAAAATTTGAAGTATATTCAAGAAGCCTATGTTTATCCAGCTGACCTAGATTGAGGAATGTTTTTCCTCATGTAGTCTGATTTCTCTTTACCGTAAAAACAAACAGGGCGAGCATGATTTAAAAAACTTTCGGTCAATCTGAGGGAGGCTAAATGGTTTATGAAGCAACAAATTGAACCTTTAAATCAGTGTCTCAGATTCAACGAACGGAAATGTATGGCTAAATAAAAAAAGTGCTAGAAAATATTGATAGTTGGTTGAAAACTATTCATTGTGAATTTTCTATAAAAAAAACAGACATTACAAGGCCAAACTGTGCATTTTGTGAATTGAAAGCGGATTCCGCAACAGCAAAAATCAGATTTGTCCCGGAATCCGCAAAATTGCTATTTTTCTTTGATCTTCTCTGCTATTTTGGATTCCACGGACAAATAGTTAAAACACTGTATTGCTCAAAATTGATCCAAAAACAGACAAATTTGCGGAACCACGACAAAGTGCGTGGAATTCGCAACAAGTTTGTGGAATCTGTGAACAAATAATAATATGTGTTATAAAATTAAGCTGTCGCAGAATCCGCAACTGTAATTGGAACCCGCAAATTGAAAGCGGATTCCGCAAATTGTAAGCGGATTCCGCAAATTGTAAGCGGAATCCACAAATTGTAAGCGGAATCCACTTACATTTGCGGAATCCGGAACAACTACCTATATTTGCTCGTTGCGGAATCCCCAACAAAATCATTGTGCCGACAAAACTTACGTTACAGGTATTTGTACGCGGAACTCACTGAAGTTTTGTAAGTGGATTCCACTTACACTTTGGAACATGTTCTAAGACTTGTCTCTGGAATTCAGGAACATGCAGACACAAAATTGTGCGCCTATCCATTTCACAGTTTGGCCTCGTAATGGATATCCTCTGAGTTTAGTAAATCCTCCAGAACTTATGGTAGTGAAAAAAAATTGTTCCAATAAGCATATGAGCTGATTATTTGAAGCACTTTTTTTGAACGTATTTTGAGCAAATTGTGGGCCTTCCATGATACTTTTTGGCAAATTAACGAAGTGAATGGAAACACTATGATTCAAAATGAGGACTGCTCGCTTGGGGGTTAACAGTGGTATCATTTTGTGGCCATATTTGGCTAAAAAAACCAACAAATGTTGTCACAGTACCGAAAAGAACTGGTCTTTTTTTGTGCAAGATCAGATTAGAGCAAACTAGATCTTTCCCATAAAACCCCCAAATTTTAGCTCCATTACAGTTACAACATCAAATTATGAGTGGGGGGGTGCAAATGTTTATGTCATTAGGCTGCGGACAAAATAATGGGAGAAATTGGTCCAAAATTGGTCATAAGGTTCTTTTGCAAATCCAGTTCTTTTTTTTCTATTCCGGTTCTCACCATTTTGTAAAATGACAATAAAAAAATTATTCAAAAGTTATACATTCGTCCTTTTGTATATAAAAAATAGTAGAAATTGGTCTACTTGCTCACGCTGGTCTGTTTTGTTGCAGGTAAGATCATCAAAATTAAGTTCACATACAATTTTCGTAAATCGTCTTTCCAAGACCTAAAAAGAGCCTCCTTTCCTCCATCTAACATAAACATCAATTTTATGGTGTAGCGAGCAGTTTTACTCTATAACGTATGCAGAACAAAAAGTTTGGAACAACATTGTTCTGAGCGCGCCAATTTGTAACAGTCGTTCGATCAATTTTTGGCTCAGCGTGTCAAACAAGCAAAAAATTACTGCTTCTAGCCTTCTATCAAAATTTCACCCTAATCGTGTGTAAATTGAATGAATAGCTCTACATAGGGATCTCGGGATATCTAATACACACGCTTATTGTTAAAATCTGAAAGCGTTTATTTCAGTAGGGCTAAGTATTGTTTTTTTACTAGTTTTCTTTTATCTTGAAGGATACTGTAAGTCGGCATAGGTGCAAAAATCTCCCTAGAGTTACGAGCCAGAAATTAGGATATGGACTCTTTAAAACTACTAAAATAAATTGTGAAATCTATTTTTGTCTCTTTTTGACTTTTTGACTCTTAGTGACTCTTTCGTTGCTTATAATTCTGATAAATGTTACTCAAATCCGATGTAAACATTGTTTGAAATTTTTGTTTTGAAATAAAATTGTGGTATTTTGTTCTTTTTTTGATACAAAAGGCTTTAAAACAAAAAAATTTCGCACAATTTTTTTTGAGAAACCAGAATTCCCGACCACTACAACTCAATCTACCTTTACTTTGTAACTTTTTTTAGCTTAGCTTTTTCCAGTTTCAGCATAGCGAGACTCGATCACCTTTTAATGTTTAATATAGCGACGTCAAAACCCAAAATCTCGAAAAAAAACGATGAAACTGAAAATGTTTGTTTTTTTTTCAAAAAAAAGGAGGATTTGCAAAAACTTCAGAATTTTTTGCTGAAAAAAACAAAAACAGAAAAATGTCTAATTCGATTTTTTTGTCAAGATTTTTGGTTTTTGGAACTAATTTTTCAGAAATGCATTTTTCCGAAAACACATCCAGTTTCTTATAGATCTTTAATTTCTGAGAAAATTCTTGACAAAAAATCAAAATTCTCGAAAAAAAAACTAGTTGTATGAAAATTTCAGAAAAACATCGTAAATGAAATCGAAACGTGATGCTCCTATGTTAAGCTAGTTAAAGTCATTTGAACAGCCATGGGTTACCCGAAAACTGCAATTCGCTGGCTTTTTGTCACAGCCTTGTATACTCAGGTTGTCTTAGGAGTCCAGGTCGCGTTTGCTTGATCCCCCTAAAATTTTGCTTTCTCAAAAATAAATGTTCATGCTAGCTGCTAGTTCGTCGCACCATGCTTTGACAATCTTATAACTTTCCTCGCAATTGCGTGTTCTGCACTCTTGCATTGCATTACATGGCTTAAACTTTAAACTCAAAATTGTAAACGCTCGTACTGTGTGCTTGTTTAAATTTAGTCGTATAAGATTTGTGACGCAAACTACAGTGAACTTGGAACTACCCATAATTTTTATGGTAAACTATAACCTTCCGTGATTTTAGTTGCTTAATATTTTATTTTTTTTGGGGTTTTATATAATGAGGTTTTCAAGGTTAACTGCGATGACAGGTCGACTTAAGTGGTTTCGTTAAAAAAGTCTATAGGTCAGTTCTGTTAGTTAATGCATTCCCGCCGTACAAAACATTTATACTTAATTTTTTTTTCCAGAACGTTCAATTGTTCATAATTATGCGATGTAGATTGTTCATTCTCAATCTACCTTTTTGCGCCGGAAAACCGTTTTATGCGTGATGTTCATCCGAACTCCTCGCCCGCTTCTGTCCGCCTCACGGTACGTCGGTATTCATAGCTCCACAACCGAGAGATTCTAATTTTCTTCCCAAATGCTTCAAGTGTATTATCCGAAAATGATCTTGTCAGCCAAAAAAAGTTCTAGTACAACAAAGAGTTGTTTAATCCAGGTAAGCTGGTCAATCTCCGTTTTTATTTCTGACTGAAGAACATCTGATTCAATCGAACGTCAGCGATTCATATTGAGTTAACAAATAGTGTAGGCACGCTCTGGGCAGAACAGAAAGTCACCTTGCATGATAATCAGTTTTCGGCAGTCATTCAGCTTGAACTGTTGAAAAAATGCTTCGAAAAAGGCAAAAATAAAAGAAAAATAAACAAAGATTATCAAGAAAAATTTTACAATTTGAAAATATTATAAGTGACTCACAATTCTCCGGATCAATTTTCAAACCGCAGCAAACGCGAATTATTTATCATTTGTCCTCCAATGGTGAATCAAGGCAAGCCTGGTAAATTGAGGCGTACTCTTAACGGAGCAGCTGAACTTGATGGCTTATCTTTGAAAACGCGTTGCTGATAAAAACGCGTTACAAAATCTGGTATTTTGTACTTTTTCTTCTCAGTTTTCATCGGGCTGTTTTGATTGATTTTGAAGGACATTTATATCATGTGGCAGTTCTGCGAATGGAGCAACCTTAACTCTACTTTCTGTGGCGGGAGGACACCTCATCGGATGTGTTCGTAGATCAGTACATCAGACATAAATTTTGTGCAAAAGATTCGCCGACGTGTTAAAATTTTGACCTGCTTTAAACTGCGATAGATAGTTAGGCAATATTTTCTGAGGCTGCGTTGGCAGTCCTTGAAAAAATTTCCTAGACGATTATTTACACTCCTCAGAGAATATGGATTGTGCGTATAATTTGAGTCAAGACTTAGTTAGGTTAGTAGCGCAAGGTTGCAATAGGTTTATATGTAAAAGTCCTAAAATTAATAATTTATCAACCCACTCGAAAATTTTTAGTTGTTTGAATAAGTCTTAACAATTCCGCGGTTCAAAATAATGCCACTGTGATGAAATTTTTCTTGTTAACTTTTGTCTTAAGTGACGGCTTAAAAGGGCAAAAACGCAGCGAGACTTAAGGAATGTTGTACAGTCTGTTTTCGATACCATAAACCTCGTAGTGCCCTGCTTTGAATGAACACGATTACTCTTAGATGTAGTTTGGCCTATTCATGGCCTGCAATGTGAAGTTGATTCACCCCTTAAAATCAAGTCAAAGTTCCTTGCCTGTTGTTGTTCAGGTTTACCGATTCTCTGGAGGATGGATGCGTTGAGTTACTAGTGTTTGGGGACAGCTTAGGAAAAGTTTTTTTGCTGTAATTTTTATTCGAGACCGTACAAGTTACGTTTTTATTTGGAATGGCAAATAATTGAAAGCTGAAAGCTGAATTGAAAGCCGCTCTCATCGCTTTTCTTTTAAAAGAAGACATCATCAAACCTTTGTTACACCTTTTTTTTTTATTTTATTTTTTTTTTATTTATTTGCCCCCGGCCTGCTCAGTGCAGGACCAACCGTGGGGGAGGGGGAGATGTCATCCATTTTGCCGCAGCCGGTCCCACCTTGAGGAGGCGGATGACACTGGGACCCCTCCAGCCGTGACCGAAGCGGGATTCGAACGCATGACCCTCGTGTTAAGAGAGATGTGCCTAACCCACTTGACCACGACTGCTCACTTGCAGTTCACATTGACTGATAGCACAAGCTTTATTTAGTGGTTGATCTCAGACATTAAACGACACAAATATATGAGAAACAGGATTAGAAAAATTGTTGAACTTACGACTGTAGAACGGGGGCTCTTAGTGTTGAGCGGAGACAATCTTGCAGACGCTGGAGCATGCGAATGCTTCTTTAATTCTTTAGAAAGCAGCAGTTTGATGAGTTGTCGGATTTTTTGAAAACCAATGTCTGACTCTCGAGCCGAGTATAAGTCAATGTGATAGTTAAATCACAGACACTTCATTATTGAAGTCAAGGAGAGAACAGATTCAATTGAGTTTGTTTCGCTGAAAAGAAGCTGTTATTGAATTTTTGGAGGCTGAATTCTTATTACCGTCCCTTGACAAAGCCCTCAAAAAGTCTTGTCGTATCACACATTATACATGTTCTATACATCAGCTTCACTTTGTGAACTATCTGCAGGCAATATTTAACTTAGTGTTTCTAATTGGTAACATTTGCGCTCTGTTGAAGTATGCTCTTCTTATGCTCCTTCATTTTAATGCTGCTCTTTATTTCCGTGTTTGACCGCATGGACTAAAATGATTGAGATTGTTTCGTCAATGGACACAAAAAAATGTGTATTGGCAATCGGTTGATTCATCGCCCGACGGGAAACTCAGTCAGCCTTTTGGTCTGATAAAGATAACACCTGTGAGCCGAGAGGAACCTAATGATACAAGTGAGCCGAGAAAAAACTCCTGCTCTATATTTAGTCTTGGAACAAAAGCACCCACACAAGTGACCCAACACGGTTTGAAAATGAAACTCAAACCGCCATCAGCTCCGCATTATGGTGGGTCGTGAGAAAGATTTGTTTCTCGTTGCCAGCGAGTTTTCTATGCAATTCTAAGAAACAGAGTATTTACAAGCGAAGTTCTTAAAACGACCTTTTGCCTTGTCGACAATCGCTGTAAACTCTCCCAATAACATCAGTTAGTGCAAGTGATGATTTCCCCGATGATTTTAGATTTCACCCAGATGATTTCAAAATAATAACTCCTAGTGTCTTCTGGTCAACATGGTAGTAGCTTCCCTTTGCTCTCCTTCCAGAGGCATTTCGACCAGTGTGAACAAAACGCCAATAATTAGAAATATCTAACTGTTCTACCCGCCATAGTTACAGCTTGCACCGGATACCTAACGCGATCGACAGTTAAACTCGCTCTAGTTTTTTCTACGTCGGGGGCAAGGGATGTTCTTGCTAAAATTACGAGCTCTAGACTCTTCAAAAGTCCTGAAACAACGTTTTGAAATCCGCGTCACTTCTTGATTTTAAATGAATCTTTGTGCTACTACCCGCATTTTTGTTGCATACAAATGAAAAATTGTTTATTATTTCTGAAATAATATATTGATATTGGTTTGGTTTCGAAGCAAAATTACGTTGTTTAAGTTCTTTTTATTCCAATAAAAAACTGAATAAAAACGAGTTAGCTCAATTTTTTGATATCTGAAAAAGTGAACATTCAAAAATCAATTTTCGAACAAATTGTTTAAAACGCTAATTAACGAAAATGTTTAAGGCCTTCAGGCTTTTTTTCCTTTTCCCCCCACCTCACGCCAGTTTCAACTTATTAGTGTAATGAGTGGTTTTACGAGGTTGAGTATGAAGAGCAAATATGTTTGCCGTGGCCTTATTAGTCTGTATGTAAATTTTCATAACAATCGGACAATGTGGTCAACAAGTTTACATGTAAAAATTTGCAGGTGGGGGGAAAGGAAAAAGAGCCGGCCTTCATTTATTCATCTTTTATGGGGGCTGTATTTTGCTGCGGGGCTATAATGGGAAAAGGCAAAACTTGTCGTCAGAACTTTTGATGCGTCTAAGCACAATAATTTGTGATTGCATAGCGTTCATTGAAAAGCTAGCTATGCGAGCAATGCTAAACTGCATGTGAAACTGCAATTCAAAAAAAATGCTAATAAAAGAGAACAAATATACCCTGAACATAATTGAATGAACTACCTTCGAAGCACGTGGTGTTGGAATATTTATATGATTATCAAGGCAAAATAGCTAATGAAACAGTCTAGCCCAGTTTTTGCACTACATCTGTTATCCGTATTGGAAATATTAGAATGAAATGCTTCAGTTGTTTCGGCTATTTCATGATGTTTTGCCACACCGCTTATTCGTGTGCGACATTTGGGAAGTACAAGTTTCACAAGTTTGGAGACTCCTGTTATCACTTCACTAAAGATACATTTCCCAACATCCTAGAGGCAATGAAGTTTTGTCAAGACCTGTGAGTTATGATTTGTAACCATCAACTTTGACTCTTCTTCTACTATCAATTTTGATCTTCAACCGTACCTGTACATGCAACATTCTGTGGTTCAAAGTTTATCTACCATGAAAACGAAGTCTACCAAGTCAGATTGCGGTGACAAATGTCATGTGGCTGCATTACGCCATAACCAGCATACCTTTTCCCCCTAAAATCAATAGTTAAGCTGTAAAACGGCACAAAAACGGCATTGGCTGCATTACGCCATAACCAGCATACCTTTTCCCCCTAAAATCAATAGTTAAGCTGTAAAACGGCACAAAAACGGCATTGGCTGCATTACGCCATAACCAGCATACCTTTTCCCCCTAAAATCAATAGTTAAGCTGTAAAACGGCACAAAAACGGCATTGGCTGCATTACGCAATAACCAGCATACCTTTTCTCCCTAAAATCAATAGTTAAGCTGTAAAACGGCACAAAAACGGCATGTGAAACTGCAAAAGAAATGGCACTTGAAATAGCAGATGGCAGAAGAGCCATGATGTTTTCGGCTCTTGGCTCTTCCCCCCCCCCCACCTTCAAGTTTTTACTAGTGAAAGGTTGTTCACATTATCGAATGTTACAAAAGTTGGTATGTGCGAACTAGTTAGGCCATGTCAGACTTATTTGGTCTCCATGTTTAACCCTGTAAAACTCCTCGTTACCCCATAAAATTGATGCTTATGTGAATTCTTAAGTGGGGGGGGGGGGGGGACAAAAAAGAGACCGGATTTTTTTCCAGTTACCCCCTATGTGCAAAAAGCCGCATGAACAATTTTTGGCTCTTTTTCCTCTCCCCCCCCCCCCCCACTTCAGACGAGCTTCAATTTTTGAGTGTAACGAGTGGTTTTACGAGGTTGATTATGAAGACTAAATATGTTTGTCATGGCCTAATTAGTCTATATGTCAATTTTCATAACAATCGTACAGTGTGGTCAACAAATTTACTTGTAAAAACTTGCATGTGGGGGGGGGGGTAAGGAAAAAGAGCCCAATTTTTGAACAGCTTTTCTTTGTAATTTTAAAAATGCGTAAAAATTGTAAATTCAAACAAACATTTTCGCACATTTTTGTGCATCTTCAGGTTTTAAAAATCTAACTTATCTGTACAAGATGAACAAAGATCGTAAAAAGTTAGTAATTTTAGGAGGGGTGGGAAACTGGAAAAAAGCCATGTTTTCCTAAGAAAAATTTCGATCTCCCGGGTTGACCTCTGTTGCAATGCAAATTTAGAGTATAGATGCATATAAAACAAGAGTATAAATGCATATAAAATAAGCACAGTGCATATAAAATAAGCAGAGTGTAAAAAAAATAAGCACACCGACCGGTTCTTGTGGCTATCTTGCGCCAAATGATCTCATAAAAAAACGAGTTGTACCGAAACAATCGGAAGTTGATTTTGTGATCTTGATTATGCAAACCGTTTACAGTTGCTTATTTCTTGTTGTGTGGTGTGTTTACCGAAAAATACCCATAAATAAACTTGTTTAATGCAGTTTTTTCAGAGATTGAGCGCACATTTTGGCGCCCCACATAGGGACCGATTGATTTAATAACGAGTGACCCCGAAGTCTATTTTTCACGAAGTTGGTCGACACAATTATTCACAACGTATCGGACAGTTATTTACGCATTTGAACAAAGGACCGAAGAACGAAACAGAGTGACCGAATGTCTAGTTGGCCGATTGTCCAGTTAAAATTTTTCCCGCAAGCTAGCACCCGGTAATTTTTCTCAATAATCAAAATTTTTGGACAGTTCCGTTGAACTGAAAGATCTTACAATCGGTACATACACGAACTGACTTGACATTTTTTCTCGACACCAAAAGTTTTTGGATATATAAGAACGTAATATTAATCCGTGAAATCGGAACATAGACAAGAGGTACTGAACTAGTTTTTTGGATTGGTTTATGACTCGAACCTGCTGACCAAAATTTTCCGAAAAATGTTGTGAAAAAAAAGTAAAAAAAATTGCCAAAAAATCCTCAAAACGTCCCCAGAAATCTGCGAAACTGTGCGGTAACATGACGCCAACCTTATGGTAAGTGGTCTGGTTGCAAAATATTAGGCAATTTAAGTTGACTTTTTTCATCCTCAGGTTTTTTCCGCGTGTGTTGTTGGAACTTAACCAATTGGACTGATCCCCCACCCATCATTGGTGAAACTGAAAGCCAGTTCGCTTCAAGTAAATCAAAGCCATTTCTGTCCGTCCGATTAATGACTTCGTTGCGTGACAGTGTTGGTAAGTGGTCAGGTACCGTCATATTAAGTGAGTTAAGTTGAATTCGTTTATCCTCAAGTTTACTCCGTGTGTGTTGTTGGAGTTCAACCGACCTTTTTTAATTTTCCAAACCCATTGGTACTTAAGCGCAATGAAGCCGTCGCATAGGTCCCCTTAAGTACATGATATTCATTCTAGGAGCTAATTCCTTGGATCACGCGCTCCGAAAATTTCCCGCTCCGTCTCAAAAGCGCGTCAAAGATACCTGCTTTACGAAGCCAGGTTTAGGTTTGAACTTTAATTCTAGGGACTCCCAGAAAACAATACAGTACTACCTTCATCACGAATTATCTCACTGTAATTTGGCACGACGCCATTAATAACTCAATAAGTAGGCACCGCAGTAACAAAAACCGCAAGCTGAGTAATGAGCAACTTGTCAATTTGTTATTAAGGTATAGGACAAACATTTGTGCAATCGTATACTGTACGGAACGGAACCGAGGATATAGAGGAACGTTTAGGTTCAACAGGTGTTCTCGTTCTGAACGTCATTAAAGACTTTATCTCTAAGCGTAAGGCTAAGGACCAGGTACTAATTGAGAAGTACAAAGAACTTTACCAGCCCCCTTCCCTTGAGTTAAAGACTCTCCGCCTTCTAAGGCGTTATAGCGCTAATCTTAACATCCTTAAGGCACGTAAGAAGCAAAACCGCTTACCCCTCAAAGCTCGAAAAGCTATAAAAATTAGGCTTCAGGCAGAAGTTTTGTGACGCCAAGTTCCCCCATCTTGTAAGCTAATGTTGATTTAATAATGCAAGTTTAATTACGTACCAAAACAGTATCTCATTTCATTGATTGTTTTTTATAAGTGAGCATCCGTAGAATATTGTCAACTTGTGATAAACATGGACGAAAAATTCCAAAGTAAGATACGCAAGTTATTTGAAACCCGTGTAAATCTAGAAAATGAGCTGCTTAGAGGTCACTCATTATTACTTGAGTACATTGAGAATAATAGTTGCACCACAAAAATTGACAATGCTGTTTACAAATGTAAAATTGCGTTGGAAAAAGCTGTCGACGTCAATGAGCAATTAATTAGGTTAGCGGGAAAAACAAAAAATCCTGAAAAATTTTTTGCTCAGTAAGACCTTTGGCTTAAGAAAGTAACCAAAAGGAACGAAAAAGTATTGCATGAAGCTCAGAGTTACAAGATGAGCCTTGAACCTTCGTCATTTCCAGAAGCCGTCATTACAGGGAACAAGGGATCTTTACAACAAACTAGGTCTGAGACATCCTCACGCTCGCACAAAACAAGAGATTCGGAGGCACGAGTATCTGAAAACAGGTCTAAGGTCTCTAATAAGTCTAAGGAAAGTAGAAAACGTGAGTCACATAAGTATGATCCACTCGTTATACCTCGACTGTTCACACTATGTCATCAAGTGAGAAACGGCATGAGTTAGCTTTGGTAAAACGACGCCATGAGGAGCTAAAAAGGCAGTATCAAGTATCTTTAAGACTTAAAGAGCAAGAGAACCGTCTTAAGTTCGAACAAAGTCAGCTTGAACTAGAGAAATTGGCTGAAAATCATAAAAAGCAACCAATTGAAATGGAACTGAAAGCGTTTGAACTTGAGGACAGTTCATCTGAGGTTAGCGAGAAGGTAGCGGAAAGTAACTCGACAGGATAAAGTCAACCTATTTCAAAAGTAGCAACCGATCGGACTAATGATTGGGTAGACTCTGTTAGTTCACAAGCACCTCCTGACGTTGCTAAAGCGCCAGGTTTGCTGGCCTTCACTCCTGTACCAATTTCGTCAAAACCGACGACTTCCGCACACCTCGCTCATGCAACAAACACAAGTTATAGTCATAACCATGAGCACACTGCCTTTAGTGACCCTGGAATCCATAGTCATGGATATCGGGCTATGCCTCAATTTAGCAGTGCAAGCCTTTTGCCATTGCAAGCTTCTGTTCCATCTGTTTCAGTCCCAGTTAACAATATGCATTCTAGTGCACAAATTTTACCACCACCGTGTGCTGCTTCTTTACAAACCATGAGCTCAAACATAACTAATGGTAGTTTTGCCATCGCGCAACCGGAATCATTACCTGTCCCAATGTTACCGGCACGACCCGGTTCTGGTTTTGTTTCTTTGTCACCTGCATTTGCTGATGATGGCTTCTCATTCTTTTTTTCGGCACCTAATTGCCATGCAGCGCCAGTCCAGACGCAACATAATCTTCCCTTTGTTCCGCATACTGTCACCTAATATCAACGATTACTACACAAGTGATGCAAACTTATGGCGATTGGCAGCTACAACTCCAATCGTCACGCCTGCTCAGTGTTGTAATGCTGGAAACATTTCTTCTAATGTGACAACTGTTGTCCCATCGTGTAACACCGCCGCTCCGTATACTAGTGGTGGGACTGTGTATTTTAATACTCCCCCAGTTCATCCACAACATGTTCCGCATTTTGTCAATCATACTAATACTGGTTATCAGCCAGTCAACGAAGACTACACACCGCCTTCTGCTGATCCAAACCAAGGTTATTCATCGGATTGACCTCTCTCAGCTCGTGAATTGGCGGAATCTTTGATGCATAGCAGCAAAGATCATCTTCCTGAATGGAAGTTAGCCCAGTTTGACGGCAACCCGTTAAACTGGCACGAATGGTTTGGTCAGTTTAAGTCCACCGTTGATTCCGCTGTTCTCACCGATGATACGAAACTGACATACTTAAAAACGACATACACAGGCAAAGCAAAAACCGCAATTGCAGAGTTTAGTTATAGTGGCGTTATGTACAAGGATGCACTGGCCACCTTCCAACGGAAGTTTGGGCAACCACATGCCATTGTTGGTGCGCATCTTGATAAGCTGAATACCTTTCCTCCCCTTAAGATGCACAATTCGGAAAATGTCACTAGTTTCTCCACTGCCATATCTGGCCTCCTAGCAGTTTTCAAATCATTGTTATTCAACGATGATCTAAAGAGTGTTAACTTGTTAAACCAAGCTGTTAGTAAACTTCCGGCTAACCTCAAGGAAGCTTGGTCAATGCATACTGTTAGCTACAATTGGCAGCAACCATCACTCTTAGACTTTAATGAGTGGTTGAAAGAAAAGTCCGAGGGACATGAAAGATTACGTGTACTCAACTCTAAGGCAAAAAACGAGGAGCCAGTTAAACCAAAAACAACCAAAGTTTTTGCAGCCAATAGCCAGGTAACTAATAAGGATCAGGATAAGTCTAAGTTTCCGCCGTGCGTTTTGTATAAGAGTAGTCACGCATTGTGGAACTGTGCCGTTTTCAAGGAAAAGAATGATACTCAGCGAGCAAAATACGTAGCTGAACAGAAACTTTGCTTCGCTTGCCTCAATGGCAATCATAATTTCCGGCAATGTTCTAGAGCGAAAAAAAGCCCGAAGCCAGATTGTGAGAGCACACATAATGTCTTGCTCCATGAAGCCAAAGAATATTTCCTCGGAAGAAAAATTCAAATGTGTCAAAAAAGGCTGGAACAAACAAAGCCGAGGAGAATACAAAAACTTCCACCCATGCCGCTGTTAGTGATGTACATGACATTGAATCATTTGAAAGGTTGTTGCCAATTGCAAAACTTGGTGTATCCTCGGATGTAACCAGTCTCCTGACGTTGGTTCTTTGTGAGAGTGCATCGACTCACTCCTGGGTGTCTTCTTCACTCGTTAACCGTTTCGGCTTAGTAGGTGAGCCCGTTAACTTGTCAATTAGGTGTTTCAATTCAACCACCGTTGTTGAGAGTCAGAGGGTCAAGTTTACAGTTTCTCCGAGCCGAATAATAGTGATTTCGTATTTTCTCTCTGTGCATATGTTAAAGTCAATATTCGAATTGGTTCCGAATTAATCAATTTTGCTGATTTGCAGAACAAATATCCACAATTAGCACCTATTAAGCCCACTCAATATAATTATGAGGACGTTAGAGTTATTATAGAACAAGACTACTACCACGCCGTAAGAGCCATTGAATTCACCTTGGGAGATGATAAAAAATCACCATGTTCCGTTCGCCTATCAATAGGTTGGGTCATAAGTGGTCCGTTGCCGCCGTCCGTTAATTCTACTTCTTCTTGTTTCAAGTGTGTTGTTTAAGATTCTTCTCTGACCGACCAGATAAAATCCTGGTACGAGTTGGACTCTTATGGTGCTTTCAAACAAGTCGATGCCCGTTCCGCCGCGGATAAACATGCTTTATCCATCCTAAATTCTGAAACCGTTCACAAGGGCGAAAGAACATTGTGCCTATGCTTTGGATTGATAGTAATGTCAGTCTACCAAACAACTAGTACTCGTCACTCGCCCAATTTAAACATTGGAGAGAAGGTTAAATAAAGACCCTGAGCTGCGCGAAAGATACGCAGAAACAATTAGAGAGGACATTAGGAAACGCTATGTCGTTACCGTCGAACCGCATGATCCACGTAAGCGTTCCGATCGCAAGTGGTATCTTCCGCACCATCCCGTCGTAAATCCGAATAAGCCGGGTAAGGTGCGCCGAGTCCTTAATGGGGCTTCTAAGCTTCACGGCACATCCTTAAATAAGTCCTTATTGGTGGGTCCGGACCTACTCCAAAATTTAATTTTTGTACTTTTGCGATTCCGTCAACACAAGTACGCCGTCTCCGCGGATATAGAGAGGAGAGTATGTTCCTCCAGGTAGGAGTCCTTTCCCGCAATCAATTTTTGCCCCGTTTTTTGTGGCGGGAGGATACCACATCCGATGTGGTAGTTCATCAGTACACTCGCCATATATTCGGCAAACGGGATTCGCCTACGTGCGCCAATTTCGCGTTGCGAAAAACAGCAACTGACAATATGTCCACATGCCCTGAGGCCGCCTCAGTCGTAAATGAAAAATTTTACATGGACGACTACTTGGATTCATTCGAGAACGTTACCCATGCAATTAAAAATAGTCGCGATTTGGTTTCCTTACTTAAGTTGGGAGGATTTAATTTGACTAAATTTGTCAGTAATGGTGATGAAATGACTTCAGCAATGAGCCCCGAGGATTGCGAAACCTCGTCTTCACCTATAAAGGAAAAATGTAACGATGCGGAACAATCATCACACGTCTTAGATCTTAAGTGGGACCATGTGAAAGACACATTGGTTGTTAGCAGAGGCGTGGATCGTCCTCTCGAAAAAGCAATAACTCAAGGAACCGTCTTGAGTTTCGTCTCTACTGTGTTTGACCCTGTTGGGTTGGTAGCTTCATACACAGTTAGTGCCCGTCTTTTGCTTAAAGATATATGGAAAATCAGTGGTCAAAGTTGGGAGGACGAATTGCCGGAAGACATAAGAGATAAGATTCTCGAGTGGCACTCCGGTCTCCCTCTTGTAGGGCAATTGACTATTCCCCGTTGTTACTTCACAGAGCCTGTGGATGAAATTGAGCTCCACATGTTCGGTGATAGCTCGCAGGACGTTTTATGTGCGGTTGGGTTTTTGCGTGCGCGACTCTCGAGTTTGCACAAAACTCAAATATCCTTCATCTTTGGTAAAGCTCGCGTTGCGCCCATGAAAGCGCTATCTATACCGAAGCAAGAGCTTCAAGCTGCTCTACTCGCCACACGACTGAAAGATGATATACTGACCGTTTTACTGTCTCTATTAATCATGCCTACATGTAGACAGATAGTACAACAGTTTTACAGTGGCTAAACTCTACTGAAAAATTACCTGAGTTCGTCGCTAATCGTGTCGGCGAAATCCTCGAATCGACCACTATTGATGAGTGGCACCATGTTTTGAGCGGCGATAATCCAGCTGAAACCGGTACGCGGGGGATTTCTTCGGAAGCCCTCAAGGATAGCAGCTGGGTTATTGGTCCGAGCATTCTCAGCACTACTGATTGGCCGTTTATACCCGATGAACGTTTAATTAATAAAATTCTTTTGAAGGGTTTTTCTTGTGATGTTGATAATTGCTTGGAGACATCATCTTCCTTCGTCACCGATGTCACATCCATCAAACATCCCAAACACGGGTTCAATTGGGAAAGGTTCAGTTCCTTTACGAGATGTAAACGAGTAGTTGCTTTTATGTTGAGGATGCTGCCTTCACATAAGCATTTTCGTGACAAGGACTTACTAATCACCGACCACATTGAACTTGATATTGCAGAAAGCAAAGTGATTCATCTTGCTCAGATGGAGTCCTTCCCCGTTGAGTTAAAGACACTCACCGCTGGCAAACCTATTAAGAATAGTGGTAAAATTGCCATATACTCGACATTTATCGGTCCCGCTGGTATCAATCGTTCCACCGGACGGATCGTGCGCTTGGTGAAAATTGAGTTTGATACTAAGCACCCAATCTTACTCGACGCCCGACATACTCAGTTCGTTTGTTGGCCCGCAGCCTCCACCATAAGCATTTTCATCAAGGACTAGATTACATGAGCTCCGTTTTAAATATGAAATATGCAAAACTTGGGTTGCGTCAACTACTTCAATCTATCGAAAATCATTGTGTAGCATGCCGTTAACGCAAAGCAAGCACCATCCAGCTAATTATGTCGGATTTACCTGTCGAACGTCTTGGATATAAGCAACCACCCTTCAATCATACGGGTGTTGATTTTTTTGGACCGCTTTACGTTCCGGTTCGCAGAAGCACTGAAAAAAGATAGGGATTTCTTTTTACTTGCCTCTCTACCAGGGCTCTACCCCTTGAGATTGTACCATCTCTGGACACCAGTTCTTGTGTCATGGGAATTGAACGGTTTATTGCGCGTCGTGATACGCCAAGCACAATCTGGTCGGATAACGGCACAAACTTCGTTGGTGCGAAAAAGGAAATACTTGCCTGCATCAAGAGCTGGAATGGCATGGCTCCGACCATTTTCGCACACAAAGGTGTTACTTGGAAACTTAACCGGCCATGCGCACCCGAGCATGGCGGCTCCTGGGAACGCCTCGTCCGAAGCGTGAAGCGCGTGCTGTACGATATCCTAGGCAGTAGGCGAGTCACCGAAGAGGTGTTAAGAACAACACTCTGCTTAGTTGAGCAGGCTTTGAATTCGAGGCCAATCACTCCCGTTAGTACTGATTCACGTGAGTTAGAAGCGTTAACCCCAAACCACTTTTTGCTTGGACAACATGCCACAAGCTTTCCTTCGCTTTTACCTGGGGAGCACTTCGACCACAACAAAAGATACGTGCGAGCGCAGTCATATGCTAACGCGATTTGGTCTCGTTGGCTTCGAGAAAATGTTCCCTCGCTGATTAAGCGTGCCAAGTGGCACACTCATTGTGACTTCACTCTTAAAACAGGCGATCTCGTGTGGGTGATTGAGCCCGATAGTCCGCGTGGGTACTACCCTCTTGCCCGAATCGTCAAGCTAAACTACGGACAGGACGGTTGCGCTTGATCCGCCCTTGTTAAGACCGCAACCCGTGAGGTCGCTCGGCCGACCGTTAAGCTCGCTCCGGTTCTTCCTTCTTCAGGTGGGGAGGATGTTGCAATGCAAATGTAGGGTATAGATGCATATAAAACAAGAGTATAATTGCATATAAAATAAGCACAGTGCATGTAAAATAAGCACAATGCATTTAAAATCAGCACACCGACCATTTCTTGTGGCTAGCTTGCGCCAAATGATTTTATAAAAAACGAATTGTACCGAAACAATCGGAAGTTGATTTTGTGATCTTGATTATGCAAACCGTTTACAGTTGCTTACTTCTTGTTATGTGTGGTGTGTTTACCGAAAAATACCCATAATTAAATTTGTTTAATACAGTTTTTTTAGAGATTGAGCGCACAACCTCCATAAACCGAAAATGCTTATGTTACAATTCCATACCTTTGAACCAAACAAAACAGTCTGGCGATGAAAAAAAAACTGATTCTTTTTTTAGGAAAGTAATGGTTATCATACATTTTCCATATATGTAGTATAATTGTAAAGTAGTAATAAAATGTGTAGTAAAGTATATGAAGTAAAATTAAAAAAGCACCAAAATTTTTTTTTCAATCGCGATCGAACAGTCCTGGATAAACAAAAATTGATTTTTTTTCAGGTTCTCTGGATAATTTCTTTCAAACAGGCTGAAAATTCCTGTTTCTTTTGTATGGCATGTTTATATATGCCTCGATCAATGTCTGATATCTTGAAACTTCTAATTTTGAAAATAATTATTTTTGAAAATTTTTGCCAATATTTAAAACTTGATGCATACAGTATATGATTTGTGAAAAGAACTCTGGCACAATTCAGATAGTTTTAAATGCTTTTTGAATGTCAGGCGATCAACTTTTCGGCGACTCTAATGATAACTAAAGTATGGGTTTAGTCAGTTGTGTTCGGTCACGAATACATCCTAAAATGTTTGAGATTTAAATGTTAAAAAAAATCAGTTTTTTGGTTTATAAAAAATGCTGGCGCTTTTTCTTTTTTCCCCGCCTACAAATTTTTACATCTAAATTTGTTGAGTACATTAACCGATTACTATAAAAATTTACATACAGACTGATAAGGCCACGAGGTTCTTTTCCAGTTCCCCCCTTTCAAAATACCGAGTTTTATGTTTGTTTTACGTGTTATTACGGCTAAATGCGTGATGTTACGCTGTAAAATATGAAGAAGAAATCTGTTCAGAATTTTCGATTTGTTCACAACGCCAAATCACCACACGCATTATGACAACGTTAAGTGGACTTTTCAGTATTGAATTTGAAAGGGGGGACTGGTAAAGAGCCGGCCACGACAAACATATTCGGTCTTCATACTCAACCTCGTAAAGCCACTCGTTACACTAATATATTGAAGGTCGTGTGAGGTGGGGGGAAAACGAAAAAGAGCCAAAATGCTTACTCTATCATTTCTATCTTTGAAAAAATGCTTATCCTAGAGTTTTCTTAACATTTTCTGTATCTATGGAATTGTACAATATTCTATGATAAGCAGTTTTTCATATATAAAAATTGTAGGACAAGTATTGTTGGTCAACCCTGGCTACCAGTTCAACCGTTACAATTTTTTGCACATACACTAGGTAACCATGCCAATCTACCCGTTGTTCTTATAAATATTTTAGTTGGTCAGAGATAACCGAGGTGACTATCTCGGTTCAAGGTCGCCGGTGGGTGCGCTACGCCTGATATTATAATCAGGCCCCAAAAGATTCCGCTATCAGCAAAAATTAGCACAATTGGCAGTGCAGAAATTTTTTTAGGGCAGCAGATAGAGCAAATTTTTAATTATACGGCAGAATTTGTCGATACTTCTCACTCAAAAATTGTTTAAAAATAATAAAAGGAAAGCTGCATTTCGATTTCTCGAAATTACCAAATGCGTCTCTATGCTCTACCCGACTCAGTTTCTAACACAAAATGCTCTGTTTCTCTGAAACACAAACAAATGAATCTGTCTGCGAATCTACTTGGTTTCTATTTTGCTTCCTGAAAGTGCTCTGCTTGTTTTTCAAACTGATGTTTTTTTGAAAAGCGATAAAAACACTACTTACTTTTTTCTAAAAAACGCATGAACAATGAAAGTTTTCGTAGAGCAGATAAAAGCAGCGTTTTTCTAAGAATCAGCAAAATTTGCTCTATGCGGCAGCAGAAATCTTTGCGTCCTGATTTTGATGCAATAAGCATAAATACCAAATCTGTGGTCAATTGTTGGCTTGTTAATCATGCAAAATTTCATTGCATTGGGACAAGGGCTCTTTTCCAGTACCCCCCTTTGAAAATACCGAGTTTTATGTTTGATTTACGTGTTTTTACGGCTCAATGCGTGATGTTACGCTGTAAAAGATGAAGAATAAATCTGTTCAGAATTTTCAATTTGTGACAGGAAAAGAGCCGGGACAATGCTAAATTATGTTATAAATTTGAAATTCAAATGTGGGGAAAGTGGAAAAGAGCCAAATTTATTATAAATGGGCTTTCATAAATTGACTTTCAGAAAAAATTAAAGGGTACTGGAAAACAGCCGATGGAGGTAATACACTTTTTAGAAAGAAGTAGACGCCTCCCTTGGTTTTCTGGCTCCTCTACAGTTTCCGACACCCCCTGTGAAAATGCAATATAACGTTGTCTAAAAATTGTTAATACGGCAATCTTCATCTAAGAAATGTTGTGTAACTTTTTTTTAGTTCAAACTGAGAAACTGAATTTCAGAAAAAAACAAAGAAGGGAACTGGAAAAGAGCCGATGTTTCCCCTATTTCGATTAAGAACTCTTGTTTAAAATGACTTCAGATGTTTTAAACTGCAATGAAACGTGTCAGCCCGCATCAGCAAAACTAAGCTTGCAATAGATTATAATCGATTTTTATACAGATTTTCTACTATTTAAAATCGATTGATGTTAAATCGGTTCATTTCAGAAAAAATAGTTATATAGTCTACAATTTTGATTTTTAGCGATTGCAAATCTGTATTCAATCTTTATAACGCTTTTTTCCACTACCCCCTTCCACCACTTTTCAGTTTTTCCTTTTTTCTAATGTTTTTCGCGTGTTATGATGGCTGAATGTGATACTTTACTAAGTAAATTATGAATAACAAACATGTTCATAGTAGTTAAGTTGTTCGCCAGGCAAAGTGTCTCTTTGTTATGACAACCCGCACTCAGTAAAAAGAGAAGTGAACCAATTATAATGAATTTTTATTGTCAGTCTTTATCATTTTCAAAAAAAAATCGACTATTATTGATCAAAAAGGATTAAAAAGTTACTATCTTTCGAAAAAAAAGAAAAAACATTCTTCAAGCTTATAATCGATTATTCTTGAAAAAAAATTCTCAAATTTTTTTGAACTGTAATCCATTTCAATCGATTAAAAGCTTTTTTGATCGACGACAATATTTTTTAACAAACGTCAACGCTTTTTTTTGTTTTGAATTATTGTGTTCTTTGTGATTTTAGTTGGTATCAATTTTTTTTCCATTTTTTTTCAATTTGATTTTTTGAAGCAGTTTTTCGAAAGTAAAACCTTCAGGTAGTGCGACCTCAAAAAATGCTTCAAAATGCAGAAACATGATAATAAACGTCTTGTAAAGAGTATTATTTAATAATTATTAACAATACTATCTTCGGGAAATTTCACCTGCTCACTTGTAATGCCATACAACCTGGAACGGAACGGGACAAAGTGCTCCAACTCTACCAAAACCCACACATGAGACACCAAATTCAGTGAACTATGTGTGCTCTAATGTCTATTCTATTCTTTGCTTTTGCTTTATAGATATGTTTGTTTAATACTGTCCAGTCAAGACGTAATTCAACTTTTCTTTCTCTGTAAATAGTATTAACTAAGTTGAGTCAACGTCTGATCAAAGAAGCGACCATTTAGGCGATTGATTTTAGGCCAAAATTAATCGTAATCAGTTAGGCCTAAAATCATAATAATCATTATAAATTTTTTTTTCTTGCTTCTTTATCAATCTTTATTATTGGGTGGAGGTTGGGGTGAGAGATAGGGCGAGGTTGGGGTGAAGGATGGGGTGAGGTTTTTTGCTTAGCCACCTCTTCTTGTTATTTCGACACCTCTTCTTGGCCTCTTTCTTTTATACTTATTTGAAATGTATTTCAATTTTCTTTCAAATCTTATTTCAATGGTCTGGAGTGGTCGTTTCTATGGTAAAAGGTGTTCACGAACAAAGATGACTTTTTCAATTCACAGTATTTGAGTTTTACTTAACTGGGGGGATTGAACTATCCATCCTATAAATTTTTGAATTTTTTTGTCCATTGAAACCATTTACCATTTTTACTGCCACTCCCGACCGGAGTGATTTTTGATTTATACCAAACTGAATCGCTCCCGACCGGAGTGATTTTTGATTTATACCAAACTGAAGCGCGATCTCGAAAGAACCTATGTCAGTAGGAGACATTTTTTTTATTTTGTGTCCCTGTAAGTGTCTCGATAAGTGTCTCTGCATGTGCCCCTGTGAGTGTCTGAATATGTGTCCCAATACTTGCACCTGTGAGTGTGTGAGTATGTGCGTCTATGTGTGCACCTTTGAGTGTCTGAGTATGTGTCCTTATGAGTGCCCCTATGTGAGTGTGTCCCCGGGTGTTCAGTTTTTTTTTGGTGGGAGGGATGATGTGTTTGCTAGTTCTTTAAAATAATTTTTTCATGTACTTTTTTTAAAAAAATTTTGATTCTTCTGTTTATGTCGCAACCACTTGAAGGTGCATCCTACCTACAGACAACTGTCACCTGAAGGTGCATGAATAAGAGAAATTGTAGAACTAAAAGAAACTGTAATTTCGTCCTTATTGCCTAAAATTTAATTAAATTTGGTATTTACTGTGTTTTCATGCAGATCAGCTTACTTATAGACCATTATAATTGGTTTTATTATGAAATAATTTTTTGATAGAAAAATGGATTATAATCTATCATAGCAGATTATAATAGATTATAAGAGATTTAAGAGATTTTCGGAAACATTTTAATCAACTATTATTGATTATAGTTTATTGAAATATTACCAAAGGTGTTATCATTATCATGGATTTTAAATCGCTTAAACATCTAAAATTGGCGCATATAATTAACAATAATTTTGCTAAAATCACGATTATAGTTATAACATGATCGATTATTCTCTCTCTTTTTACTGAGTGCGGGAACGTAAACACCGTTTTCCAAAACTGAAATTTAATTGCTGGCGGACAATGGAAAAGAGCCCTGTAGAAAATCGATTATAATCGATTGCAATACATTTTCTAAGGCACCAAAAAACATCAAATTACGCGTCCGCTTTTACAGCCTTGCTTGCAAGCAAACTGCCTTTTAATATTTTTTAAACAACTTCATATAGTAATTTTATGAGGGATGTGAGAAATTTGAAAGCAGCCAGGACATGGCCAGGGAATCATTTACAACCAGATTTTTGTCTTTTTATATACAAGCATTCCTGGAATGGCGGGAGGTTTGGTCCAGCCCAAATCAGCCGGGGAACTTGACTTCCTATGGAACAATCTCACCCATGAGTATAGAGCATGGACAGGCTACGCCAAAATCAGAGTCGAATGTGGCATGAAGTGCCCCCAAAAGAACAAACTTCTTGGTAACAGCACTTACTATGGCAGTATTTACGACTTCAAAAAGATGCCTGGAAATTTGTGGGACCAAGGACAGCCCCAATTTGGCCTGGATAGCCCGGGCGAGAGTTGCGTTGTGTTGCAGTACCCTTCATTCCACGACTACCCTTGCGTTTATGACTTGAGCGCAATTTGTCAATATTCGCCTGAAGACTATGTCAGCTTCGTCAAAAGGAGAGGAAAAAAGTTATTTGGTTAGAGAAAAAAGTTATATTAATAATCAAAACGAAGACTAAAACAGTTTTTATTAATACTCATTAATAATTTTAGATGTTAAGATGTTATAAAATGGAGCGTTGTGACATTAAGTATCTTATGTTTTTAAAGTAAATTTAAATATATCGTAAAAACCAACAACCAAGTTCAAAATTCAACCTTTCCATTTTAATTTCTGCTAAGTTTGAGTTTTTTTACAACGATTATGCATCAATCTGATTTGTCCATAAACTGGAACAGACCGAGAGTGCACGAATGTACTACGACAAAGGTCCGAGTATTCAGACTCCCCTTTTGTAGATGATTATAAAACTCATTTACGACCCCACCCCCTCCCTCCACACACATGTGAAATTCAGATTCGGAAAACTTTTTTCAACAGAGTCATAATAATTAAAGTTTGAATGATGAATAACCTGCATTACGAGGCCAAACTGTGCACTGGATAGGAGCACAATTTTGTGTCTGTATGTTCATGGATTCCAGACACAAGTCTTAAAATATGTTCCAAAATGTAAGTGGATTCCACAAACAAAATTTCAGTGGATTCCGCATACATATACCTGTAACGTAAATTTTGTCGGCACATTTGTTTTGTTGCCGATTCCGCAACAAGCAAATATAGCTAGTTGTTCTGGATTCCGCAACTGTAAATGGATTCCGCAAAATGTGAGTAGAATCCGCAAAATGTAAGTGGAATCCGCAAATGTAAGTGGAATCCGCAAAATTTGTATGCGAAATCCGCAAACGTAAGCGGATTCCGCAAATTGTAAGTGGATTCCGCATTTTTGTTTATGACTGAAATTGCATATGAACAGTCAAAAGCTTGAGTTGGAATATTTGATTTAATATTTATAGGAACGCTCAATTTGAACGCAAAAGGATTTATCCATTGGTCAGCGGAATCCGCAAACGAATCTTAAAACATTGGTTAACTATGCGGATGTAAATCTTTGGTTTTGGCTTGAAATGGGTTTGAAAAAGCTGTTCAGGGTTTGAAATGGCAGTTTATGTTTGAAATGGGGGCAGTTAGGTCACTCATCAGTATTTGAGATGAGATGGTTCATTCATGGTTAAGAAATCATCATCAGTATTTGAGATGAGATGGTTCAGTTATGATTAAGAAATCATCATCAGTGTTTCAGATGAGATGGTTCAGTTTGAAATGGCAGCTAAGTCACTCATCAGTATTTGAGATGAGATGGTTCAGTTATAGATAAGAAATTATCATCAGTATTTGAGATGAGATGTTTCAGTTATAGTTAAGAAATCATCATCAGTATTTGAGATGAGATGGTTCAGTTTGAAATGGCAGCTAAATCACTCATCAGTATTTGAGATGAGATGGTTCAGTTATAGTTAAGAAATCATCATCAGTATTTGAGATAAGATGGTTCAGTTTGAAATGGCAGCTAAGTCACTCATCAGTATTTGAGATGAGATGGTTCAATTATAGATAAGAAATTATCATCAGTATTTGAGATGAGATGGTTCAGTTATAGTTAAGAAATCATCATCAGTATTTGAGATGAGATGGTTCAGTTTGCAATGGCAGCTAAGTCACTCATCAGTAATTGAGATGAGATGGTTCAGTATTTGAGGCGAGTTTTTGAAATGAGATGGTTCAGTATTTGAGACGAGATAAAGGACGGCTCGATTGTATTTTTTGAAAGCTGAACTGAATAGTCCTCTGAAAACCTGAGTACAAATCCTCGTTTAATTAAAACTGAAAAGAATATTGTTGAGCAATTGATCAATTTTTCTGTTCTTTCCGAATCCTTTTCCTCGAAATCTCCACTTTCAACAAAGGGTCTTTGTTGTCTCAATGGCTCACTATGGTATTCATCATCTGCTGTTTTTTTTTAGAAATATTTGTCTCCTCGGCTGTTTTGGCTGTTTCTGAATCCTTTCCCTCGAAAATTCCACCTTCGACAAAGCGTCTTTGTTGTCTTATTGGCTCACTATGGTATTCGTAGTCTGGTGTATTTGTTGAAGTTTTCTCTAGATAAAGTTTGCGTTTACCTCTCTGTTTGAGTTTAATTTTCTCTTTCCACAACTTTATACTCGAACTGTTTGACGTGTTTAGATTCTGATGTTTGTGCGTATTTAAAATGAAAGCTTTCACAGAGTCAATTGAAGAATCTTTATCCGGACAAACGAAGGGTGTAATACTTTCGAACTGCAGACTTGAAAGGAAATAAATTTATTCGTCAGCTGAAGAATGCGAAGAATAGCTGCACCAAATGGTTCTCTCAGACACTGCTTTAACCAATCTCCCAGGCTTTAGCTCGTTTTTAGTGAAACACATTTCGGTTGGAATGACTGTAAGCGCTTCTGGTCTTGGGATGCCCGGATTGCAAGGCGGTTTTAAGTTTGTAGACGCAGGAGATGGCTGCTTTCGCCGTCTAAGGTGAGCTAATTTTGAATTGGCAGAACAAATTGTTACAGTTGATACTGACATAATGAAACGTGAACTTTAATGTTGAATCTAAGTGCAAACTCTTTCATCAAAAACTCATGAACGTCGCGACTTTTGTTGCAAAAATTGACCACTTTATTTTGAAATGAACAGAGCCATGCGGACACGGCTTGAAAGATGGCTTAAAGACAGTTTTTCCTACAAGGTATGAAATTGGAATCTGTTTTGCAAAAAGTTGTGTCGATAAAAATATTATCAAAATTATGAACAGCAGCTTCTTGTAAATTGTCAAAAAGATGATCGATTCGCAACATATGACAAACCTGCCATCTGAAATCCCCTGTAAAAAGGACACATTTTTCTCTGGAAACTAGTAAGAACCTTACTAAACCTGGACAGTGACCTGCAGAATAATAGTGACAGTTAGGGTTTGAGTCTCGTCCTCTTCGAAAGGAAGATTGAATGTTATCTCATTATCTGACTCCAGAGGTATTATATATGGAGTTAAGTGAACATAAAGCGGCAATGTACTCAACAAAGTAGCCGAAACTTTATGACTTTTAACCTATCGACGAGCTCAGGCTCATTAAGGCCCACCATGTGATCTGTATGACAGTGCGAAAAAAAATAAACCGTAGATTTGAGGTTTTCACCATTGAAGCGATCAACTGAAACCCCAAGAAATTCTGATAATGAACCGGCAAATTCTAAAATAATTGTAGAAGGGAAAAAGAGGTATGAACAGTTTTTTTAATTAAATGAGGATTGAAGATACATTTCTATATTTTTTAACAAAGGAGAAGACCACCAGGTTTTGATCGCCATGAGCCCATTTGAGTGTAAGCATCTATCCTTGTTTAATTTATACAGCCAAAATTTTTATCATTTTGGCTCATATTTAAGAATAAACGAGTGGATCCGAAAAACAATAACAATTAGCTTCAGTGGAGACAATTTTCTCAAATCAAAAAAATAGGAATTTTAATTCCACCAACTAAAAAAACTAAACAATTTGAATGATATGCGCAACAATATAGAAGATTTCACTTCAGGAAGCGCAGTAGGAAGCACGATCTCGAAAGGTAGTTTTGGTGCAAAAAACTAACTAATTTAAGTTTTATAATAGACTTTTTTACTGATAAGTGGGCTGATATGACTATGTGACCCGCAAATGATGATGAGGCGCCCAATACTGTGTAGGCATAATGCGACAGCGGCATTTGCACTAAAAACAGTTTTCTAATAAACTAGTCATAAAATATTTTAGTAATAAATTTTTAGATTTGAGATTTTGAACCTTTATAAGTAGGGCTTTTTGTAGCATACTCATACTGGTGTAGGGCATACTTGACGAGCGCCTTTAGAAAAAGACATTTTGTAGCAATTGGGCTAGGGCATAATGGACGAGCGCTGTTGAGTGACGGCTAAAAAATACAGTTTTATAAAAAACTTGTCATTAAATATTTTAGTAATATTTTTTGAGATTTGAGAATTTGAACCTTTATAAGTAGGGCAGTTTGTGACATACTGGTGTAGGCAAACTGGACGAGCGCCTTTAGCAGAAGGGTATTCTGTAGCGACAAATAGGAAAGGCGACAAATCCTGCCGACAGAAGGGGCACTTTGGATGATGCTCATCCTGCACCTTCCGCCAGCAGGTAAAGCACAGCTTGTGCGCAACATCCCCATCATAGATCTGGAACAAATTCCGTCCATCTTCACAGCTCTTTGTGGTTCATTCATCATGTTTTCTAAAATTCAGTAATTCAGTTAGTTACTCAGACTGCATGCTAATATTTAGAATTTTTAAAATTTATTCAATTTATAGAAAGACAACTGTTTTTAAAATGTCAATTAATAAATCTAGACATTTTGCATATGTTCGTTAAAAAAACTGTACAGACTATCGAATGTGGTAATAGAAGGTCTTCAGGCCCTTTGGACTGATTTTTGGGCAGGCAATGCTCCCACTGGCAATACTCCGCATGACGCACGATGGTGGTGGAAGAGACTGTCCATTGTTTATTTATTCGCCAGCCTTTCCTTAGTTGTTGGCTTAAAATACAAAATTATCAAAAGTTAAACTGAGTTTTTGGGATGAAGTAAACATTTCAGTATACGGGATGACAAAACTCAACTTTTGGGATTAATTGAGTATTTCAGTTAATGCGATTAAACTGGGTGCAGTTTTTGGGATACGGAAGTAAGTATTTCATAATCTGGGATGAAATTCGGCCAGAAGTACTTACGTAAATTATTCTTGCAAGGTGGTTATCTAAGGCTTTGTCGTGCGCCGTCAGAAATCTCCAGACCTCCTCCAGATCTTCTGATTCTTGCGGCGGGATTGCGTCTCTGATGCTATAAAAATATCTTTCTCTATTATCATTTATTTCGACAAAAACCTATCAGTTTAATCTTTGATACTAACCACAGATGCACCATAAACTCGTTCAGATCCAACATCGGAAAAACAGGGTACCAGCTGCTGAAGGCCTCTTCGTCTTTTCGCTCATGTCGAAAAGCTCTGGCAGCCGTCAGCAGGTGTCCACGATGAATGAAATTGACACCCAGAGTTACTGACTCTGAGTGGGTTTCAACCATGTGTATCATGCCAGCTGGCATAACAAGGGCCTGAGGCTCCTTCAGAACAACTTTCTGACACCCTCCAGCATCACAGCGAGATTAATCCCCGGGAAACACCGGTTTCCAAACCAGAGATTGCTGCATCAGATATTCCTGAATTATTTTCTTGTTGTTGACCGACGGAACCATCAAATAAAATGTTTTGCAGCCTACAAGAAAAAAAAGAACTAAATGGAACATATTTATATAATTCGTTGAAAAAATTGTGCACCAAACTTTGTTTAACCTTTGACTAAAAATCACATCACAGATGTAACGGAGAAATTCTTTTGAAATGGTGTTATTGCACGAGCCTGCGATAACAGCAGATAGCTTGACTCCTTCGTCGGTACTTCTGTCTTCTCCAACTTCCTTTTACGTATGTGTCCCAACGTCATATCCTTGACTGCTTTTGGAACAGAGAATTTTGTGGCGGCCGACAAGGAAGTATCAGCATCAATGATATTCCAGAACATTGGCGGCCTTAATCGGAACAAAGGTTGAACATCAGCTGGCTTAATTGATGGTATATATTCCTAGGATTGAACACAAAAGTGAGGTTAAACTTATTTGAAAACTGGAGTCTGATTAGGAGTCTAATTACTTTACAAATTGATTACCTTTTCCTTTAAGATCTACCGTCTAGCTGTCTTCCTCGGGTTATTCCTTCAGAATTTCGTCAATGAAACTGTCCCCATACATTCGGCTGTGAAACTGGTAACTATCCGCCTGTTGGCTTTTGAACCCTTTGATGGATTCAGCCGATAGAACTAACAAGGCCCCTTGTTGACCAGTAAACCAGTCTGACTGGATCCAGTTGACAAGATCAATCGCAGGCACGCACTGTATTAGACTTGAGGCAGGCATGATCAAACAAAATATCCAAAAAAGATGATCGAAGTTCAATTAAAACGACTTTGAGCTAATTTTAGTTTCAGATGCTTTCTTGCGAAAGTCTCTTAGTTCGCCAATGCAATTGGAGGTAACAGGTCAATATGATTGGCACTCGTGCTACAAGAGCTGTCTGAAACCACGGCAAAACTCCCCAAGAGCTTTTGGCTTTCCCCAAGAGCTGCTTTTGGTTTCTGTATCCGCACCAGAGGAGTTCGTTGATCTGTCCTCAGATCTGCGTCAACCAGACTATGAATTGGCGAAATGGAGCCTGGTAGAGGAAAGGGCGAAACAAACTCTGGTACGAGAGGAAGTGGATCTGGCCTCAGACACGGTCCAATAGGTACCTGGGGAAGTGGTACCATCCTAATTGACGCAGCTGACGCACCAATTGGCAACTGGCCGGTGACTTCCGAGGTATCTTCATCAATAGTGTTTGTCACTTCGTTGCCAACAGTACCTGGAGCAGTGCCCTTGGAGGTTTCGCCGTCATTCCTTGAAATAGAGGGCTAAAACAGTGATTTTGATTTAAATGCAGACTAGTAGAAAGACAATTATACTTGCAGACTAGCGGGTCGACAATTATATCAAATAAATACGGCGTTTTGTTACATACCATTGAAATGTGCAAAACGGGTTCCTCATCCTCCGGCTAATTTTGCACAAACTCGTCGCCAATTGTTCCTGCTACATTTCTAATCTCAAGCTTTCTCCACTAGGTTCTGGATAATGCAACTGTTCAGCTGCATCCTGTAGTGAAGTCAATTCAAAACCTAGAATATAAAGACTTTGAAAATTTTCTATAGGAAGAGCTGAGAAATCATCGTTATAGAGCACTGCTTCCATTGTTGTAAGATAGGGGCGTAAAGGAGAAGTTGTTTCTAATGAAACAATTGCTCTTCCATCCCGAAGAATTGCAAGCTCTCTCAAATGAAATTGATGATAATTGGAAGCTTTTTCCAATTAAGATTCGACAACAGCTGAATTTGTATTCACTGCAACAGCTATTCTTCTTAGTGGAGAATTATTGAAATCATTTTCGTGAATGAACTGGTACTGACAAGATGGAATGATAATGTTCGTGCTATAGTTTCCAGGTGATTGTAATGAGCAGATTCCCTTTCCAGATTCAATTGCAAGTAATGATGATTAGGAAGGGCAACTAAAATTCTTCCAGTAAACAGCGAACAATCGACAATTTTCAAACTGACATTTGGGTTATCAGATACCATGTAAGAGTTAGGTCTAGATCTAATAAGGTTAATTTGAACTTTGGATTTTGGTAGTAACAATTTTTCGCAAGTAAACAAATCAATGGCGAGCCTCCCAAAAAGTGAAAACGTTATCCCTGTTCCTAAGGATTTGCTCTATCAATGAACGAATGCATAAAAAAAGCATCGGGAACTTTTTAAAACTATATCCATGCCCTTGGAGGTTTCGGGAATTTAAAACTATACCAAGTATTCTTTTATTACTCTCTGCCAACGAGTTGAATTCACTCGATATTTGTGCTTAGTGAGGATTTAAGCCATTGGCGTTGTAATCCTTTGTAATTTTAAAATTAACTTTCTAATTGAAGAATAGAGAATGAGGAAGATTGTTTATAAAAGTTAAAAAAAGGTTCTGGTTCCTCATGTGAATCAACCTCCGATTTTGCTTTATGATTTGCTTTTTCTATCTTGAAAGCATCAAACAGCCTTCCCTTGAACAATTGAAGCTTCAAACTTAGATAGATATCACGCATATCCAAGTAGACAATACGATCAGTTTCAAATTAAAACTCAAACTCAATACTGCTTTCATCTAGAGAAGTATTAGGAAATACTGCTTGCCCGTAAAAAGAAAGAATTGCTTCCAAAACTGGGACATTATCAAAAATTTTTAGGGAAAATTTTGTAGAAGCCCCGTACCGAAAAGGTCTGCTTTGAATTAAAGTCATTCTAATTTGTCAAAAATATCTTTGCGAGAGCGATTGTTTTTCAACCTATTTTTTCGAGAAATGGTTCTACTAGCTCTACGCTTGGATCTTTTTTCCACCTCACAACTGTTTTTGAATTGTTTTTATTCCAACATCTTTTGCAAATCTTTTTGCAGCTAGGACTATATATTTTTAATAAAGGGGGTTGCAGTTCTCCCAAGAGTCTGTACGGGAGTACCAAAACCTCTTCCAGGCTGTCTTGCATTTCCACGAAAAATGTTAAGTTAGCTGAACTTTGAGCCACCATTTTGTATGAAGTATAAGTCAAAATTGATTATCCGAAATCTTGTGGAACAAGAGAACCGTTCGCGCATTTCCTACGAGCACAAAGAGAATTTTTTCGCCTGATATCCCTTAGTTTTTTTTTATGCTATGAAAAGATTTCTTCGAAAATTTTTCAATTGTAGATTCGTAAAGGATTGATAGTTTTTGTACTGTCCTGTAGAAATTATGTCCTCATGTTTTTCCTTGAAAATAAAAGAAATATAACGCACTAAAAGAGTTTTTTTTTTTATAACAACTACTATATTATATTTTATAAGATCACTATAAATCATCAGAGAATGTAATTTTATAATGTCGTAAGGGTTGTTATGATGTTAAAGTGGACCTTTTCCTTTCATATAAACCACTGTCCAATTCTGCCTTAAATCACAACGAAAAACGTGGCTCAAATCAGCAATTTGATTGGGAATTACTGATTGACTCTCAGGTAAAAGAATTGCTATTTTTTGTGAAATCTTATCTACTAATACATAAATTCCGTTATATAATTTTTTTTTTTGCATTTATACGTTTACTAACTTTGTCATTCAACGTACAACTACATCAATAATGCTTAGATACAATCCGGGGTCAAAATGCATCTGTTAAATCTATTTTTTATCCAAAGAGTTTCTCGGAAAAACGTCTATAAAAAAAACTTCCCTCAGTATCGTTTTGGTACAATGAAGGGTGAATTTTCTGAATTAGCAAGTTGCCATTCTCCTTAAAGATTTATTTTTTTTCCGACAGAAGTTTTGCAAATGAACTAAAACTATCAATCGGATAACAATTTAAAAAAGCATTAGAAATCAATCCATGACAATTGATCAAAAGAAATTTAATTTTAAAAATGACTAACTTTTAATCTAAAAAATCTCAGATTTTTTCGTGAAATTTTCCCATGTTTTCTTCGTTTTTGAGATCTTTGATGACGTATGTAGGAACTTTTTTAGTGTTTATTGCCGATTTTATAAGAATTTCATCTGTAAACTGTGGCTTGTATCCTTTTCGGAACTGAATATCACTTTTCGAAATTCTCACCCTATCTTCAATTTTGAGTTTTGGTTTAGTAATTTTCATTAACGATTTTTGATTAAAAAATAGATTTTCCGATATAAAATTTTTTACGACAATTCAAAGTATAAACAAAATGCTGTAATTTCAGAAAAGAAGAAATTTTTCATCATGATCTTCAAGTTAACAAGGTATTATATGTTTTAATGACTGATTGGCTCTCTCTGCAAATGCAGCTTTCTTTCACTCATTGGTGAGTAAACTTCAATGTCTTTCTCCTTGCAAAATTTTGTGAAAGTTACCCCATATTATGTTCCTTTATCAACCAAAAACTTTTCAGGAGTGTTTTTTTCCAGAAATCTTTTTTATGGAAAATTGCAGTTTTTGAAAGCAATTTTTTTGGTCAGTCTCTTTTTTTGTTACTTTTTGTTCCATCTTTTGTTTTCTTGGAAGTGTACGGAAATTTTTGATTGATAATAAGAGTACGGAATTAAAACAAACAGTTTCTGCCTATGTCAGTCGGTTAATGACAAAAGGGTTGATGATAGGTATCAATTGTTACCCTTTAGTTGAGCTTAAAATAATCTTTCTTTTGTGTAGAGCAGTTCTTTCTCGGTTTATTTCTAAAATGTGGTTTCGATATTTTACTACGTCTTCTTTCCGAAGGTCTTGAAGCTCTCCTCTTAATAGGTTTACTTAACACTCGCTCAGAAACTGAAAGAAAACTTTTGGGAAATTGAGAGTGAATTGTTCTCGAAGTCTTACGGAAACAATTTGAAATATTGCGAGAATAGAGACCTATGCAATCGGAGCTCGTATTAGAGCAATACATAAGTGAATCAACTGTTTTTGGGTTTGAATCAATCAAAAAATGACCATAAGGAACTGATGTTGCATCTTGAGAAAACTGTTTCAATGTGAGATCCTAGACCTAGTTGTTCACTTAATGTGTTGATATGTAAAACATCTCTCGATGACTTGAACAAGACTATGTATTTTGTAATTCTAAATCTCTTCACTGTTTGCTTTGATGAGACAAATTCTTTTTGATGTATATTTCATTCAGACACTTCTACAGCAGTGGCATATTTTACAATTTGTTTGGAATTTGAAATTTCTTCACAAGAATAATCAATTAAAAGCAAAAACTTAATTCTTTTATTGGGAAGGTTTTCGGTCAATTCCAAATATACTTTTCGGACAAATCGAGATTTTTGTTTTGCGTTTGACTATAAAGAGGTTGATAACGTTGATAAAAGAGGAAAATTCTGTCGAATGCTGGTTAAAAAATACCAATTTTCAACTAATCAAAAGTAAGATGAGGTTTTGCAGATCCACTTGGTCCAAATAGGAGAAAAAAAATTCGTTCTATGGTAGAAGCTAATTTGTTCATAGCTTTGGAGATGGTAGAAAACAACCGACTGTTTTTGATAAGATAGCTACCCTAGCTGTCGTTTCTTCACACGTTGTGGATAATATAATTCGAGTGATTGATTATACTAGCATCAAAACTGTAACAAATATTTGGCGCGAAAAAACTAACAGACATATATTACAGGTACCTTCAAACAACATCCATGACTTTTGATCATAATTTTCTTCATCAATAACAAAACTTCCCATATTTACGGGCTTGTCACATTGATCGACCATCTTAAACCTAGAAAAAAAGTTGACAATGACATTTAATTAAAGTTTAAGAAATAGCAGTACAATAAAATTATTGTGATTTACAATTTGTTTAAAAAACATCGAGTCCATGTTCCGTATGCAAATGATTTTGTTGCAGCAAAACGAAGAGTTTTTGCATGACGAATTGGGTAGTTGCTACACCTCCAATCCTTTTCTTCATCTTTGAAAATTAAAAAAACTTTATTTTTGGGCAAGCGTAGCCGTTCAATCTTATAATTTTTTTTTTCCAAAAACTCTGACAGAATCTTACATTTTTATAACCGTTTGTGGAAAATTCTTTCTCTGAGGCTACTCAAAATTTCATTGTTTTTCAGGTTTAGTATAATTTTCCGTAACCGCTCCTCCAACTGATTCCATGAAGATGCTTTGTACGCCAAGAAAATTGGGATGTTGCTTTGAAGTTTCTGGGAGGAAGAAGAGAATATCTTACAGTTTGTCCATCCTTACAAACTTCTAACTCCTTCACTAAATTGCTTTCAAAACGTTTAAAATACAAAACAACCCTGCTCTTTCTGTTATCTGTTTTTTTTATTTTTTTAAATTAAGATTATTAACAATAGACCAACGCATATACTGATGAACCAAATATTTTAACATATAAGCAGAAAGTAATCCAGTCTTGTGGCCAAGAAAGCATGAACTGGGGGGACTAGGTGCAACATAACAAAACCCAGGTCCTTTTTGACAGTAGAATTCACAGATCCAGCAGAGTCCTTGAATTGCATTTAGTCTAAAATTTTTGGAGTTTGCGAAAAAATAATCCAGAAAGAAATTTCCATATTCAACCAGACCTCCAAAAGGAATATTTTGATCCACTTCTTTCATTTTTATGTCCGGGTCTGAAACAATACAAGTAAAAAGGAATAAATTTTTTCTTTTTGCAGTTATCAAAAATGTAGTTTTATAATCCCAGAAAATTTAAACCTTTCTTTCAATTTCTGTACGTGCGTTTCTACAGTGCATTCGTCAATAATGATACAAATTTTTTATATTGTCCATACATAATCTGGTAATTAGGTAAGTATATCGAACAATCTATCATTTTCTTTTCTTTGTAGTTGTTTTGATTGACTATTTTTCCATTGATTCCGATATTCTATAAGTTCTTTTTTTTTGGTAATCAATCCGTATTCTAGGTAATTGTTTCTTCTACCATTATGCAGAGTCCACTCAAAATGGGATATTTGTTGGTATATTAACAAATTTTGCAAGTTTGGTATTTTTGTGATTCCGTAACAGTTAGTGAGACTTATTTTGGGTTTTTTCTTGTAGAGCAAGATGAAAAAGTCTCAATTTATTGAGATATTCAAGATATTTTTTTCTTGAAAAACCAATGATCCCACTCATACAATTTAACACATAAGCAACACAATTTTTTCTACATTACAGTTCTCAACAAACATAAACTCACCCAAAATTTGGGACAGTTATTTGAATTTGTTCAAAGTAAAGTTTAAATAGGCAACATATTTTTTTGCTTCATTCTTTTTTGCAGTGAAGAATCAAATATGAATGTAGGGAGGCTTATCAATATTGTACTTCTTGATCGTGAGACTAACTTGCCTTCTATTGTAAGTTGCTGTCATACACTTTGTAGCAGTTGGCAAGCTCCTGATCCATAGTTGACTCTTTGTCAGACGTTAGTTCCTGTATAAGAACGAGTCCAAGTTTTTCAGCATTGTGAATAACAGTACTTCAAATTGCTGCGGTTACTTCTCCTTCTATTTCACCAAGATAGACTTGCTGTCTTTTTTCGAGTTGTTTTCCAACTCATTTTTCTTGGATAATTGAAAGCATGGTTCAAAGTATAGTTTCCCCTTGTAGGATTTTTGGGACCAAGAAAATCTCCCAATTCTTGTTTGAGTTTTTGAGAATTTTAGTGACTTTTCTTGAGTAGATTTTTCAATAGGGGAATAGCCTGACAACTTGAGGAGCAATGAGAGAGTAGATTTTGAGATTAAATGAAAACGAAGTAGGCATATTTGAGTCATTCAATTTAACCATAAAAAGAAATAGACCTGTAATTGGAACTTTCGTGTGAAATGTGCAAAAATGGAACCGTGAGGGCGTTATTGTTCCTAAATAAATCTACAATTATCAGCTAAAATTATTGTTCGAGATGGCTGCTACTATGTGTCAAGGTCTTCCCATCTTTTATTCTGATTATTGTAAAAAAGTTCCATGTTTAGTGATTCTTAAGAAAAATTTTTTAACGTATTGATTTTATGTCTCTATCCACAATTCTTACCGTTCTTTAAAAATTGATTGGTTCATAATTAGTCATTTTTTGCAACGATAGAGTTAATTTCATTTCACATCTCAAATTATTGATTGTATTAAAACTCTGTACAAATACAGATTTACTCGATTGTTATTTCATCAATTGGCGAAGTTTTCAACCAACTTGATTGCGCTGTTCATCACAAATTGACATTAAAAGGAGCAGAAAAATTCAAACTTTTGCAGATAAAGGTTTTACGCAAAAAATTCTAACGTCAATAATTTTGTTTTGATCAGAAACTAGCTTCTACACAAACTAAAAGAGTTCGTAAAGTACAAAACCCAAAAAACCAACATGATTCGTTAAGAGTACTTGACTGTTTTTTTGATGGTTATGGATTTGTAAAAAGTGATCAAATCAGTTTTTCAAAGAAAAACTAAAATTTTTTTAATAATCTATCAAATGTTTACAAAATAATTTAAAAAATCTGAAAAAAATATCACAGTCAAGAAGAAAATTGCAAAAATATCTTCAAATTTGGTTTCGATATTTTACTAAGTCTTCTTTCCGAAGGTCTTGAAGCTCTCCTCTTAATAGGTTTACTTAACACTCGCTCAGAAACTGAAAGAAAACTTTTGGGAAATTGAGAGTGAATTGTTCTCGAAGTCTTACGGAAACAATTTGAAATATTGCGAGAATAGAGACCTATGCAATCGGAGCTCGTATTAGAGCAATACATAAGTGAATCAACTGTTTTTGGGGTTGAATCAATAAAAAAATGACCATAAGGAACTGATGTTGCATCTTGAGAAAACTGTTTCAATGTGAGATCCTAGACCTAGTTGTTCACTTAATGTGTTGATATGTAAAACATCTCTCGGTGACTTGAACAAGACTATGTATTTTGTAATTCTAAATCTCTTCACAGTTTGCTTTGATGATACAATTTCTTTTTGATGTATATTTCATTCAGACACTTCTACAGCAGTGGCATATTTTACAATTTGTTTGGAATTTGAAATTTCTTCACAAGAATAATCAATTAAAAGCAAAACTTTAATTCTTTTATTGGGAAGGTTTTCGGTCAATTCCAATTATGTTTTTCGGACAAATTGAGTTTTTTGTTTTGCGTTTGGCTATAAAGAGGTTGATAACGTTGATAAAAGAAGAAAATTCTGTCGAATGCTGGTTGAAAAATACCAATCAAAAGTCAGATGAGGTTTTGCAGATCCACTTGGTCCAAATAGGAGAAAAAAATTCGTTCTTTGGTAGAAGCTAATTTGTTCATAGCTTTGGAGATGGCAGAAAACAACCGACTGTTTTTGATAAGATAGCTACCCTAACTGTCGTTTCTTCACACGTTGTGGATAATGTAATTCGAATGATTGATTATACTAGCATCAAAACTGTAACAAATATTTGGCGCGAAAAAACTAACAGACATACATTACAGGTACCTTCAAACAACATGCATGACTTTTGATCATAATTTTCTTCATCAAAAACAAAACTTCCCAAATTTACGGGCTTGTCACATTGATCGACCATCTTAAACATAGAAAAAAAGTTGACAATGACATTTAATTAAAGTTTAAGAAATAGCAGTACATAAAACTATTGTGATTTACAATTTGTTAAAAAACATCGAGTCCATGTTCGGTATGCAAATGATTTTGTTGCAGCAAAACGAAGAGTTTTTGCATGACGAATTGGGTAGTTGCTACACCTCCAATCTTTTTCTTCATCTTTGAAAATTAAAAAAACTTTATTTTTGGGCAAGCGTAGCCGTTCAATCTTATAATTTTTTTTCCAAAAACTCTGACAGAATCTTAAATTTTTATAACCGTTTGTGGAAAATTCTTTCTCTGAGGCTACTCAAAATTTCATTGTTTTTCAGGTTTAGTATAATTTTCCGTAACCGCTCCTCCAACTGATTCCATGAAGATGCTTTGTACGCCAAGAAAATTGGGATGTTGCTTTGAAGTTTCTGGGAGGAAGAAGAGAATATCTTACAGTTTGTCCATCCTTACAAACTTCTAACTCCTTCACTAAATTGCTTTCAAAACGTTTAAAATACAAAACAACCCTGCTCTTTCTGTTATCTGTTTTTTTTTTTTTTTTAAATTAAGATTATTAACAATAGACCAACGCATATACTGATGAACCAAATATTTTAACATATAAGCAGAAAGTAATCCAGTCATGTGGCCAAGAAAGCATGAACTGGGGGGACTAGGTGCAACATAACAAAACCCAGGTCCTTCTTGATAGTAGAATTCACAGATCCAGCAGAGTCCTTGAATTGCATTTAGTCTAAAATTTTTGGAGTTTGCGAAAAAATAATCCAGAAAGAAATTTCCATATTCAACCAGACCTCCAAAAGGAATATTTTGATCCACTTCTTTCTTTTTTATGTCCGGGTCTGAAACAATACAAGTAAAAAGGAATAAATTTTTTCTTTTTGCAGTTATCAAAAATGTAGTTTTATAATCCCAGAAAATTTAAAACTTTCTTTCAATTTCTGTACGTGCGTTTCTACAGTGCATTCGTCAATATTGAAACAAATTTTTTATATTGTCCATACATAATCTGGTAATTAGGTAAGTATATCGAACAATCTATCATTTTCTTTTCTTTGTAGTTGTTATGATTGACTATTTTTCCATTGATTCCGATATTCTATAAGTTCTTTTTTTTTGGTAATCAATCCGTATTCTAGGTAATTGTTTCTTTTACCATTATGCAGAGTCCACTCAAAATGGGATATTTGTTGGTATATTAACAAATTTTGCAAGTTTGGTATTTTTGTGATTCCGTAACAGTTAGTGAGACTTATTTTGGGTTTTTTCTTGTAGAGCAAGATGAAAAAGTCTCAATTTATTGAGATATTCAAGATATTTTTTTCTTGAAAAACCAATTATCCCACTCATACAATTTAACACATAAGCAACACAATTTTTTCTACATTACAGTTCTCAACAAACATAAACTCTCCCAAAATTTGGGACAGTTATTTGAATTTGTTCAAAGTAAAGTTTAAATAGGCAACATATTTTTTTGCTTCATTCTTTTTTGCAGGGAAGAATCAAATCTGAATGTAGGGAGGCTTATCAACATTGTACTTCTTGATCGTGAGACTAACTTGCCTTCTATTGTAAGTTGCTGTCATACACTTTGTAGCAGTTGGCAAGCTCCTGATCCATAGTTGACTCTTTGTCAGACGTTAGTTCCTGTATAAGAACGAGTCCAAGTTTTTCAGCATTGTGAATAACAGTACTTCAAATTGCTGCGGTTGCTTCTCCTTCTATTTCACCAAGATGGACTTGCTGTCTTTTTTCGAGTTGTTTTCCAACTCATTTTTCTTGGATAATTGAAAGCAAGGTTCAAAGTATAGTTTCCCCTTGTAGGATTTTTGGGACCAAGAAAATCTCCCAATTCTTGTTTGAGTTTTTGAGAACTCAAAATACTGGGACTAGTGACTTTTCTTGAGTAGATTGTTCAATAGGGGAATAGCCTGACAAGTTGAGGAGCAATGAGATAGTAGATTTTGAGATTAAATGAAAAACGAAGTAGGCATATTTGAGTCATTCAATTTAACCATAAAAAGAAATAGACCTGTAATTGGAACTTTTGTGTGAAATTTGCAAAAATGGAACTGTGAGGGCGTTATTGTTCCTGAATAAATCTACAATTATCAGCTAAAACTATTGTTTGAGATGGCTGCTACTATGTGTCAAGGTCTTCCCATCTTTTATTCTGATTATTGTAAAAAATCGCGAGTTTTTTCCATGTCTAGTGATTCTTAAGAAAAATTTTTTAACGCATTGATTTTGTGTCTCTATCCACAATTCTTACCGTTCTTTAAAAAATTGATTGGATCATATTTAGTCATTTTTTGCAACGATAGAGTTAATTTCATTTCACATCCCAAATTATTGATTGTATTAAAACTCTGTACAAATACAGATTTACTCGATTGTTATTTCATCAATTGGCGAAGTTTTCAACCAACTTGATTGCGCTGTTCATCAAAAATTGACATTAAAAGGAGCAGAAAAATTCAAACTTTTGCAGATAAAGGTTTTACGCAAAAAATTCTAACGTCAATAATTTTGTTTTGATCAGAAACTAGCTTCTACACAAACTAAAAGAGTTCGTAAAGTACAAAACCCAAAAAACCAACATGATTCGTTAAGAGTACTTGACTGTTTTTTTGATGGTTATGGGTTTGTAAAAAGTGATCAAATCAGTTTTTCAAAGAAAAACAAAAATTTTTTTAATAATCTATCAAATGTTTACAACATAATTAAAAAATCTGAAAAAAATATCACAGTCAAGAAGAAAATTGCAAAAATATCTTCAAATTTGTAAACAAGAATTGATATTTTCTTCTGATTGTCAAGAACTTGCGGAAAACGTTTCAATTGTTTTAACAAAATGCAAAAAAGATTTAATTTTTTCTTCAAATCTGAAAATTGATTCGATTTTTTTTTGATCAGATGCGCGAATTCTTTCATTTTTTTTCAACAAAATGCGAAAAGTCTTTCACTTTTTTCGACGAAACACGAAAATTGTTTCAATATTTTTGACAATATGTGACAAGTGTTTTTTTTCTTTACGACAAAATGCGAAAATTATTTCACTTTTTTCAGCATTATGCCAAAAAAGTTTCCTTTTTTCAAGTTTCTTTTTTTTCGAAAATGCGAAAAGTGTTTCTTTTTTTATACAATTTTTCTGTCAATGTTTTAGACAAGATGCAGAAAAAACCATCAGCTATTTTGACTAGTCTGCAAACATTTTTAATGTTTTTTTTCTAATATGTGTGCGAAAATTAATCAAGTTTCCTAACATGTGGGCAAATTGGTAGCGGTAAATCAGGTTGTATTCTTATTGTTTTTCAATGGTTTACCCTGAACTTCTCATGTTTCAAATTCAATTGAAGAAAATTCTTATTTACACAGAACGAAATAAATATCAAACAAAAATCTTTCACCAATACTTTCAATCAAGGAGCTGTCGAGCAGCAGAGTGTTCTGGAGATTCTCTATAGAACGCAGTGCTGGTCGAGGTTGTAGTGGTTGTTGTGGTGTGATGTGGTGTTTTGTGGCATGGTTTCCGAGAAGCCCCCATTTTCGTCTACGATGGGGTTTTCTGCTGATCCCCTCTCCTCCTCCCATTGAAAGAAGAATTCGTCGACTGGTTGAGCACATATCTAGAGTCAGGACTTCGGGGTAGTTTATTCCCACGTTTTCAGACTTTTCCTTCATCGTTTACATTTCTCCAAGTTGGTTCTCTGTGATGGGTACTTGCGTCATATGATGATCGTTGAAATCCCTTTGGATCACCTCCACCATGGGCCAGACTTCGATTGGGATGTGCATTCGGGCCAAAAACACTCCACAGACTGTTTCTCGCAATTTATTTTAGACCAGGCAAAAATTCTACCAAGAACATATTGTTGCTGTTTTGCGCAGAAAACATCATTTTGAGCAAACAATTGAGTAAAAAATACAGAATAAAAACAAGAATAATGACTGATTTAAAGCTGAGAGAGGGGGTAGTTGACGGTAATTAAATTGAAACTGAAATGCGTAATGCTGAGAGGGGAGGTAGTTGACGGTAGTTAGGTTGAAAATAAAATGATTTTCAGTTAAGAGTGAGGGGTTCTTTCAATTCGAATGTATGGGTTGAACCAATCAGAATTGTTTTTCCATATTCGGTCTGTAGTCGCGTTGAATCAGATATCAGCTTATATAATAAAGTCGTATCCAATCGGAAACAAAGTTATTTTCAAAAAAAACTCTAAGACATTGTCGTTTCCAATCACAAAAACGATCATTTTTGTTATGGCGGTGTATCCAATAGGAGGACCCTTTTAATGACTTAAATCTTTCAAATAAGTAAGAGTTTACACAAAAGCAATCACAAAAAAATCACCCTAAAGTAATAACAAGAAAAACTGCCAATATAAGTAACAAAAAAATGAAAGAATCAGCATCTCTGCAATTTTCTCATTAGGTCTATTGATTTTTTTGTTGTAAACAATGAGAAATTGCTGGTTTTGGAGAAAATATTCAAGTTCTTTGAGTTTGATGTAAATTGCAGAGGATAGCTCTTAGTTGTTTTATTTTTCAAAGCAAATCTCTGGAGTAGGTAAACCTGCTCACGCAGGATTTTGAACTTTGAAAATTTTTTACAAAATGGAGGATTAAAAAAATTTGCTACGTTCAAACTTTATAGAACTTTGACACATTTGGGTATCGTGTAAGAAAAAAAAGAGTCTTTGATATATTTTTATATGATTTTTTTTATTATTTTCAATTTTTCTAGAATAAATAAAACTTCTTTCCTTGTCAGGTGTAAGTCAGCAGTAAGTTTAAAGCTTTGATACGCAAAACTTGGATCAAAACTAAACTAATTGATGGTGTAGGTTTCTCTGAAGAGACATTTACTTAGCCAGATAACTGTATTTTGTTTTATAGAAACGTCCAAAAAAGTTTGAAAAAAGTAAGAGTCAACATAAATTTTATCAAAAAAGAAAATCAATGAAAAATGTTTTTTTTTTGTCTTGTGAAATAACTCTTAACATTGATGGTCTGTCATAAATATTTTTTGTGTCATGTTTTTTGTTGATTATTGATTGATATCAAAACTATTGAAATTCCCAGGATAGTAAAGCTCGTTTCTCTATAATTACTGTTATCAAAACTTTTGAAAATTATATTGTTCCATTCAAATTGGTTGATTGATATTTCAGCTGCATCAAATAAAACAAAATCCAGTTTCTTAAAAAGAATTGGATAAAATTTTGCAATTTTTTTTACTTTTGCTTATTCAATTAGGGGCTCTTCAACTAAGTCTCCTACCAAATGTTTTGGGATATTCGAAATTTTCCATTTGTTCTCATGTTCTTTCTTTATTAACTAAAATGCGGTCACTGGAAAAAATGAAAAAATTGCGTGTCTTGTATGTCGTAGAGAGTACATTCGATCACAAGTATCAAGACATTGTAACCACTGTGGCGTTTTAAAAAGTCCATGTTTCAATTTTCTTTTATACTGCTTTATACCGTTTTATAAGAACTGAATCTTCATATTAAACAGAAGCAATCTTCTTTCAAAATTGCTACATGGTGATGAAACATACGCTCAGAAAATTCTAAGCACACTCCACGAGAAGGTGCATTTAAAAAATTCCCTGAAAACATAGCAAACATAGCATATAAAATTTTTACTGAGAAATTGTAACCTGAAAAAATCTAAAAATCTGTCCGAAGTTCTAGCATTTTGATAAACTTTGATAAAAATTATTCTAGTAAATAATATGAAATAACTTCAACGCATTTCTTAATCGTTCATTTATGCTTTTGCTCAAAGGCCCTCATTGATGATAAAACCAACTCGAGCGATTATCAGATTCAAATTATCGAAAAAATCTCAACGGAATCGATCCAAAAATCTTTAATCTATATCGAGAACTTCAGTAGCGGCTTGCTTACGGGGATTCTGTTGTTTTATTTTTCATGTAAAAGGGCATTAAGCGAGCTAGTAAATGGATATGTATTTCTGAAAAATTTGTACCAAAATCAGTGGATAATTATAAAATTTCGACTAATTGGTTCGTTTTGCCTAGCTATCATTTTATAAACTTCCTAAATTAGTGTCTCTGATTGAACTCATAGAGCAGTGCGTTTTCAAGCAGATAAAGGGTGGTTTATGTATCAAAATTAGAGAGTTTCAACAATTTTTGATAACTGTCGATGACAAAAAGATGAAAATTTGGAAAGTTTTTGCTGGATTTTGATCATTTCCAGATAATAAAGTACCTAAGCCTGCACTGGAAATTCACTTCAAAACCAAAATAAGAAACTAAAGCAAGAAGATACAGTTATGGGATCAGAAATTTTTTCTCTGAAGCGTCTTAGCAAATGGGGTTTTGTGTGAAACTTTGCATCGGAAAATAAAGGATCGATAAAAAGACGCAATTTTACAAGTGAATTTTGATTTTGAGTAGGTTCTTGTTCAAAGTGGGTTCAATAGATCAGGCAAAAATTATTTTAAAAAAATTTTTTTTTGACAAAATTAAACAGAAGTTCAATTTATTTTTTATCGGTTTTGAAATCAAAATGCTTGAATTGAGATTATAAGTTATAGTTTTAGGAAAAAATCATCATAAAAATCATCAAATTTTGGTTCTCTTACCTATCAAGTGTCTGCTTTTGTAGTAACGAATCAAAAACTAAATTTTTGGAAAAATATTTAAAAGCAACAAGGAAATACAGAATTGTAAACAAAACTGAAAAGATTTTCAAATAAATTTACTGTCTGACAATCGAGGTCAAATTGTCGTGACACTCTCTACGGGAATCGATCCAAAATTTTTTATCGACAGTTATAAATGAAATAGTAGAATTCTTACATTAAATCGGTGGTGTTAAATTGCAGTGTCAAACCTTATGAAATATCGAGTCGAAACGTATTTGCTAAATTTTTTGGTCAAAAATATGTTTTTTTTTTCATTTGTAAAACATCAATTTATTGAACTGTTTTGCTAGCTATCATTTCATAGGTTTTCTAGTTTATTGTCTGCATGCATTTTTCAGACTCACAATTTTTTCTATCGTTCTCAACGATTTTAGAAAAGTTTTTTTTTAATTGAAGAATAAAAGAAAAATAAATGAAATGTTTTTGCTAGATATTCCAGATCAAAGTTTTCTAAACTCTGAACTAAAAGATGTTTCAAAAACATCAGGAAAACGGAAGAATATACAGTTATCTGGTGCAGAAGTTTCTTAAAAAAAGGGGTTTTTTGATGCTAAATTTGCTTTGGATAAGAAAACGATCGTTGGATCAGAAAAACTTTAGCATCTAAAACTCATACTCTCAGCAAAACGATATTCAAATTTTATTGAAAAATTATATATGGAGATGGAAGATGAAGCAGAAACCAAATAAATGTTAATTTTTAAGTTCATTAAATTATTTGGTGAGTTTTGAGAAAAATGTTCTTGATTTTAGGTTATGAATAATCGTCTAAGAAACAATTGAAAGTCCAAGCTCTCAAGTTTGAGCATCGTAATTTTTTTATCGGGTCTTTTTTTTCTATCGTTTTGCTATATGAGTTAAAAGAAATTATGGAAAGTTTCTTTCAAAACTCAGATGAAAATGATCGGTTAGCTGATACGTTTTTTCCATTCATTCCATTGTCGTTTTAGTGATGGATGTCATGCAAAAACAGTTCTGTCGGAGGAAAGTAGATAAATCAGCAACCAAAAACTTGGGTTCAAAATCTGCGTTATTTTCTTACTTGCATTGTCAAAGAAAAAAATGCAAACCACAGCTGTTGAATAGTTTTGAAAACTGAGGACTAGAACTGATGAAGATGTAGAACAACTTCAGATCATCAGAAAAGAGAACACATACACCAATTTTGTTAACAAACAGATACAATTCATGAGATTTGACATAGAAAAATCCTCCAAATCTGTTTCATATACGAACCTAGGATGTTAATTGTGATAAGAACTTGGATAAAACATGTGTTTTCGGTAATTAGCAAAAAATTGAAAAAGTTTGTCAGAAATCATGCTTCACTTTTTTACTTTGGATTGCTATATAATGATTTGAATTTCAATTGAGTTTTGCTAATTTATAATGAAAAGCCAAGTTAGAATGGAATCATGGAAATTTTCAACATCTTTTCAAAATTGATATTAAAATATATTTTTTGAACCGATAATGTTTACAACATATATATACTCTAGGAGAGGAATTTAATAGCAAAATAGATACAGAGCGTGAATAAATAGGTTTTGGATAGATGCTGAGTCTATTTTGATGACTTGCACTTAACAGTTTTCTTTTTTTGACAATTTTTCCGAGTTTTCGGAAGTTTCAGCGGCATTTCAGTTAGGTTTCAGCATAGTTTCAGGTAAATAGAGCACTTTCTAAAAGAGTAGCCTCATCTAATAAAATAGTTAATAAGAAAAATTATATCAAATTTTGTCGTGTTTTGAAGTATTTTTGAAAAGCTTTCAATCTAAACATTTGAGCATCTTACCATTAACTTTCCATGATCCAAAAACATGATACATTCATTCCACTATCTACACGTAAAATACCAATGATATTCACCAACAACATAACGCGCGCCGAGTTTCTTTTCGAAAAAATTGGAGAAAAACTAAAAAAAATATCGTTTTTCTTACCATTCTCTTACCATCACACTGAAACCTTACCATTCCCTATCTTAAAACATTGGGAAACCTATTCCATAGCTATATACTTGGGAAAATTATCTTAATACAATGAATGTCTAGTTCTATTATATAGAGAAATCCGTACGCTATCTTAAAAGATCGGGCGCAGAGAACTTTTTCTGAAATTTTCTTACCATCTCAAACCTCTGGTAACACCTATAACCTATCACAATACATATGAAATCTATTCCCTATCTTAATACATATGTGGGTGACCGGATGCTCTGCTCCCTACCTTAAAACATGGGGGTCACCCAATGCCCCCCTGATCGCCACCAACATATACAATCTACAACTCCGATGATTTACTGACGATTTAGCGCTTAAAATTAGCTCTAAAAAAGCAATAAATATCGCAAATTCATCGCAAAAAAATCAGTTTTTTTCCCACCTGCAGTTCGCCACCTGCAATTTGATACTAGTAAAGTTATTATTAACGTTAGCAGATTGTTACAAAAATTGTCCTGCAGACTAATCGGACCTTGACAAAATATGCGTCGTCTAGCTTTACCTTGTAAATCCTCGTTAAACCATAAAAATGATGCTTGTGTGGGGTGGGGGAAGAAAAAAGCGCCAAAAACGTTTGCAAATGCACCGCTAATTCATTTCTAGATTCATCGCTTGATGAATCCCTCCTCACAACCCTGGGGGCCTTCAATTTACTCACTCAAGTTCATTTTATTAGTCCCCAACCCCGCACCTCGTCCCATATTTACTATTGGGCCGGAGAAGGTAAATGGGAGGGGGGGGGGGGGGGGGGGAGGGCGTGGACAGAAGAGATCACTCTACACTCATTCTGCTAGCGTGTGCTAACATACATTTAATTTCTATAATGTAGTAATTTCGTAAACAACTTTTTGTGTCAGTTTTTAGCAAAAATTTTACTCAAAACTAAGCAAATCCTTTAACTCTAGAATCTAAGGTTTTTTTCACTTATACCGCCCAAAAAGTCATTTTTTCACTATCGTTAGCTGAAACTATCTTACTTCAATTTGATTGGCTAGAATTAGCCTATCAAATTTCAGCACCATTTTAAAATGTTTTCTCTATACAATCTTCAGTCGATTCATAATAGGGGCCGAATTAGCCGGAAAATTAATTATTTTGAAAATTGTTCGTGTGATAGAAATAACCTGCAGTTTTACTTAGACCAGAAAAAAACACAAAAAATATGCTAAACATCTCATAAAAACTTGGCCTTGTTAGAAATAAGCTAAAAAAATTATTTGAATTCCCTGGATCCATTTCTACATTTTCTGAAACTCTCATCCTTGGTTTCAAACCGTGATAAAAAGTAATGCCGTTTCAATTGTGTTCTGAAAACTTCAAGTTGATAGCTGCAAAACTGTTTGCTGATTTCTTACGCACTTTCATTTTTTTTAAGCTAATTGTTTTTACTAAAATAAACGTTGGGGTCGATTAATAGATCCCTTTGTTTAAATTGGTAACTTAAGTTATAAGTCTCGTTTAAACTATATCATAGAACATAGTTGATCTGATCTTAGAGTTAAAGTGATTGTAATATAAACAGATAAATTAAAAAGGTTGATTAAATATACAAGGTTAAGTGTTATGCACAACTGTTCATCCATTGTTAACTTTTACCAATAGGAGGGTTTGTTGATTTTTTTAACTTATTGCTTTTTATTTTTTAAAAGATTCGTAGGAAAGTAGCGAATATAAGGTGTGGAGAAGTTGTTGTACAATTCTTGCCGGGAAAGGTTACACTGTCTAATCCTCAGTGTCAGTTGGGGTACTGTCAGATGCTAGGGTGGTGGCACCTCGTTTTCTTTTCGGTCCGTCAAATTTGACTGAAGAAATTTCTTCACTTAAATTTTGAGTGAAGTTTTGAGTGAATCTATTTGATGCGAAAATTTACTCTCCGAGCATTTTAGGTTTTTGTAAGAAGAAGTTGAAAATTGAAAATATTTTGGCCGTCCGTTTCAGCGTAAGAAATTAGAGTCACTGAAAAAGGCAGGCAGGCTCATCCGAAACAGTTTTAGTTTTGTTTCCCCTGCACCTGCTATTAAACTTCGGTTCTCCGCTCTTTTTATCTCTGTTTGTCTCTTATCCTCCGTTTGATCAGGAGACTGATATTTGCATTTAATCGCAATTTGCAATATTTAGTTTAACTGGGGGAACAATAATTCCATCTGCTTTAGTTACTTTAAAATTTAGAGCAGCGGGGGTTTCATCCTTTTTCAAAGCCAAAACATTAGTCACACTCCGCCTGACTGGCTTCGTGGATAAATACTCAGTTCCCTCGATCATCCGTTAAACTTTATTGAAAATTTTGCCCTTTTCCAAGGTAAATAAAACTTTAAGAAAAAAATCCGTTCAGTGTTCGAAAAGTTAGATATTTGGATTTGACTTTTAAAGTTTTAAGTTAAGTTGTTCAGTTGAAATTTGAATCAAATATTAAGTTAAAAAAATTCTTATCTTGCGGTGTGAACAAATTTAGAGAAGAAAAGAGTCCACTCGGATCTTATGAAAACAATTAAAACAATAGCCTTTTATTTCAGTGTAGCATTTCCAATACTACACTATGAGAGTGTTTCCCCAGTTTTGTAAAACTAATGACAATTGGTAATTAAATTGAATTGATAATATAGAAAAACTGTTTTCCTAGCTTTTGTGAGACAGTTTTTTTTTTTTTAATTTTGCAAATGATGGCAAAGCGCTTCGTTTTTATCTCTGTCTAAATTACAATTAAGCATCGCATACTTTGCTTAGGCCGTAAAGAATGATCTGGTCTGCAAATAAGATCCCCTACCATTTCTAAAACATTGCATTAGGTTGAAATCGTAACTCGCCATCAAATTCAAATCTCCATATTTGTTTCATTTTAAGTTTCATTTTGGCTGTCTCGAAAATTGAACTTGTTTAGAACCCGGGTTGACCTCCATAGACCAAAAATGCTAATCATACAATTCCATAAACTAAGTTTATGAAAAAATACTAGTCATATAAAATTTCATACATTTTGCTAAATTGGTGCCGTCGACCATTCAAAAAACTTTTTTCTTGTTGTGGCATAAAACTCGGTGAATCGTACTACATAAAAAAAGAAAAACTTATGGAAAATGTATGACTAGCTTTTTTTTTCATGGCGACGACAATTATTTTTCAAAGTATTTTTGTGTGTTTTTTTTCAACGTACATTTGATTTCCGTACTCATACAAACATTTTTAAAAAATTTTGCATGCAAAATTTAATTTTTTGTGTGTATAAAGTAGTCCTAGATATACTAATATCGGATTTTTTTTTCCTTTTTCTTCATAACTTTTTCAAAAACGCTTAAAACTCCTTTTTTTTGTATGACATGTTTTCCTATGCTTTGAGCAATGTCTGGCAATTTAAAAATTCAAATTTTACAAATAATCATCTTTGAAAATTTTTGCCAAAATTTAAAAGTTCGTTGCTTTTGTTATTTTATTTGTGTGAGACAGAATTAAAACATTTCAGGCTGTTTCCAAAGCTTATTTATCACGAGACGGCCAAACTTTTGGTTACTACGTTTGAATAATCAAGGTTTATGTCATTTGTATTCGGTTACGAACACAACCAGAAAATTTTGAGATATTAAAATGTAAAAAATCAAAATTTTTGGTTTATGGAAAAATGCTAGTCATACAATTTCCATATATGAAAAAATACTAATCATAGACCTTTCATGCAATTTTCTGTGCTTATGGAATTGCATGAAAAGCGTATGATTAGCATTTTTCCATATATGAAAATTATATGACTAGCATTTTTGGTCAACCCCGGAACTTACTGGGTATTAAAACACATAATTCGTTCTTTTTTCAACTTTCGAAACAGTAATTGAGTTTTTGATGAATCCTATGCTGATCCAAAAACAGAAAAACAATTAATAAGGAAACTTTCGACTTGTATTATATTTTTGAAAATCACTATTTCAAACCGTGCAAAAGGACCCAACATTTGTCAATATAGAATTTTATTTAAAAAAATTATTCTTTTTTCTGACGTTTTTGGTGTTCCGATTACTTACTAGGGTTTATATATGGATTCGGCTATTTTTTTGATGGCACAGAAAAAGAAAAAAGTTAATTTGGTTGGGTCAATTTCAGTTGTAATTCGAAACACAGCAAAAACTTGTATAATTCAGTTTTTTTTATTGATTTAGATTCAAACATGTAGTCACCAGTCCAGACTCTGCAGCCATGAACAATCTGCCAAAAAAGTGTTCGTTTCCCATTTTTAAGAATAGCAACACAAATTAGATTTCAATAGATAAGGCAATAAAAGTAATTAAAACACTCAAAATTGCCCAGTTCGTAATTTTAACTTAGAGTGGTACAATGTGTTTGGCAAACAGAATTCATTTACCCGCACTCATTAAAAAGAGAAAATAATCAGTTATATTACAATTATGAATGTACTTTTATCAAAACTATAATTAAAACGAAAAGCCAAGCTTAGATGTTCAAACAATTTATAATCCATTTTCATGATAACAATTTTCATGACATTATAATAAATTATAATTAATTATAATTGATTAAATTGTTTCCGAAAACCTCTTATAATCTCTTTTAATCTCCTACAATTTCTTATAATCTGTTATAATCTATTATAATAGTTCACAATAATTTTTTCATTATCAATTGTCTTGCCACTTTTTGGTTCATCTGAGCACAAAGTCATACCACGAAACAGAAGTTTCATAGAGATCCCTTCATATTAGTTGAAAGAACTCCGCGCTATGAGAAATATAACTCTTCTATATAAATCATGCAACTAATGCAGTGTGCTGATGTTTCAGTGGTAATTTTTTTTTTAAAATATACATCATGAAACAACTTTAATCAAGAAGAAATGAAAAAATAAAAACGTTATAAATTTGAATTGATTTGAAAAATTTAAGAACAGTTTTCCCATTTTTCAGATAAACCAACGTCTACAAAAAGCATAAAATATAAGCAATTAACATGCAAGGTCGAAGACAAAAGCGGCAAACAAAAGGATTGTTAACGATCATAATGGATTTTTACTGCAAAACAAGTGAGATAGGAATTCGGATAAAACAATTGTTTATAATCGATTATTATGTTTTATAATTGATTATATTTGATTTCAAAAAGAGCGGTTATAATCAATTATTAATTGATTGAAATCATATTTTTCTCAATTTTTGTAAGACTGGTACTAGAATCATTTTATATTCGATTATTAACGCTTGAAACTGTATGTGGGTGTTTTATTCACATCAATATTGGTTTAATTATACATTGGGTTAATTTTTCTGTCCATTTTTTTCGTTATCCACGCTGTTAGACTATCGAAAACTGCGGCCAGCATATCACAAAACAGAAAGAGGAATTCAACCACTGTGACCAAACTCGCACCAATGAATATTCCTCCGAGTCCGCCAAATGCACTGATGATGTCCAGGAATGAGAACTTGAGGCTCACTGTAATCTCAGTTGAAATCATCGACTGATTTTGGTCAGAGCTGTTTATAATTTATTTACTATGAATTTAGGCCTATCCTTAAAAAAAAACATCTTTTTTTCAAATACTAGGCGCTCTAACGTTCGAAAATGTTATTTCCAGAATCTTTCTGATTCCACGAGAAAACCTCTTGATATTTCCGCCAAACTTAATAAGGAAAACTCAGGTTTTTATAATATTGACTCAAAAGGCAGCCAGTTAACCATTGAATCAATGATGCATTTACAGCTTTTGCACATGCTCATAATTTTCCTGCATTTAGTTTTTGATTTTTTTAAACACCCCTGAATTTGAATGCTGACGTCAAATGCATTTCGTCGCCAGTACTCCTCTGAAAAATTAGAGAGAATTGGATTCAATTGTCGCATTCTGGCATACGATTCGCGTGATGGAAATTTAGTTGACTGCGTTTTTATATGGTATGACTTGAAATCGCATTGAGGACGGCACTCCATACTGCATTCACCTGCAAAAATAATTCTATAAAGCAAGAAACATTCGTTTTAAATTTTTAACTTATTCTTTTTTCTATTTGTTTTGGTAATCCTTGATTTACATCTGCAACCGCAAAAATACTCTTAAATAATATTTTTTGGCAATGTTTTGCAATTGTTCTTGCGATTGCATTAAATCAAACTAGAAAACAAAAAAAAACTACAATGTTGAATTCGAATTTTTGGTCATTTTAGATTGAAACTTTACTCTATTAGGTTAGTAATTAAATTTGAATCAGCAACAACTCAGATTCAATAAAGAAGGTTGTTGGAGCCAAAATATTCAAGAAAATTTTTTGTCGAAACTTTTTAAGTTAAGCTTTTAACTTTCCAAATGAAAAGCTAAAAAAAACAGATCTAGCAAAAAACCTTTTTTGATGGGTTGAGAACTTACGGTATCACTAAACAATTGAATCAACATTGCACTGAATCAACATTGCACTTGAGCGCTACAACATTGCGAAATTAGTAGCGATCAAGGAATGGCATCCAGAATGATTAAGTAAGTTGCCCATGAAAAAGCTAAGTAGATTATCTCATTTGAAAAGAGAAAAATCATGATTATACTGTCAGTTATCGTAGCAGGCTTTGAATTGATAAGCGTAGCTTTCATTTCGCGAATGCAACTTATGAAGAGAATCTTTATTAATGGTAAAAAAACAAACTAATTGAGCTGACATGTTCAAAAGATGGAAGTATATTGATGAAACAATTTAACAATTTTCCGTTATGATTCGTATTATAAAGATATTTCACCTGTGATCGTTTTTTGTAAAGTTATGAAGGTTTAAAGGTTGCCATTTTGGCCATTTTGACCAATTTGGGACAATTACCGCGCGATATAATTCGCGCTATTAACGCGTAAGCGGAGATTTAATCCGTCTTATAAATCGTTTCAAATTGGTTGAACGAAGCTTATTTGCCATAATTGATTTGTTACAAGGAACGAAATCTATCTTTTTCTGCTTTATATGGCGTGTGGGGGATGATTTTCATTAAAAAAACTTTAAAAAGTTTTAATTTTTTCTATGTTCTTACTGCTACTCCATAAACCTTAAAAGGCAGTCGGAAAATTCAGGGCTTTGGCTTGATACGAGCAGTTTTGTTTCGAATTGTTTTTAGTACAAGATAAAAAGTTCATCCACCCGCCCAATAAAAAAGTTCACGCGATATAATCTGATCGTGGAAAAGAGTTGAGTACCTTCTTAAATATATCAAACGATTTAAACTGGCAATGGTCTTTTTTGCAGTGCTAAATCAATTAGAGTTGATGCGTTTATTTTTTACCCCAGCAGTACGAACAAATTATAAATAAAAATTGCACAACGCTTCATCGAAAATGCTTCGACAGTGAAAAATTTTAAAAAACGTAATTAATTTCAATTTCAATACCAAAATTGCTTTGTAGAAAAAAAATCCCAAGCATAATCATTTTAAGACAATTCATCTGACCATCTTGCTGGCGTCTTGCAGCTTTTTCAACCCAAGATTTCAATTGATTGCCATATCCCAATATTATAATCAATTAAAGTTTTCGTCCTTAATTTTCCGAAAAAAAAAACTATTATTATACATGAGAATGAAAAGATTTAATTTCAGAAAAAAGATGTGGTATAACAAGTTAAAATGAATTTTATAAAAGTAGCAAAAACTTGTTATCTATTGAATTTTATACTTGTAGGATAGGGTTACCACGTTTTCAAGAACCACAACAAACTGTTTTGAAAACTCGATCATATTTCAAAAAAAATGTCAGTTTCACCCATATATGAGGAAAGAAATAGTGGCATTGAAACAATCACATAAAATCCTTTGGAAAAGTTTGCTTCTTTTCTGTAATTGAGGTTAACTGAATTTTCTTAAAGAGTTTGATATTGAAAAATTAAAGTTATTGAATACAACTTTTCTTTCCGCCACTGCAAACAGTTTTTTTGACAATTTTTATTTTGTTATTGTTGTAGACCTCAAAACATGGATATTTTTTTCTGAGCAATACCGGCTAGATGTATTGCTTCAAAGTCGCTATTCTAAAATTGAATTTCACTTCTGATTACGGTTTTTAACGTAAGGTCAGCTTTGAACGTTTGATAGATAATTACATCAAAATTTTATCCAATATTTTAGAGTTTCACTTTTCTCTGATGTGTTTATCTGTTGCTGAAGAATAATAAAAATTATATTTCCTATAAACCAAATTACTCTATATGTACGCATTTGAAAGATCATTTAGAAACTTATTATCTATTTTTTATGTAACGTTAAAGTTGTTTTGCTTACCCAATGCCTCGCCACTGTCGAAAGGGCAAACGACCATGTCCAATAAACCACAGATTCGTATTTTATCATCGGCTCTTGCATACCTCAGCATATTACAATCACAACTCATTTGCTCTTTCAGAGTAATGCATTCACCTATGCATAGAGGGTAAGTATATTCCTCACTATACTTAAGGACCCCTCGTGTACCCTCATTGAGACAATCTGTTGTTCCCGAGTTGTCAGCGTATTGGAACAATTCGAGTCCAATATTGTGAGAATACCCCGGACCAATTTTAGTCATTATATTATGATCTTTGACCGAGAAGTGACTACCAGGCATAACGAAATAAATTTCCACCTGCAAGTCATTTCTGCCAGTGACGCTAGCAGATACTGGGTCGATCATGAAGCTGATTTGAAGGCGCTCGTAGGGTCCATGAACAAATGCATTTGTAAGAGTAAGTTTATGACAGAATATTGAGGTAGTTTGTTGCTGAGTCCAATGCAATGCATCAAGGCAATTATCATCTAATAAAAATAACATGAAAGTTTTTTCAGCACAATCTGAGTGCCGAGATTACTCAAGAATTTATATGTAAAAAATTAGTTCTATAAATTTTTTGGAAGAGAATTTCATTTTACATGAAACTTCTAGAAGATGCATATACAGATGCATATAATCGCGAAAATTTTTTATTGAATAACTCATTGTCAAAGCACGATTTTCTAGAACATAAGTTTCATGCTTTTATCGATAAGTTCTGGCAAAAATGTAAGAAAACGCTACCTCTCCATAAGCAACGTATGAAAAATTGTTCAAATTTTGGTAGCATCCGTTTTATTAGTGTAGTGGTGTCTCCAGATGAAGTTGTTTGGTCACTCTTTGATCCCTGTTCAGCTGCGAAGTCAATCAAAGTGTTCTCAAGACTACTTTGCACTCCTTTGAACAGCAGAAAAAGTTTCTTTGACAAAATGATCAATTTCCTTAAAAACATTAAGATGTACTTTTGCTGCATTAGAGAAATTCAACAAATAACGCTTAAAATATCTAATTTGAAGTTAAAGTTTTCCCAATGATACTTTGTACACTGAAATTGGCAACAAACTTTTCATTGCATTCATTCACTCTCGCATCTGTTTTAGGATATATTGAACCTCGTAGGAGTGTTTAGGAAGTTATTGGATAGTTTTGCTTTTCTTAAGAAACTATATTTGAGAGGGCATCGATTTGTTTGGCTTACATATATTTGAGTGACTCATCTCCATGCTAGGAAAGTGCCCGTCATGCAATTAAGGTGCATGAGAACTGCAACTCATGCAAGTTTACTCTCTTCAATTTAGCACGTCGATTTAGAAAAACAACAAACCATAAAAAGAAGTCGTTATTGGATCCAAGTTTGCAGTGGTGTACAATTTGCCCCATTCTTCCTCCAAATGTGGGTACTTCTCAAACCCGGCCGAGACGTTTTTCCGAATGACGTCTCGTATTCCCGAGAAAATGGGATGTTCGGAGAGACTTCCTAGAAAAGAAAACATAGGTCCAACGGTTCCCGGAAAGAAGGATTCGAACGCAGTCTGATTCGGCAAAGTAGGACAAATCAGAATTTCGGGCATTTGAATTTGCTCATGATTTCTATAATGTAAATCAGTTCTAATTGGTCTCTTGATTATGTAAGTGTCGAATGACAAAATGGAGTAATAAATAAATAAACCAAAAAACAAACTGGATATGATTAACCAGCATAATTTGGTTCGTTGAAGCCGGAGTCCGAAAAAATTGTTGATTCCGTGGTAGGAACTTTCCATTGCAAAGTTGCGTATTATATGAAAAACCTTTAAAAACATCTTTTCTTCTGATGTGCGTGAACTTGCTGTTGATCAATCTTGGCAGAAATTACGAACTGTGACTTTATTGATGCTTTTTACTCTTTCCGCCCCAAATTAATTAACCAGCGAATCACTTATTGATTGAACGTCGTAGTTCAAGTTATGCGTGGTGGCAATATATTTTTTGTTTAATTTATTATCTTTTATTTTCATCTCCTGCCGTTTTTTAATCTGAGATTTGATTGCCTGGGCGGAAAAAATGAAAAGATCCCCATATTAATTTTAAAATTCAGCTGTTTAGAACCGAGACTCCATTCAAAAAGTTCTTTTTGTCATTTTATTATGATTCAATTATTTGATTATCATGATTTAATCATTTAGAGTATTAGAAAAAAGCCGCAAATCAAGCAAAGCGCAATAACTTGAACTTAAAAGGAATCCCCTGGCGCCTTCAATGTGCAAACTGTGTTTCCCTGATTATATAAATTTCTAAATATTTAATTTTTACTATGTAGGTGGAGGAATGTTTCTCGACAATTTGGCTCTTAAAACGAAGATAACACGAAACAGAGTCATCAGGCCGAATCCTGCTACCTAAATCGAGATCATTATAGTACCGACCAGTTCTATGTTAGTATGTGGCGCAATAAATACTAAATTGACTAAATTTTTCTCAATAAATTTTGATTTGTTTTCTCAGAAGTAGTGGGTTGCAAAGGTTACATTTGGTATCGATTGTTCCCTATAACAATGTCTGATTGGAGAATTTGAAATTCCTATGTAGATTTAAGGGGAATTTGTTAACAATTTTTTTGTTTTCGAGGCAGTAGAATTAAACAGAGTAAAAAAACAAATTAAGGATTGCTGTATTGAACAATCTACATTTTACATTTTGCGAGCTATACCTTTGAAATTTTACTGAAAAACTTCAAATTCAAAGCAACTTGTGGCGATAAATTAAGCCATAACAAAGCTATTGCGTTGTATAAATAATTAAATCAAATGACTTGAAATCATGACCTTGAGATTAACTTTTAAAAAAAAATCCTATTTCGGTTTTCTTGGAAGTCTTAGAAAAAATATTCCAAGATTGATAATCATGGCCTCTATGCGGCCTCCTGAGCTGCTTAGCCATCAGATGGAATTCTGAGAATAAGTTTATATATTAAGTTATAAGAGACAGAAATACTTTTGTTGTAATTTTTTGTCATTTTCCTAAAGTCATTTAATTATATTAAAAAAACTGATTACAGTTGATTACAGTATGATTTTGCGCCAAAATCATACTGTAATCAACTGTAATCAGTTTTTTTATTATAATTAAATGACTTTAGGAAAAGACAGTTTACGCTTAACGCGAAAAAGTGTTCGGTTTTTTGGTGCATCTTCAGGATTAAAGCTTGTTACAAAATTTGTGAATAATCAGAAATTTGAAAAACATGACAAACATGCCTGAAAACGCTCTACAAACTTCTGATAAATTTCTGGGTAATTTTTTGTCAAATCGTCAAGAACCTTAAAAGGTCTGGGCAAGATTTCTAGAATATATGGACCTGGAAATTTTTTTTTAACTGGTTGCCTGTTTTTGAGTTCAAAAATGAAAAGATCCCCATATTAATTTTAAAATTCAGCTGTTTAGAACCGAGACTCCATTCAAAAAGTTCTTTTTGTCATTTTATTATGATTCAATTATTTGATTATCATGATTTAATCATTTAGAGTATTAGAAAAAAGCCGCAAATCAAGCAAAGCGCAATAACTTGAACTTAAAAGGAATCCCCTGGCGCCTTCAATGTGCAAACTGTGTTTCCCTGATTATATAAATTTCTAAATATTTAATTTTTACTATGTAGGTGGAGGAATGTTTCTCGACAATTTGGCTCTTAAAACGAAGATAACACGAAACAGAGTCATCAGGCCGAATCCTGCTACCTAAATCGAGATCATTATAGTACCGTCAGTTCTATGTTAGTATGTGGCGCAATAAATACTAAATTGACTAAATTTTTCTCAATAAATTTTGATTTGTTTTCTCAGAAGTAGTGGGTTGCAAAGGTTACATTTGGTATCGATTGTTCCCTATAACAATGTCTGATTGGAGAATTTGAAATTCCTATGTAGATTTAAGGGGAATTTGTTAACAATTTTTTTGTTTTCGAGGCAGTAGAATTAAACAGAGTAAAAAAAACAAATTAAGGATTGCTGTATTGAACAATCTACATTTACATTTTGCGAGCTATACCTTTGAAATTTTACTGAAAAACTTCAAATTCAAAGCAACTTGTGGCGATGAATTAAGCCATAACAAAGCTATTGCGTTGTATAAATAATTAAATCAAATGACTTGAAATCATGACCTTGAGATTAACTTTTAAAAAAAAATCCTATTTCGGTTTTCTTGGAAGTCTTAGAAAAAATATTCCAAGATTGATAATCATGGCCTCTATGCGGCCTCCTGAGCTGCTTAGCCATCAGATGGAATTCTGAGAATAAGTTTATATATTAAGTTATAAGAGACAGAAATACTTTTGTTGATTCTGGGTAATTTTTTTGTCAAATCGTCAAGAAACTTAAAGGTCTGGGCAAGATTTCTAGAATATATGGACCTGGAAATTTTTTTTAACTGGTTGCCTGTTTTTGAGTTCAAATTTTGTTTTTGAAAATTGGTCTGAAAATTTGTTTTTATTCTTCCGACTTTCGTAACGAAAGTAACGGAATGTTTTTGCTTGGGGTGGGTTTTTTTTTCTTCGGACTAATTTAGAATTTTTAACTAGCCTCTTTTGACTGAATGTTTTTTATCATTCAAAAGGCATTGTTTTTCGCGAAGTTATGGGAGTTTAATGATTGCCATATTGGCCAATTTGCGACAATTAATGTGCGATATATTTCGCGCTATTAATGCGTAAGCGGCGATTTAATGCGTCTTAGAAATCATTCCAAATTGGTTCAAAGAAGCTTATTTGCCATAATTGGTTTTCATAAAAAAAATTTCAAATTTTAGAAATTTTTTTTTCTTTTTGTTTTATTTCATTGAATTTTTATTATATCATACTGCTCCATAAAACTTAAAAAGCAGTCGGAACATTCAGGGCTTCGCCCCGATACGAGCAGTCTTGTTGTGTTTCCAATGTTTCCTTTTTGTACGCTTTGAATCGGATATAGCAATACAAATAGTAGAGAACGAAATGTAATTTAAACACGTCATTGATACTTCAATTAGGAAGTACTGCAAAAATGAGAAATTTGTTGGTTTCGTGTAGCGGTTCCAGGATGTTTGCTCTACTTTTCTTTTATTTGAACTAGTAGTTATTATTCATCCTCAGACTGTTGTATTTGGTTCAAATAGCCGGAGAAACTAGATTGAATCTTTTTTCAATGGTTTTTTGAAATTGTATGAATATTGTATGAGTAGCATTTTTCCATACATTTGATGCAGGCAATTGTATGATAAGCTTTTTCGGTGTGGGAAATTTAAAATAAGCATTTTCGGTTTATGGATGTCAACCCGGGGTCACATTACCTTTCCAGGCCTTTTTGTTGGTTTTAATCGGTTTTCTTTATAAGACCGCTCAAAAACCGCTCAAATCTTGCTTGAAAAACCGTTCCAAAATCACCGCAAGAAATGAGCGGTTTTTGAGCGGTTTTTAAGCAAGATTTGAGCGGTTTGAGCGGTTTTCCAAAAAAAAACGCCCAAACTGCTCAAACCTTGCTGAAAAACCGCTCAAAGCGCTCATATCTTGAGCGGTTTTTGAGCGGGATCTCGACCCGGGCTCTCTCTCCGATGAATAGATTTTAGAGAAAGGTTTGATCTGGTTCAAGAGGCTCTGTTTGAATATTTTCCGGTGATTTGATAGACTGGGTTTGGGAAGTTACACATGCTACCGAGGTCATCCTTCCTCTGATTTTTGAGATCCTACAAACTGCAGTTAATTTTTAAACTATGGCTACAAAATGACTTTAGTTTAGTATGATTTTGTATGAGTTAAAAACTCTCGCAAAGTTTATTTTACTTAACTACTTAACTTAATAAAAAGTGTCCCATAAGCTTAAGCAGCCTTTATCATAAAAAAGTGATTAGTAATGTGCGTGTCATTTCAGTCATACGACAAGTTGCTTAAGAGAGGTTTGAAAAGAGAGGTTATCAGTTTGAGTGCATTTTGTTGTAACAAAATAAGTTACAAAAAGAAGTTGAATGTGTATAAATGGCGTCAAATGTCAGTAAAGTAAGTCTTTTCTTTGGATTAAAAGTTAGCAATATCTGACAAACCATTCAGAATTTTTTAAGAATTTGGCAACATTTAGGATGACTGGACCTGGGGGGGGGGGGGGGGGGGTATTATCTCCTTGTAAAATCTGCGAAATTGAGAACGAATTGATAAAGTGAAATAGTGATTGATTTCTGGAACGAATTTGGCAAAAACAATGAATATGTTGCCGCGTAGTGGGTTCTTTGATGTTTGCTGTTTTTTGCGTTTGTATAGAAACTCTTATGGATAGATTTTTGAGAATTGTTTGATTTGATTTAAGACGCTCACCTCGGTTTTTTTCCGGTGGAGTCTTGTGTATTGGGTTTGAGAAACACAAATGTTACCGAGTTCATTTGCTGCTTTTTTGATATCCTTAGGACCGCAGGACATTAGCTTCTTATAATTTTTGTATGAGTCATCTGGCAATTTTTTTTATTTCACTTATTGAAAAATGTCGCTAGAATTTAAGCAGAATTGATCATATACAGGTGGTTGGTTTTTTGCGTGTCATCTCAAAACATTTGATGCTCTTGGCAAAATTGAGCCCTAATCATTAACATTTTAAACGTCATTTAATAGATGCGGTTCATAAAAACTTTCTTCAAGGACGATGTTTAAAAACCATTTTTCCTATACTCTCAAGGTACCAATTATATGACAAGCGTTTTTCTTCCATGGAATTTTTCTAGGCAAGCATGTTGCACACAAGCGGTCAAACCGGGTAGTGGTTGCTTGTTAGTTTTATCCGTGTCAACTTTTTTTTGGTGTTTTTGAGACATTTGTTACACTTTTAAAATAAAAGTTTCCTTCACGGATATTTCGTGAAATTTTTTCAGTACTATTAAGGTACATAGTAATTGATGATTATTTTGTTCTATGTAAAGCATTTATAATTTGAATTAGCTTTTTTAAATCGAATCTGACCCGAGCGCTTGCTCCCTGTAGGTCTACTTGTGTTATTAATTGCTAACTTCATTAAATTTAACATTTGAAAGCGGAGATTGACAGTTCAAGTGCATTTTATTGAAACAACCTAATTTGGAAAAAGTAAGATATGGAGTCAAATTTTAGCAAAATCAGTCATTTAAAGAGTTAAAGTTTGGCAACCTTTTAACATATCATTTAAGCACATTCAAGACAGCAAAGTTTTTAAAATGACTCGACCCGGGAAGCTTTAGTATCTGCTTTTCGCATAAGGGATTTAAAAAAACCCTTAAGGCTTCCATTTGAAAATTTTGTTTTGGTTGTGATTCCGATGTGTTTCTAATGTTTTCTGTTAGTTTTAAGTGTGTTACAAAGAAGCAAAAAAGCTGAGATCGGACAAACAAGTTGATTCAGCGATCGGTGTTTTGGTAAGAAGCATGACATTATTGATGAGAATGTTGCTAGTCTCGTTAAGTGAGTTCTTTGGTGTTTGATAAGCTTTACGTTTGTATAAAACCTCTGATGGATGGATTTCAGAGAATTGTTTGATATAATTTGAGAAGCTTTCTTTGGCTATTCTTCTGGTGTCATCATCTTCTGTTGGGTTTGACAAAACAATTAAAACCAAGGCCATAATTATATTTTTAAAACTTTTAGAACTAAGGTTGACATTAATTTAGAATGATATTTTTTCGTTAAATTTTGTCGCAAAATGCTATCTTTGATTTCATTTATTGGAATGAGTCTCATAATCTTAAGAAATCTGGTGCTTAGTTTTGTGAGTGTCATATAACACATTTGATGCTATCGGCGAGCTTGAATATCTTTTCCTTGGTTTTTTTTATGCCATGTATTACATCGTGCTCATCGACATTTTTTTTGTATAGGAGTTGAGTGAAATGTTTTTTAAAATTAGGTACGAACTAATAGATAACTTTTTTTGAAAGTAAAATTATAATACACTTTTTTGTAACTGGATTTCAACCCGGATGATTAGTACATGATTGTCTCCATCTGTTGTTTGCTGCTTTCTTGAATGTTTGCCTAGCTCAATACAATCAGCGTAGCTTAAAATAGAGATTTGAAAGCAAAATTTAACAGGTTAAGTGCATTTTGTTGACCATTATGAAAAACGCAAAAAATAAGAAATTGAAAGTGTATAAACGAGGTCACATGCCAGAAAAGTAAGCGATTTCTCTAGATAGATTGTTGGCGATATTTTGACAAATCATTTCAGATTCTATAACATCTTGACAAGAGAAGCTTTACTATCTGCCTGTACATATTGCGGATCAAAAAAAATAAATCACATCGAGAATCTGTTTTGATGTGCTTCAGATATAACGTTTTGTGAGTTAAGAGTTAAGAGTTAAGAGCTAAGTTGATTGAGTGATTGGGATTTTGGGAAGGAAACATTGCAAAAAACTTGAAAATGTTGCTGCTTTTGTGTAGTGAGTTTTTTTTTATGTTTTTTGATGTATTTGAATTTTGTATTAAACCTCTGATAGGCCGATTTGTGACAAATGTCTTATCTGGTTCAAGAGGTTTTTTTCTCTTTTTCCACTGTGTTCATGTGTTGGGTTTGGCAAACTTTCAAATGTCACCGAGTCGCGTTGAGATTTGGCTGTCATCTTGTCCTTGCTTTTTGTGATCTTAATAGTCGCAGAAAAGTTTTGAAACCCAGCTACTTGATGACTTTAGTTTAGTATTATTCATGTATGACTTAGTTTCTTATTCATGTATGACTTAGTTTCCCCCCACAAAATCCATCTTATTTCTCTCGTTGAAAAGTGTCGCTTACACTTAAGTAGCATTTATCATAAAAATCCGGTTAGTTCTGTGCGTGTCATCTCAGAACATTTGATGCTGTCGGCGAGCTTGAGCAACTTTTCCAGTGTGCTTTTTGGTTTTGGTTCACAATTTACATGTTTATCCTTAAATTTTTCTGTGTGAAAATTGTTTGAAAAAGATTTTTCCATACTTTCAAGCTACAAATTAGTTGATTGTATAGAATAGTTGATAAGTTTTTTTTTTCGTAAATTTGGTAAACCCTAATAGTAGCAACCTGCGTGTGTAAATTTTTTGTTTGTTGCATTGTTTGTTGTTAGTTCATTACAATCAATTTGTCCTAATTGCGAGATTTGATTTGAAGGATGAGCTTAACAGTTCACGAGCATTTTTTTGAAACTATATAAATAGCAAAAATTGAAAAATTGAAAGTTTTAAATGAGGTCAAATCTCAGCAAAAATAAACATTTTTTCCATTAGTTTTTTTAGTAGTTTAGAAAAATACAGTTTGAAAAAATACAATTGTCAGTGTTAGTTATGGATCATGATTGGTCAGTAAATAATATTTTATAGAGATAATTTTATCAAAATATAATTGGTTATAAATACTAGTTTTAAACTAATTCCAACAGGTTAAACGCATTAATTGAAAAATTTGGGGATATAAATGAGTTGCGCACAAAATTTTGGCTTTTCACCTCATTTTCTTCAGGTCTAACTGTAGGACAGCTTAGACGCAGTTTGGGACAACTTAAACGCAGAAACTGAAAAATTATGGGATAAAAATAGCTTGATTTGCTTACAAACTTCTTGCTGCAAGCCTTTTTTTCGTTAAGTTTAATAAAAGTGAAACTTATAGTATTCATTGAAATATTGATTTGCAAAAATTTTAACCAAGTTCTTACTCCTCATTTCACAATTGATTCACACTGTTTTGCTACAATCATAAGGGTTTTCGCAAGGAAGCAAATGCATTTCTAGTAAGTTCAACGTCCTATATAAGATCAACCGTATAAAAACTGCAACTGAGAATTGACGGTGTACTGATACCAATTAGAACTGGAGACACAATGATTTCGCTAAAAAGGCCACAGACAAACAACTCAGAACTCAAACTACCAATTACTTGAAGGTACATACATAACAATCCCCTTCATTTAGTATTTTGAAACACAATTGAAAATTCAAAAACAGAAAATCAATTGAAGTCTTGAATGAGATCTGCCCTCTCCTGGGCGTACAAAACCTTAGAAGCTCTCTTTTTTCTATCTCTTGTCATTTTTTTCTCTTTTTTCTCTGTTTTTCTCTTTGTTTGCTCTCTTCTCTTCCCCTCCTGAACGACGTGGTCGATGATTCGGCTCATTTTGCGCTCACTTGTTATGTTTTGATTTCGAGCGCCCACGCTGACGCTAATGATAAGCCACTTTCACATATGTGCCCGGGTTGACCAAAAATGCTAGTCATACAATTTTCATAAATGGAAAAAAGCTATTTGATGCAATTCCTTAAGTAAAGAAAATTGCATCAAAGGTCTATGATTAGTATTTTTTCATATATGGAAATTGTATGACTAACATTTTTCCATAAACCGAAAATATTGACTTTTTACATTTAAATTTCTCAAAATTTTTTGGTTGTGTTCGTAACCAAACACAAATGACATAAACCTTGGTTACTCAAACGTAGTAGCCAAAGGTTTGGCCGACTCGCATTAAAAATGCATTGGAAACAGCCAGAAATGTTTCAATTCTGTCTCACACGAATAATATAACGAAAGAAAAACACAAAAAAATGTTGGGGGCTGTTTCAAAAATACTTTGAAAAATTTTTGTCGTCGCCATCAAAAAATTGCTTGTCATACATTTTCCATATATGGAAATTGTATGTTTAGCATTTGTTTGGACAAAAAGTTTTTCATTTTTAATTAGTACGATGTACACCGAATTTTATGCCAAAACAAGAGAAAAGTTTTTCGAAAATTCGACGACACCATTTTAGCAAAATGAATGAAATTTGTCTGATAAGTGTTTTTCTCATAGACTTAGTTTATGGAATTGTATGATTAGCATTTTTGGGCTATGGAGGTCAACCTGGGTGTCCCCTTATTCATACGATAGGGTTATCACATACACTTCACCGGGAATTTTTATGGACCTACACAGCTCCTTTTGTGCGCTTTGGAACGTCATGTTGACACCCGGTTCGAATCATGAGTCCAACAGGGTCGAATCATGAGTCGAACAGGGTCGATTCATGAGTCGAACAGGGTCGAATCATGAGTCGAACAGGGTCGAATCATGAGTCGAACATGGTGGAATCATGAGTCGAACAGGATCGAATCATGAGTCGAACAGAGTCGAATCATGAGTCGAGCTGGGTCGAATCATGAGTCGAACATGGTCGAATCATGAGTCGAATAGGGTCGAAGCATGAGTCGAACATGGTCGAATCATGAGTCGAACAGGGTCGAATCATGAGTCGAACAGGGTCGAATCATGAGTCGAACAGGGTCGAATCATGAGTCGAACATGGTGGAATCATGAGTCGAACAGGGTCGAATCATGAGTCGAACAGAGTCGAATCATGAGTCGAGCTGGGTCGAATCATGAGTCGAACATGGTCGAATCATGCGTCGAACAGGGTCGAAGCATGAGTCGAACATGGTCGAATCATGAGTCGAACAGGGTCGAATCATGAGTCGAACAGGGTCGGTCGAATCATGAGTCGAACAGAGTCGAATCATGAGTCGAGCTGGGTCGAATCATGAGTCGAACATGGTCGAATCATGAGTCGAATAGGGTAGAAGCATGAGTCGAACATGGTCGAATCATGAGTCGAACAGGGTCGAATCATGAGTCGAACAGGGTCGAATCATGAGTCGAACAGGGTCGAATCGTGAGTAGAACAGGGTCGAATCGTGAGTAGAACAGGGTCGAATCATGAGTCAAACAGGGTCGCAACAAAAGTTTGGGTCGCGCAAAGTCGCAACATGGGTCGCGCAAAGCTGAAGTAATGGAATTGTTGTCGGATTTTTTTTGCTTGCATAAGCATTATACAGGTTCAGATTGCAAAATTATCCAGTATAAATAAATTTTTAATGTGCAGTTAGCTAGATCAACAAATTTGCTGATCATATACAGGACCGCCACGAGAAGGCCTACACATGGTCCCAACACAAAATACATGCTATCTTTTTAAGGCAACAACAAATTTGTTTCCACAAAAACTGAAAGCTAGAAATCATCCAAATCAAACATAAATTAGAGAAGTTAAATGAAAATTTAAAAAAAAGCGAAAACTAAACGAAACACACTTACCAAGAAGCTAAAATTAGAAATAAATTTTAGTACCCTATGCTCGAATCGTCTGTTTCAAAAATATTCAAAATTATCGCTAAAAAACATTTAAAAAGGATTTAAGAGTTAGCGTGTAACTAGTTTTTGAAAATTGAAATTGAAAAATTGAGGCAGTGTGAAAAAAGGCAAAAATCAACGAGAGGAGTGGAGGGTAAAAGTATTTCAAAAATTCCATCCATTTTGAAGTTTTGCATATTACATATTGACAACGAAGGTGCCTTGGAAAACTTTTAGCGTGGTCAGCCTGGATTGGCTGTCATGAAAAAGTACCAAAAACGGCGCTGGTGACTTCAAGTTTTGCTCACATACCTTCACCGACATACCAATGAACGAAAGCGCGTCTTGAGTGCAGCATCGCAAACTCAGTCATCAGGCTATTGAAACTGTGTTCTAATACTGTACTATTAATTAACATACACAACGCTCGGTCGCATGGTTTCAATTCAGTTCCGGGCACACAAGTTGGCCTTTGAACTGTTAATTCCGACCTTGAACCAGTTGGACACCAGTTAACAAATTGAACAGAATTGCGTCGTTGAACAAATTCATTAATTGCGTCGTTGACCTCTTTCGGCATAAATTGACCTCTGTAGAGCATAAAGACACAGCCATGTATTTTCCTTCACGTGAGTCGACCTGCAATAGACGACTTGAAGCCTGAAAACAATTTTTGGTCAGGTCGTAAACCGTATTGTCCTGATAATCATTCGATTCAACCGTCTGAAATGGCGCGTAAGTAGTTAATGGGAAATGAATTCGCGGGTACGGTACCAAATTTGTTTCAAACTCGGTTAAATAAGAATTCAAAGGGCCATCAAAACGCATTGGAGCCGTTATTGTGCTGTAAACTTGAGCCAGAACTCAATTTATAGTCGAAAAAGTTGGTCTGTCTTGGTATAAAACACGACGTATTATATCATACAAATACTCATTGTCAAGCATAAGCGCCAAATCTGAAGTTTTCAGGGTTTCATTTGTAGCTAAAACAGCATTATACGGTTCCGTAACGGCCGATGCGTCAGACGGTGAAGGGTAGATTGAGAATTAAACCCTGGACTTTTTAGGAAAACAGTTCAAAAGTTGTTCACAGATAAAAGACAGTAGCCCGCTACCCTTTCCTCCGCCCATACTGTGAAAAAGCATGAACCCTTGAGCATAATCACATTCCTCGACTGTTTTTCGAAGCTTTTTCACTGAGAGGTCAAAAAAAGTTTTTTTTTACAGTTTCGAGCAATCAAAACCAACACTGACTGTGAATCAGCTTGCTTCAGAAGAAGTTTGCCCGAAACGCTTTATTTTTCACAGATAAAACCCAAATTAAAAACTGTAATTATGATTTTCTCCAGTTTTTTTTTGGTAACCTATGCTCGACTGTTTCCAAAATTTATTTTAAAAATTCGTTGAAAAAACAATTAAAAAGGCACAGCACACTCTTTGCCTGTGAAATATAAGACAATCGACTGATATTGAAGATTGGTAAATCCAAAAATCGAAAAAAAAAACAAAATTTACACCTTCTAAAACCCGACCAAAAATAAAACTAGATATTTTTTCACTGAGAGGTCAGAAAAGGTTTTTGTACAGTTTCGAGCAATCAAAAACAACATTCAGACTCTGAATCACCTTGCTTCAGGAGAATTTCGCCCGAAAAACTTTACTCTTCAAAGATAAGGCCCAAAACTAAACGGTATATATTACGTTTTCCAGTTTTTTTTGGTACATTATGCTCGAGTCGACTGTTTCCAAAATATATTCAAAATTATCGTTAAAAAACCATTTGAAAAGGCACAGCATAGTTTTTGCCTGAGAGCGGTAAAACAATCGATTGATATTGAAGATTGGTAAATCCAAAAATTGAAAAAAAACTACACCTTCCAAAACCCGACAAAAATTATAACAAGATGCTTTTTCGCTGAGAGGTCAGAAAAGGTTTTGTACAGTTTCGAGCAATCAAAACTAACACTCAGACTCTGAATCAGCTTGCTTTGGGAGAATTTTGCCTAAAAAATCTTATTTTTTAAACATAAGAACCACAATAAGAACGGTAAGTATGACGTTCTCCAGTTTTTTTAGTACCCTATGCTCGAATCGACTGTTTCCAAAACTTATTTCAAATTTTTGTTGAAAAACATTTAAAAAGGCACAGCACACTCTGCGAGCGTGAAATAAAAAAAAATCGATTGAAATTGAAGATTGGTAAATTCAAAATTCATAAAAAAAGAACAAAAGCTTACACCTTCCAAAACCCGACAAAAAATAAAACAAGATGCTTTTTCACTGAGAGGTCAGAAAAAGTTTTTGTACAGTTTCGAGCAATGAAAACCAACACTCAGACTGTGAATCAGCCTGCGTCGGAAGATTTTTGTCTGCAAAACTTTATTTTTGAAAGATACGACTTAAAATAAAAATGGTAAATAAGACGTTCTCCATTTTTTTGGTACCATATGCTCGAGTCGACTGTTCCAAAATCTTATTAAAATTATCGTTAAAAAACATTTGAAAAGGTACAGCACACTTTGCCTGTGAAATTTAAGACAATAGATTGAGATTGAAGATTGGTAAATCAAAAATTCGTAAAAAAAGAACAAAAATTTATACCTTCCAAAACCCGACAAAAAATAAAACAAGATGCTTTTTCACTGAGAGTTCAGAAAAAATTTTTGTACAGTTTCGAGCTTTCAAAACCAACATTCAGACTCTGAATCAGCCTGGTTCGGAAGAATTTTGTCCAAAAAACTTTATTTTTGAAACATGAGACCAAAAATAAAAACGGTAAATATGACGTTCGCCATTTTTTTGGTCCTACGCTCGAATTGACTGTTTCCAAAATTTGTTCAAAATTATTTTTAAAAAACATTTGAAAAGGCGCAGCACGCTCTTCGCCTCTGAAATATAAGACTATGGATTGAGGTTGAAGATTGATAAATCTAAAATTCGTTAAAATTTTTTTACACCTTTGACATTTGCCAAAAGGGAGGAGTAACTAACAGGTCAGTCATGTCTTCATTCACAGGAAATGCTGGCTGTGCCATGAAATTTGCCGAGAAATAACGAGTCAAAACTTAGTTGTTCAGTAGAAGTAAACTGATAGGTTACTTGTTTAGTTAGTTGCAAAAGTTATTATTAGATATTTAGCTCCAATTAGATTTTGTTAGTCAAACTTTGACCAAGAGATTAAAGAGCTTGAGAAAGAGATAAGCAGACATCTAAAAAACGATGTGGCAAAACAACAGAGTGACAACGCACAGCGGGGCATTCGGTATAGGCCATATCTGTGACCTTGTATAAGCAATGATCACAAATTTGCAGCATGGCTGCAAAAGGACAAGTTGTGAGCGAGGTACCAAAGGTCGCCTCATGACATTCCCCGCGGGAGGAAAAATTTTGGAAATCAGTCCCAAATTTTTTTAAAGAAAAATAAACGGCACCCAGGTGAGCATTAGATTGGTAGCACCCCTATCCCACACAAATGCATGGTGACAAAAGTTTTGTAGAGTTTGATATGCAAAAACTAGTCAATCGCCATCTAGAGTTTTGTTGAGATTTGACAAATGAGGAAGAGGACACATCCAATAAGTCTATCTGAGGTCGGTCACGAATGAGGGGTTTCCGTGGCAAAGGAGAGAACGGCAAGGCGTTTCTGAGGATAAATCTTGAACCTCGTCCTCAACTAGTTTATCAGAGTGGCGTAGAGGGTTGCCAATGAATTTCGGAGGTTTTTTTTACTACGTAAAGAGGTCCTGATATCCTTTGAATCATCTACGACTGGCTGAGCGGGAAGGGATAACGAAGGGTAAGAAGAATGCGGTTCTGAAAGCGCGTTTTGCGAGGGTGGAGCGAAGCCCTCCGGAGACACACCATCCGAAGATAGAAACTCTGTCCGAGGATCTGCTAGGCCAGAACCAGTAATCTGGGTAGCAGGTGGCGAGAGGGTAGCACTATCCATGTTAAGTTGCTGGGAAGTAATTGCTGTTTTAGCAAACGTAACAGGCGGTAAATCATCCTGTAATTTGGGCCGTTTCTCCACTGGGGTAGATTTCCTAACCACTTGTAACTGGTGGCGACCGGACGAGCCCTCACTAGACAAATCAGCTGTAAGATCCACCACCATTGGGTTAGACACACTGGGGTCTTCCGGCCGTTTCTCCAACATCATTGATTGCGAGCGAGTAGCTGACCTTTAGACCGCACTGCGAGAGGTCGATCCTGAGGCTTGAAGACGTTCACCTAGTGTGTTTTGGCCAACTGAAATGTTATCACGAAAATTAGGCTTAAGGCAAACATGGTTTGTACGATAAACTTTTCCTTTGCCAGTAACATAAGTGTGATCGGTAATCTGAGTAATCTTGATTTTTGCAGTCTTATAAGTAGGGTTTCCGGACTGACGATATATAATTTTCCTAAACGCTCTAACTAGACTAGGATCGGATAACAGAAAATTTTCCAATTTACTTGTTTTTGTCGGACGACGAGGTTGCAGAGCTGGTAATCTACGTGAAGTAGTCTGAGCCCCTGGGGGCGTAGAATCAGACCCACACTCCGAGAAGCGAAGCGTGTTATGAGTAAGATCCGTCTTCAAGGATTGGGCAAGGTCCGAATGACGGCTTGGCAACTCCTTTGGGACCCGCTTTCCTTCATCCGGCGGCAGGTTTCGTTTGTACTGCGTTCATTTATTTGCCGCCCGAGCGAGTTCGGTTAGTGCCTTGTAAGGCTCACTCTCAGCAATATTATCCTCTAGGGAAAACATCGGTTTGAATCGGGGATTAATCGTAGGGCTGGCACTTCCTCTGGGTACCACCTTAGCGCGATCCCTGCTGTAGTCCTGGCTGGCAATCTGGTCCGGCGTAAGGAGGTTTCGTTCAAGTCTTTGGGCTGAAGTATCAGAGTGAACAACATTTTGATAAGCTTGAGACCATTCGTTATTTGGCTTACGACCAAAATGTAACTCGAAAGGCAATTTTTTAAGCACAGGAAGATTACTCTTGCGAATATGTTCGACTATTTGTTGAATCGTTTCCTTAAAATTACTAAATTTAGGATCAAATTTTGCAGTACCCAGTTTTCGCTTTATAGTCTTTATCGAACGCTCGACTAAGCCACTGCCTCTATGGTCTCCAACAGGTGAAAGATTATGTTTGATATCCTTGCTAGAACAAAATTGTTGTACTAAATCATTTTAAAACCCAGATCCATCATCAGTCCTGATAGATTGAGGAATAACATGAATACGTATGTAAGATGCGAGGATTTTTGTAACTTTCTTAGCCCCAGTAGCTTTGGTAATAAAAATAGAAAGAAAATTAGAGAAACGATCTACGGCAACTAAGAGGAAGATCTTCGAACCCTTATCATCTAATATAGGACCGGTGAAATCTAATTGTAATTCCTGATTTGGCCCAGACAGATTAGGTAAAGTTTGTGCAGTATGAAAAGTCTTAGCCGGCTTAAGATTCTTACCATACAACGTTTTGCGGCACTTCTCACAAGGATGGGCAATCTGTCGATTGAGGAACGGCCACCAGATGTATTCGGAGGCTGACATCATAGCCTCCTGTCTTGGGTGAGAGCGATGAAGGCGAGCAAGAACAGCTTGTCTAAGAGGTTCGGTAATTGCCATATTGTTGTCAATGATCACGCAGTAATTGACCACCGCTGCCTTGGGCCAGAATTGAGCCATATAGGACCCGAGCTTATTGAAGGTAAAGACAACTTTATTGACAATAGCAAGTTTCATAGGGCCCAGAAAGCGGTCCTCCTCGGTGAGTTCAGCTAAGAGGTCAGCATCAAAAAGGCCTGGCAGTCCCACAGTGTCCTTCTTGGATTTCGAGAGGATCGGCTTGCCGCCATTAGCAGCAAAAACCTTGATCTTGGCGGCTGTGTTGACCTTCCCAGATTTAGTTAGACCGCTCCTTCTCATAGCCTCCAACAGCTGATTATGTCCCCCATTTTCTGGAGTTAGTCCTCGCGGCAACAAAGCGAATTTTGGCTGCTCGTTCACGGGTCCGATTATGTTGTCGGATTTGATCCATTCTAGAATTTCGACCCAACTGTCGGGACCTCATCGGAGGACGCGAGCTTGGTCGTCTGAAATTCGGCGAGTTCAATGGAAAGCTTTCCACAAAAATGAGGAGGTCAATTGGTTCCTCTGTTGAGTTGAGTATAGTCTGAGAGTCGATAGGGTGAGTTAAAGTAGGTTTAGATCGTTTTCAGTGAGTTTTTGAGTAGTATCAGGTGGTAGATTCGGATCCGGTAGATTCAGGACTTGATGGTAAGGTTTTCATATATGAGGAGAAAATGTTGTTTTAGAGAGCATAGATGTATGACTGTTTGGGAAAGATTCAGGTCGGAGACAATGATCTTGAGTGAGAGAAACTGGCCTACGATTTTAAATTAGCATACCCGCTTCTGATTGGATGACATTCTTTAAGCATAACTCGACGCCCTCTATCGGCGAGAAATTTGAAGGACATATTTGCAGTACGTGATTTGATTGGTTAACAGACCGAGTAAATTTTTAGTCGCCCCCTACCGGAAAATGCTTAGATGAAGGCAAAACAGAATGCCATGGTGAAAGATTAACTTCGAAAAAACTCCTCTTGCGAAAAAGGACAATACCCATCACTCGAATTATAAGAGCTATATGAATTGATGATTGTTAAGGCTTTACTAAAAACCTCAATGACTTAACGACAAAAATTTCATCGTAATTAGATGGAGCAGGAGCCGAAAATGTAGGTTAGCGAGATAAATAATCCACAATATCCAAAGTGACCCCAGGCACATGAATGACCTCGAAAACAAAGGGTAATACACGATCTTCCCATCTAGAAAGACAAGATTGATACGACTTATTATTATAATTTTCATTCAATGCCAAAATGATGGCTTTATGATCCGTTCGGCACTTGAAAACGATTACCCAACAAATAAGTACGAAAGTGTTCGCAAGCCCAAACAATCGTCAACAGTTCTAATTCATTTGAATTATACTTCGCCTCGGCATTATTAAGAAAACGCGAAGCAAACGCAGTTGGGGCCAAACCTCCCGGTTCAATTTCCTGTTCAAGGCAAGCTCCTAGCACGTTATGACTAATGTCACATTTTACCCGTGAGTTTTTTGAAGAAACCGATTCTAGTTTTCTAGTTTTACTGCTGTTCCAGACTTGTGAACAGTGTACTTTCTTTTCTGACAACTTTGCTGTGATCTTATATCCTGTTAGAGCTGTAGCTCGTTATTTTGAGTAAATTGTAGCTAGTATAGTTGTTGATTCGATTTCTTGTGCTTCAAACTCGCTTGAGGATTTTGATGTGGTACGGGCCCTAAAAGTACAAGGGAGAAAAGCGTTTTCATTAGAAAAACTATTAAAAAACACATGTGTATGATAATCCTGAAAAGTGGTTATAGAAGGTTATATAGCCTATTGTCTTGTTTGTATATCTATCGTACTTGTAGATAAGTTTGGTTGTCTAACCACTAATTTAAAGTTTTATCAAAAACATTTTTATGTTGCTTAATTAATCATGAGGGTTTCCGAATTTCTTCTCTCTTCAGTTTTTTGGATTGTGGAAAAAAGGTTCTATAACCTTTTCTTGGTTGATTTTTAAAACAAGATGATCGACGTTGTTGTGATTTTTCTTTAATTCCTCTTGTAGGTTACGAATTTGTGTTTGGTTCTTGTTTGTTTGTTTTTGGGGTTCTCTCATAAATGTTGTCGAGATACATCTGACGATTGCGATAGATACTTAGAGTTTGTTATTTTTGTTTTATGTTATTTGTGTGGTCTTGTCAACAATATGTAGTCCTGTGAAGGAACATAATTGTGGTAATTCATGGATGGTGCCTTCCTTCCGGAGTATGGTAAAAGAGTGTTTCTATGTTGTATTTTTTCTTTTTTATATTAATCTTTAAGTTTATAGTGACATCTGTAGGTTTTTTGATTAATTGAAATGATCTTTTTGGAGAGGTTGTAAATTTTTCAAAATTGCTTTTTAGATAGCAATATTTGGGTTTAAAAAATGTTCCTATTTTTAGGTTTGAAGCTGGTGTAAAACGCAAATTTACTTGAGATTATAAGTTTTGTCTTTGAAACAATTTCTTTGCAGTTTTTTGATAAATTTCAATATGCTTTTTGTCTCGACTTAAAATCCATTCTGTATGGCCTCCAGAGGCATGATTGTGAAGTGGTAGATTATAATAAATTGAGTCTTTGTTGGATTGACAATAACCTTATGCGTTTTCTAAAGAATTTGCTGCTGTGAAATTTATGGATTTACGTGGTTTTTGGTTAGAAACCTTTTCAAATGGTGTGGGTCCAAAAATTGTTGTGATTTGTGAATTAAATGCTAATGGTAAAACTTTTAGGTCCTTTGACCATTCGGTGTACTTTTTATCATCTCCGTTTGTAATACATTGGAAGTATTCTTGTAAGGAACGGTTCATGTCTTTAACTAATCCATTTGATTTGTCTTGGGTCATGGGATGTTCTAAACTTATGTTTATATTAGAGAGGTGGCATAATGTTATGATTTCATTATCTAAAATTTCTGTTCCATTGTCTGTGACAAAGATTTCTGATAGTTCAAATTTTGCTATCCAGTGTTTGTAAAGAATGTGAAATGTGAAATGCAATTAAAATCATGCTTGTTGGGAGGCAGGAGAGTTTTGTTTCAGAAGTGTGATATTCCACGAGACCAGTGTTCGAAATTCAATTTTTGAGAGAGGTATTTTATCCAGGGGGTCTTGTAAACTGAATATCTTATTGATTGTATTATTTTGGTAAAAATCGGGAAGGGGGGGGGGGGGGGGCTGGCAATGTCTTTTAAGTTTTTCCTTTTCTTTTAATGGGAACAAAATATTTTGGTGTGTTTGATGTTTAGATGTCTTTTGTTGTGTATTTTTTTAATCCATAATGAGTATGGTATTGGTTTGAACGTACTATTTCTTAAAAAATCTACTTCATAGTGGTTGTTTTTACAATTACGATATAGTGGAAAGTGTTCTAAGGTGTTTATTTACGTAGTTGTCAGAGTCAGGTTTTACTGCGTATTCACATTCTACTCGTGGTGATGTTTCGTCTTTGGCAAGAAAAAATTCATATTTTGTGGCTTTTTTACTGTTGTTTTTCCTGTTACTAGTTCAGGTGGGATGTTTCGGCTAAGTGTATCAGGTAGAGCAAGGTGTTGCCTGCTGTCTAAACTATTTGTAACTTTGGAATCTTCATTAGGCTAAGTTGAAATCCATAAATTCTGTGGTTTGGATTTGACTTTTGTGTAAACAGGAAAATTATTGACTTATGATCTGTGAATAGAACTGTTGGATGTTTTGATCAGGACAGGATTTCATGTTCTGTTAATGTATATATTATAGCTGTACATTCTCTCATAGGGCTAGAGAATCAAAGCTCTGCTTGGACAAAAAGACATCAATTTAGTGATATAAGGTTTGTTTTAATTATACGTTTATGTGATTGTAGAAGAGCTGCGCCGATTCCAAAGTTGGAGGCATCTCACATGGCGTTCAGAGTTGATATGCTTCCAGAGTTGATATGGGCATGAGACTTATTCTGCGAGGAGAGTTTTCTTCCGTCAAAGCGTTTTCAAAATATTTTGTTGTCGGATTATATTAAAAAATGGTCTTAGATAAAATTGCATTTTTTAAATGTATTTACTCAAGAAGCCTAGAATTCTAAGAATTTCTTCGATTTTTTTTATTAGATGGCGGTTAGAGTTTTAATTTAGTGGTGCCGTGTAATAAAGGTGTAATTGTGGTGCCTTCAATATTGTGTCCAAGAAATTTTACACGAGTTTGGAAAAAAAGTTATTTATCTGGGGCTGCTTTTGAGTTTTTGTTTTGAAAAGTTTTGGTGATTTTAGTATAATACTTTAAATCTTTCTTAAATCATCATCTAAAAAAGTTATTTTAATTTCGCGAAGAAAAAGTGGTCAACAATTTTTACTCATCAATGCTGAAAACACAGCTGATCCTTTGGTTATACCATAGAAGAGACAAAAAATTTCGTTTTGTTGATTTCCAATAACTAATTGTGTAGGTCGACATGAGAATTCGTCTAATGGCATTTGATTGTATGCGCTATTAAGGTCGACAGTGGTTAGTTTTGTCCATTTATGTTTGTGAGTATTAGTTGTAATGGTTCTAAGGGAATTGACATATCTTGCATCTAGAACAATTTTTACTAGAATCATTACGGAGTTGATGAAGATGTTTCCTTTGGGTTGCTGTTCTCTGTTTACTGGTGAGATAATGCTGTACTCTTCAAGAAAGTCTAGGAGTCTGTTTACTTTATCTTGTAAACGAATTGGTTTTCTACTTGTTCGTTGTTTTTTGAAAAGTGCGTCACGCTTAAATGTAAGGTGTAGTTGTGAATGCTTTTTTCCACCATGAAATTTAGATGTGGCATAAACCGTGGGATTTTTTAACATTAATTCTGCTAGCTGTTCAACTTCTTGTTGATTGATTCAAGAATGTTGAAAATGGAAAATTATTAATAATTTCTGTTGTTCAATTGTCTGTTTTGAGATTTAAATATTGGTTTAAAATAGGGGATTTTCATGAAATTAGCCGTGTTACTTTTTAAACATTTGTTTTGTTTTTAAAAGATACGTCTTCATTAAGAATTGTTCATTGACAAATATCAAGTAATTTCAAAATTTTATTAACTCTAAATGCTCTTACAAGTTTAAGGTTAAATGTTGCATTTGTTTCGCGGTATTCTAAAAGTCCGAAAGGTAGTATAAATGTATATGGTTAAATGTTGTATACATGTAGGGATATTTTATCTCGATTTGTATCTTTAGCGTATTTGATAGATGAAATCGTGAATCAAAGGATTTTATGAATTGGCTTGACTTCATTATTAGTCATATATAGTTTCTGTGTATTTTGATCAATGTTATATTGATATACTTGATTGTTGCAAAACTCATATACATATCCTGTTAGTGGTCTTAGATATTTTCTTTGTTGATTGTATAAAGGGTAAACTTTGAAATAAATAGAGGTTGTTTTTTTTTCTCTTTGGAAAAAGGTTAGAAATGTGTTACTTAGTTTTGTATAATTGTTTTTGATTATAATTTAGTGTTTAAAAAGATTATAGTTTGGATATAGTTAGTAATAAATGCGATTCAAGTTATAAAATGTTGGATGTCTGTTATGTATTATATATTTGTGTTTTTTATTTTGTTTTTTTATGTATCATTCATATTGGTTTCAACTATATGTGGGGTGTAATTTGTTGTTTCCTGTTTCTTATCTGGTTCTTGAGTGTTAGAACTAATAATTTCAATTTGTCAAAATTTCGATTCAGATGGTGTTTCGCATTCATTTTCTACTTTGAGCGTGTTAGTAATAAGTGTGTTTTTCGTATCACTTTCGTCATCTGTGGTTTCACAGTGTATTTGATTCAACTGCAGTTCTGAAGTTTCTGTTTTGTCGATACCTTGAGGGTCTGAATTTGTTTCATCTGTAGATTGTACTTGAATAGTTTTTCTGTGATGTTTTGGTGTACTGCTTCTATAGTTTTGATTTTGTGTATTGAAAATTGAGATTTATATCGATGTGATGATTATAAATAGTTTCTCGATCTGTTTTGGTAGTTGTTGATTCTATTTCTAAAATTATCACGGGATTCAATTTTATAATTTTTATGGTTGTTGGAGCAGTCTACTTTTGGATTATTGTTAGGATCTTTTATTCGAATAGTTTCGATTTCGACTACTTGAAATTTCCGGTTTCGATTGTTTGAAGAATTTCTTGGATGGTCATTGGAATATTATATAATCCTAGAGTTTGAAAAAGATCGTTTTCTATTATTGTTTGAATAATTACTTCTGTTCGAGTTTGATCTAGAGTAATTTTTTCTGTACTGACTATTTTGACTGTTTGATCTGCTTCATCTATTTTGTGGATAGTTTTGTGAATTTCGTGGATCTGGTGATCTTCCGTAACATCTATTTCGATAGGGGATTGTGATTTCTTTTACTATAGCTATCTGGGAGTGATTTTCCTGAGCAATTGTTGATTTGAAACATTTTTCTTTGGTAAACTTTGATCTTTTTTCATTGTTTTGATGAAAGATTTGCTTGGTTCTCTGTGTTTTTGTGATTTGTTTAGGTTGTCGTGTTGTTTTTGTCATCATTCAGCAATGATTTTTCCATATCTCCGACAAGAATTGCGCTATTTCGAAAATGATGGTTTGTCTTTGAAATTCGGATTTTTTTCATAGATGTTTAATATTTGAGTGGTTTTCTCTGTTAAATGGTTATCGGAGTCTTGGGTATTATTAGTTTATGGAATTGTTGTTTGGACGTTGCTTACATATTTTAGTTTTGAATTTTCTTCAAATATCATTGTGATTCCAACTTGTTCTAGTTTATCTACTAAACTTCTAAAAACTAAATCGGGTTCTCGAATTAATGATGAATGTGATGTTCTCTCTGTTATTGCTATTTTGCGCAATTGTGGTGTTAAGGTCGTCATTAACTTTCCGGTAATTTTCGTGTTTTAGTAATCATATGTTTTGAGAGAATATGTTTTTCTCACTAAGATTTTAAAATCTTACTGCGAGTTGTTTTCTGTTTCGTTTGAAAGTCAACAATTTTTGCTGCATAAAAAATTTAAGTGTTCTTCATTTTTTTTGTCAGAATTGAGCGTTTTTGAAAATTTTGTGTAAATTTTTTCCCATCAGATTTAAAATCTATAGGTAAGACTAAAAACCATTTTTTAACTGCAACATCAAGAGTGGTTTGAATTACTGCTTTGCGCCTATGTATTCAATTCTTCTAAAGTGGTGTATTTACTCGTTCTGGACCTAAATTGAAAACTTAAAGTTGCTGTAACTGCATTTAAATAGTCTTCTAATGAATATTCTGGGTCTGTTCCTGTGAACACCCTGAGTGGTTTATTAGATGTAAAAGATGATCCCCTCATAAGGTATGGATTCAATGTCATTCGAAGTGATTTAGCTGTGTTTGGTATTTGTGTAAAATTTGTATTTTAAGTTTCTGTAATTTCGTGTTGTTGTAAATAATATGGTTATTGCATTTCATTTTGCATTAGATTGGTGTGGTAACCTCGAATAATTTGATTTTGTGATTGCATATTTTTATTTGATTTTGCCAGATTTTTTTCGATGAGAGAGGGGTTATTGTGTTTGTCGTGTTTGTTCTGAGTTCATGTAAGTTTCAAAAATGTCTGGTTGATAAAAATAATGCGGTTGATCACAATTGTCATTCCAATTATTTGTTTGTGGGATATTATTGTATCGTTGCTGATTTTGATTGAAGTAATCTTCAATTTCCGAATATTTTGGTTGATTTCTTGTGAAGAGTTATTTCGTTTAAAGAATTGGATAATTTTCAGTACGTTTTGTTGGAGTTTTTCTTTTTTCATTAAAGAATACTGACTTGGAAACGAAACTGTTGTGGTATCTTTTGAGTGTAAATGTGTTCTTGTGATTGATGTCGGGTTGTGCAAAGGTTTTCTGCTATTTGGTTACTAATGTTGTTGTTTGTGGAAAAATCGCAATTGTAGTTTGCAAAATTATATTACTTTGCGTATTTTTGTTTGAACGATTGTCGCGTTTCAGTTTTTGGTTTATATGTTTGATATTTCATAATATAATGTTTTGAAACAACGGATGTTTTGATTGCAGTGTTGTTTGTGGGAAGGAAGTATTTTTATTATTTGGTGCTGTGATTGTTGGGTGAATAGGAGAGATACTTTGTTGTGTTGTTGTAGGTTTTGTTTCAAATACTTCTTTATTATTAAAGTGCGATGGGGTGTGAATACCTTGTTTGCTTTAAAAAATTGGGTAATTTTCAGTACGTTTTGTTGGAGTTTTTTGCATTTCTTCAAAGAATACTAACTTGGAAACGAAACTCTTTGTGGTATCTTTTGAGTGTAATTGTGTTCTTGTGATTGATGTCGGGTTGTGCAAAGGGTTTTTGCTATTGGGTTACTAGTGTTGTTGTTTGTGGAAAAATAACAATTGTGATTTGCGAAATTATTTCACTTTGCGTTTTTCTGTTTGTTCGATTGTCGCGTTTTAGTTATTGGTTTATATGTTTCATAATTCATTCGAGAATGTTTTGGAACAACGGATGGTTTGATTGCAGTGTTGTTTGTGAAAAGGGGGTATTTTTTTTTATTTGGTGTTGTGATTGTTGGGCGAATAAGAGAGATACTTTGTTGTGTTGTTGTATGTATTGTTTCAAATATTTCTTTGTTCATAAAGTGCAATGGGGTTTGAATATCTTGTTTTGTCAGGTTTCTAGTACCATTAGGAGTTTCCTTTAAAGTAAACATTTTGAGTTTAAACAGTTGTTACTTGTTTTATCATTGAATTTTGTTTTATAAGTTGAGAATGTTGCATCAATGGTGAATAGAATTACTTCTAAAATATCTCTGTGCAGGGAGACAGCGGCCATTGCTGCACTTGAAATATCGTTAGATATATTAAAAAAACTAGATGAGACCACTCAGGGTCCCATACATAGTCTGTGCGGTCTGCTAATATAGTTTCATTGTCTGATTTTTTCGTCGGAAACTTTTTCTTGCTATTGCGATTAAATCTAAACTGTGTAAAAAAAGTCTATTATGAACCATGCTAGGATTCTGTGTACATCAATTTTTACTAATTTTAATTTTTTTTATCGGTGAGTGTGTCACAGATTCAGTCTAAAAGTTGCGAGAAAAGGTTCATTTCCTGCCTTACTATTTAATGTCCTGATGCTTGAGGTGGTGATACATTTAAAACTTCGTTTGATTCTAATATAGAAATGTAACTCCAAAAGATGGTTAAAAAATCATTTAAGAAAATTGAGATTGCTCTTTGTGAATTTTGATCCAGAATGATTTTAGTTTATTCTGTGAAAATTTTTGAGAGATCTAAGTGCATGTCATCTGTTTGTGTTCGGTGTGTTGTTTCATTTGTTTGTGATGGTGAAACTTCAATAGAAATTATTTCGTAATGTAAGATGATATTAGTAATGCCTGGTAGAACGTGATCAAGTATTTGTCATCTGATTTTTACTTCAAGGAGTTCTTGTTTAAATGAGCTGTTTCCTTTTTCGAACAAAATTGCTATTAGATAATGGCAGAAATTTTGGCAGATACTTGCGGGATCGTTTTGTGGGTGAATGACAAAGGAAAAAAAGAATCATTGTCAAAACTTTTGCTTTATTGAATCATTTTCTGCGTTGTATTACTGTTAATGTGTAGCTTTCAATGCGCCCTAATGGTTGATTCCAATGATTTAATTGTACCGTTTTACGAAAGTATGAATTATTTATTCTGCGTTTAATTTGTTGATTATATTGTGGATTCGGATTCATAAAAAAATGTTTGTTCGCTTATTGGGTTATATTTGTCGATTGAGTCTTTTAGGTCTTGAAATTTTTGTTTTGTATTAGCGTCGGATTTCGAAACTACGTTTCGTGTTTGGCAAAATTGTTTTTCAGTAATTTCTTTTTGTTTTGCTAAAATTGCCTTCTTTCTTGTTTGTGTTTTCGATCTGTTATATCCTATTTTTTGTCTATGAGGAGTCTATTACAAGATCGTATCTTTCGTTTTGAATTAAATAACTCTGGAGTTTTTCTGTACGTGCTTTGCCTAGTTTATCTCCTGATATAAGCTTTAGAATGATGATTGCAAAATTCAAGGGTTAGAACTATTGTTTCCTAAAATGTTAGTCCTTACTCTTGTTGTGAGGTTACCCTAACTTGGAGCAAAGTTTGTCGATGTTGACGGGTTGAAGAAAAAGAATATCAATTCGTTAGAATAATGTTTTATTTTTGTGGTGGCTAAGGTTTATTTTAAGAAAAACTTGCCTAATCTTAGTAAGAGTTCTGATTTTGTGATCGAGGGTTGGAGAATAGTAAATCAATCCACATGGTTCAGGTTTAATTAGAACATAAGTATATCGTTAGATACTATTTTAGATCTTACAAGCATTTTGATTGTTCTAGTCTGGGTCAACTAAGAGGAGGAGCTCAAGTGAAGGATGAGTAACCGAAATGTTTAACTATTTATCTTAATTACTTCTTTTATTACTGGATCGTTGATAAGGGTTGGAAAATTTATCGACGTTTGAAGTCGTTATACATTTTTCACAAGGAGTTTGAGGGGAAAAATGATTCTAATTGATCCAAGGTAAGCCTTGATGATCAAAAAATTTTAAATTGATGAACTACAAATTAAAAATAAGTTACAATTTAAAGATCCAAGGATAGCCTTGTGATCTGCTTTTGGGAAAGTTAATATTATCAGAAAACAAGTATAGGCCTTGATATTAGTTAAGTTTTAAGTTTAAGCTAAAAAGAATTTTAAGAGTTTAGAAGAAATGATTTGAAGATTAAAAATTTAGTTTGTATTAGGTTTTGAATAATTATTGTTATTTCTTAGCTTAAGAAACAAGGTTGAAAAGAATTGGAAAAAGATGAAAATGTGAAAAGATTAGAGTCCTTGAGAAGTAAGCAACCTTGATAATTTGAATGAAATTAACTTCAAATTTGTTACTGACTAATTTTTTTATCAATAAAGGTCACACCAGATGACTTTAATCTTGGAGTAGCTTACTCATAAAGTAATTTCAGATACGGCACACCGTCTGTTCGTCACGCTATCTTATTTTCGGCCCTATAGATTTGTGCAACTTCTTAGTCTAATACCGATCTTATTCTTACTCTTTTATCTCCTAGTCTCAAAAAATCTAGTGTAAACTGGTATTTGCGGGTTAGATATATGGAACTTGTTCCAGAGATAAACAACAACTGTCTTCTTAATTATATTTAAATTGTTCTGGTGCTGAAACTACAAGTAGTATCAGCAATACCAATAATTATTAGTGTTAGTTATGGATCATGATTGGTTAGTTTAGAGATAGTTTTATCAAGAAAATAATTGGTTATAAATACTAGTTTTAAACTGGTTCCATCCTTTATATCCCTATATTTTTGAATTATTGCGTTTAAGCTGTCCCAAGTTCTAACAATTAATAAATAAATAATTGACTTCATAGAAAGTATATTGACTTGGAAATGCTTTCAAATAATGCCTAAGCAAACAATTTTAAATAACTGTGCGCTAGCACACAACTTCCTAATCAGTGTTCACATTAACTTAATTTTAAAAAATGAGCGGAAATAAAGGCGATGTAACTAGAAAAATGGTAGATTAAGGAAACTTCCAAATTCGGTCGTGGCAAAAAATCAGAATCAAACTCTAAGCCGAGCCGAAATTTGTGGAGAGAAAAACCGTATTGGATCAGGCACCGGTTAAAATGAATCCGCAACCCATTGACCGACAAAACAATTGCAAAAGCCAAATCTCAACAGATTTTCCAAAAAACCGACCGGTACTTAAACTATATGTGTATGCCGGGCATTTTGAGAGATTTCCCTACACCATCTGTGCATACTATAAAATATGTGCTCTGTTTTGCAAAGTTCAACTACACGTAGGAGAAGTCATTAGTTCGGATGAAAAGCAAAACTGCTTTTAAGCTGTCTTTCAAATAAACGTTAACAATATCAAGTTAGTTGCTTGAAAATCAAGCACAAATCCAAATAGTCGTTTCGTATTCAATATACATACTTGATAAAATAAGTGTTCATTTGCGTAATTTTTCCTGAGTTTTGTCAAAAAAAATTTGTTCCAGTTCTTTTCACTCAATGATGGATTTGAAACCATACTTGGGAAAAAATTGAATAACAAATTTAAAAACGCAAGTCTAGGTAAAAATAGTTTTGCTAAAATTTTAAAATTTTAAAGAGCCCAAAAATTCGAAGATTTTCAACATTCAACCTGCAAAAACGCACAGCAGTCTCTTTTGCAATTTTCTAAGAATATCACGGCTTGTCACTCAAAGTTGTCTCAGCGTCAACGGAAATTACAGCCAATTTTTTTTAATTCAGAGGATGAAATAAAAACGGTGGAAAAAATTGTATTTTCAAAAACATTTGGTGTTTCAAAAATTAACGGTGCGCCTGATAATACGATTAAAGAAACTTACTCTAAGTCGCCTTGAAATTGCTTTTCCTTTCCACTCCAACTTGAAATAAAACGTGATGAAATATTACAATTATAAACAACTAATCAATAAGATTTTGAATCTTCAAATGAGAAATGTCAAAACTATGCAAACTTCTAAATGTTCATTTCGAATCTGCTTTATTTATTTTAGTTTGTTCTGGTTTTCTTCAACTTCTCTGCTGATATTTTTTGCAAATCTTTCTTTTAGTTTACTTTCCAATTCAACACAACTGCTTTGCCGATCTTCTTGCAAAAACTGTAACTTCTGGCTATTTGTGGGTAGTATATCTTTGCTCAGTTTCAGTTTTGCCCATAAGTTGCGTCGCCCTATAGTCCTAATTTTTGTAGCTTGTCGACATATATAAATCATCTTCTGTCATATTTGATGTTGCCTAAGGATATCAGTGAATATGAAATTTGAATTTCAAATAAGAAACTGAACTTAAAATACGAACCAAATATTTATGTCAGCCAATCGCCCTCAGAGGCGTTGATAGCCGGCCCTTTTTTGGCATCATAAGCCAAAACATTATTACTAATTAGAATATAAGTAATGTCAAGCAAATAATCAACAAAAAATTTGTGCATAAAATAATGAAATGAGTAAATCTTTAATCCTTAGTGCCACCGGCCAAACAAGATCAACAAGTTAATGAAATTAGTAACTAATATTTCTAATTAGAGTTTCAGAATTGTGTGATAAATGCTCTCATTGTGATAAGTACGCTCGGGATATACGAGCAATTGCACAAAGTTCTTTCTAAGCTTCATCTCCAAGAAGGTATATAGGACGCTTATTTTAGCGTCCCATGACTCTCGTGAAAAAACTGACACAACTACTATTTTCTGTTTGGGTATTATAACAATTTTGTAAACGATTAACATGACTATCGCCAATGATTTTATTGGAGTTTGTCATTTCAAAAATGGAAAAGATAGTTGACTTAAAATTTCAATTTAATTTTTCATCATCTTTTAGTATTTTCACGGGTCGAATTATGGGTCGTTCAAACGTTTTCGTCTTCGTTTTCATTTCTGCTGATCTACTGATGCTATAGATTAATTTCACTATAGATTAACTTCACTGTTCTTCCTAAGTGAAACTTGCCTGTGAATATTTGTGGGTCAACTATCCATACAAGATCTCCTTCATGAAGCTCATTATTTGACTCTTTGAAACATGTAGTTCTTTTCAAGTGCATCGGAAAATACTCCTTCTGAAACCTGTGCCAGATTTGATTTATATTTACTAATTACTTAATTTTACACCTTTAGTTTTATCCAACTAGAAGTTTCAGTAGAACACTATAACATTTTACATCAATATTTCACCGTTGTAGTAAAAAAGTTTGTACAATTCATTTTTGAGACCAGCATTTGTAGTACATTTTTAGTCCAAATAAATTAGGAACAATAAGTTTTAGCTGTAACAAAATTTTCATGTCACTTATCAATGCAAAAATTGCCTCAAAAGCTTGTTTTAGAATTTTTTTACTTGGCTAATACAACTTAGTAGTGGAAAAATTTGAAAAATAATAAACATAAGCCGAGCGCCGACAATATATAATTCGAGACTCGTCGAAAAATCGAACAGTTCTTTTCTTCATTTTTTATTGTTTTTTTTGTTCGTGTCAGACAACGACTTAAGTTAGGAACGATGTGCGTGCTATATCGTTTATTGACAAATGATTTAGAGAAAGTAGCTGTTTTAGCTCAATATTAACCAACTTCAATCAAAACGCCGGTTTTAGAATTTTGAGAAAATTTTTTCATGTATATCTGACCTATGGTAACTTCCCAAATGGCATAATCTTTCAGAAATCTGCCAAAACTTGTAAATTTTACATTCAATTTCTCGCATTGGAGTTCCATGAATAAAAATTTTAATGCGATTTCCTACTTAATATAAAATCCATTATAATGGATTCAAATTGAATTATAATGTATTTTGTTATGGCGAGAAAAAAAAATTTCAACCCATTTTACTTCAATTTTGTTGTCTGAACGTAACATGGAAATCGATTATATTTACAACATTTTGGACCACAAAAATCCAATATAATCGATTTGTTTTCATTTTTTTAAATGCGGGTTAATTCTCTCTTTCTGTTGAGAATTCCGTTAATATTGTTTTCAAGTTAGTTCAAATACTCCTGCCACTTTTCACAAGTTAGTCTATTTATTCTATATAGAAAAATTACAAATTTTCTGCCATTTGAGAATTTTCACTTGTAAAATTTTGCCGGTGTTGAGGGAAACGAAAATGAGCCAAGCTTTGTTTTAGGTCAACCAAACTGATTTTCCGAGCGCTCCCAGAACACTATTAAGACCCTATTTTGATTTAAAAATTTTGCGCGGCATGCAAATTTTCTTAAACAATCTTTTTTGGCACTTTTTTGATAACTTTGATCAAAAAATTGCGTTTTTTCGGCTTTCACTACAATAGTAAAAGGGGTACCCTTTGGTTGATAAGGGGGTCGAATCTCTGAAAGCGGGTGGTGGGTTCAATCTCGGGGGGGGGGGGGATGGCGTGGTTGAACCTTTCCACCTCTTCATCGCTCTCCCCCTGGTCGAGACAGTTGAGGCAACTCTAATTTTAGTCGGACTGGTTGAAACATATCTAAGTTGAGTCATGCAAAGTCGAGAATAGTTTTTTTTGGTCAAAACATTAACAAAAATCAACATTTACTCGACAAGTTGAAACATGTCAATCAGGACCAGGGTTATTTATGATCACTCCTTTTTGAATTAGTCTAAATATTGGTGAATGCGTAAATTCCACCCGTGCATACAAAAAATTGAAACATAACACAAATACATATATTTTTGATCTCTTTTGTTGATTCACTATATACAAAAAGTATTCTGCGTTAATTCAATCAATTGCAACGGGATTAGGTCTTTTACCAGACTGACCTTTTACCAGACCACAATGCAATAGTTCAATTAAGATAAATTTAAATTAGTGGAAGATTCAAAAAGGAAGCGGTTAAAACAAACAAATCTTTGCTGGAAACCGTGAAATTATTGTATTTAACCATACTAAACGGCGTCAATACATCTGTCAACCAAATTTGTTTATCGAGTCTGGTACAAGGTCCATGTTATAACTTTTCTGGTAAAAGGTTGGTCCCCAATAGCAACGTTAATCTTTTTCAAGGTTAAATTAGTACTAATTTCCAAACTGATTTAGATAAATTACTTCTACTCTGGTTCAATTTTTCTGCCCTTTAACATTCTCATCTTGTTGTTCAGAACATCGAAGAGAGTGGTGACTATATCTCCAAATAGAAACAGTATTTCTGTCATGCTGACCAAACTGGCACCAACGAATATTCCTCCAAGTCCTCCGAAGGCGCTTATGGTGGCTAGAAACGAGTACTTGAGGCTCACTGTTATCTCAGTTGATATCAAAGACTAAATTTGGACAGGGGTATTAAAAGTTATAGGATTATAATAGCTTAAGCTATCAGCAAAAAACTAAAAAAAGACAGTACTTTTGTCTTTGACCCAAAAAATTATATTAAAGTAAAGAGTTCTCAAGTTGGTCAAACTTAATTTTTCAAAATTTTCTGTAGAAGATTAAAATTTTTTTTCAATATTTGTCACAGATTTACATGAAGATGCTGACCATAGAATAAAATTTTGATATTCACTTTATCCTGATTTGTTTTATACGCCATCAAAGGTACCTGTAAACACGCTGACTTCTTAGTTGGGCCCTAATTTTAATCTTTGAACTTATTTTTTTGTTTTTCTTAAGTTAACACCCCTGAAAATGAATGGTGACATCAAACGAATTTTGTCGCCAATAATTTTTTGAAAAATTAGAAAGAATCGGATTCAATTGTCTTATTCTGGCAAACGAGTCACGTAATGGGAATTTAGTCGACTGCGTGAATATCTCATAGGATATGAAGTTGCATTGAGGTCGGCACTCCAAACTGCATTCACCTGCAAACATTTATCCTAAATATGACCTATACTTTAACTTTTGAAATCTATATGAGACCGAGCAAAGATTGAAAAAAATATGTTGACTTAACTTTAAGTACTTGACTTGGGAATTGGAAATGACAAATTAAGCTTAAAAAAGGAAACAGTACCACCAAAACAGACAAAAGATTTGGACAATGTTTAGAAGGTCTTTGATAAAAGACAGAGGTTTTTCAATGCTTGCTCAATCTTTCCTTGATTGAACTAAAATTTACGAAGTTGCCTTATTTACTTTTTTGAGATGCGGTTTAAGAAAAAAGAACTGACATACAATTCTGTTAAGTTTTGTTTTGGATATAAAAGACGTTTTGTCAGAAATTGATGATACGTTTTTTGTATGTAATTGTATAGCATATATGATACGTTCTTTGTATGTAATTGTTCCGACTTTCATAACGAAAGTAGCGGAACATTTGAACTCGGGTTGGGTTTTTTTGTTCAGACAAATTTCGACTTTTAACTTGCCATTTTTGACAAATTTTAAAAAATCATTTGAAAGGTATTGTTGTCCTGAGCTTAAACTTGAGAAGATTTTTAACCTGGTGGTCATTTTCTGTAAAAATATGGGTTTTTTTTGCCATTTTGGGAGACTTAACGCGCGATGTATTAACGCGTGAGCTGAGATTTAATTTGTCTTGAAAATCGTTCAAATTGGTTGAAGGAATATAATCTTCCATAATTGAAAGGTTACTACGAGCGAAATTTATCACTTTGTTTTTTGTATGGCGTGTGGGGGATGATTTTCGCAAAATAAATCTCAAATTATGAAAAAAGTTGCATTTTGATTTTATTACATTTAACTTTTTTCATGTTATTATTGCTCCATAGACCTTAAAAAGCAGTCGAAACATTCAGGATTTTGCTCTGGCACGAGCAGTTTTGTTGGATTTTAAAAAGTAGTAGGCTATCACGATTTCAAAGAAAATTTACTCCGTCAGTAGCTTTGGTGATTTGATTTAGTTTGTATTTAGCTAAATGCATGACTAGAAGATATTTGTCTACTTGTGATGATATGAAATTAGCTATGAAATTAGCTCTTTTGGCTGATGAATCATTGGGGAAAATAATTTAATAAAAGTTGTAACACGGAACACGGCAAAATAGGTTGTTCCAATGAAATATGGTTCTAAAACACAAAAAGACTGCTCGTATCAGGGCAAAGCCTTGAATGTTCTGACTGTCTCTTAAGGTCTATTAAAAAGTGTCCGCTTTAAAAAAAATGACCTTTTCGAAAAAAAAGAAAAAATAAACAAACAGTTTGATTTTTTTAAATCAAACCCCATGCGTCATTCATATAAAGTACAAAGTGATATATTTCTCTCCTAGTATTGTAAAAATAATTAAGACAAAGAGCCTGTTTCGATCAATTTGGAACGATTTTAATGAGGAATAAATTCTCCGCTCCTGCAATAATAGCGCGAAATATATCGCGCGTTAATTGTCCCAAATTGACCATATTGGCAATCTTCAAACCCTCATAACTTTATGAAAAATGATTACATGTGAAATATTTTTTCAAATTTGAGCTTAAAATAACAATACCTTTCGGCTACTATAAAAAATTTTGTCGGAGTTTCTTAATAAAAAAGCCGAAATTTTTCTGAAGAAAAATCACTCTGAGCACAAAATTCCATTACTTTCGTTTAAAAAGTCGGAACAACAACTGTTATTTTTGGGTTCAAATAAAATATTTATTGTCAATTTTGGTGTCAAAAAAACTATTTTGCGGTTTAAAGTGACAAAATATTTGTGCTCGGGGTGGTTTCTTTTCTCCAGACAAATTTCAACTTTCTGAAGCATTTTTGACCGGATTTTTATACCATTCAAAAGTTATTGTTGTCCAGGGCTCAATCATGTAACGATATTTTACCCGTCATCTTCTTTTGTAAAATTAAGGATGTTTAAGGGTTGCCAATTTGGGACAATTTACGCGCGATTTATTTCGCGATATCAACGCGTAATCGGAGATTTATTCCGTCTTAGAAATCGTTCCAAACTAGCTGAAGCAGGCTATTTGTCATTAACATTACCTTATTAGGAGTAAAGTCTATCCCTTTGTAATCTATGTGGCGGCATGTTGTGGAGGATTTCTATTTTACAAAACTCAAAAATTTTTCCAAATTTTGAGATTTTTTTTCATTTTTTTTAAATTTACATCATAAGGGTAAAACAAAACAAACAGTGCTCCATAGACTTTGAACAGGAGTTTGAACATTCGGGTTTTCGCCCTAATTCGAACAGTTTTGCTTACGTTTGGGATCGAAATATGATTCAAACTAGCGGCTATGTACAATTGGAACAAAAACTGATTCAAAAAGATAGCTAGTACCTGTACAAATAGCATGTTCCTTACAAGAAGCAGGTACAATAATCCAAGCAATTAGATTTTTCTGCAATTTTTTTTGGTTTCAAATTTTTTTGTTAAAATTTTTTCAAAAAGACCGATTGAATTCGCTGAAAATTCAAAGAAGAGCATTAAACATAATTTAAAAAACGTTTAAAATTAGCGTTAAATTTTTAGTGAATTCAAACTTGAAAGGTGAGACGCTCATCGAAATTTGCTGACTATGTCCGAAAAAAAACAAATTTTCCAATCAATGAAAGTAAGCTTATTTAAATTTAAATCACGCAAAATTGAAGGTTTAAAAAATGAAATTTAAACGCATTCAGGTTTTTGGCCAAAAAAAGTACAAATCAGACTTTATAGCATAGTTACCCGAAAAAAAAATCACTCAAACAACTAAAAAAAGAAATTTTTCAAGCTTGCTTGTTTGGATTCCAACTTAAGTTGCTTTAAAACTAAATTAGCATTGGTTTCAAGTGAATTGGTTTTGAAATTAAAGCAATTTTAAAAAGGTGGATTTTTAAACTGGAACCCAACATTAAGTAATTTACCCAACGCTTCTCCGCTGTCAAAAGGGCAGATGACCATATCAAAAACTCCACAGTCGCGTACGTTGTCATCCAATCGTGCATACCTCAGAGAATTACATCCACACCGCATTTGTTCTTTCAAAGTAACGCATTCGTCTATGCAGAGAGGGTAAGTATATTCCTCATTATAGTTTAGGACACCTCGTGTACCCTCATTGAGACAATCTGTTGTTCCCGAGTTGTCAGCGTATTGGAACAACTCGAGTCCAATTTTGTGAGAATACCCCGGACCAATTTTTGTCATTATTCTGTGATCTTTGACCGAGAAGTGACTTCCAGGCATAACGAAATAAATTTCCACATGCAAGTCGTTTCTGCCAGTGGGGCTAGCAGATACTGGGTCGATCATGAAGCTGATTTGAAGGCGTTCATAAGGCCCGTAAACAAACGAGTTTGGTAGCGTAAGTTTGTGACAAAATATTCCAGTAGTTTGTTGCTGAGTCCAGTACGAAGCGTTCAGACAGTTTTCTCCTTCAAATATTTATTTGAAAAAGAAACAAGGAAAGAACATGCTCTGTTCATTCAACTTTAGTGTTTGAAAGCTAAAAAAATTGAAGTCCCCTCACGATGAAACGACCTCTGAGTGGAATTTTCCACAAATAAACTTTGAAAAAAAAAGAAATTAAGTTGTTCAAAATTGTGTTGTATGGTTATTATTTTTCAGAAGAAAAAGTCTCTAATAAGGGTGTTGCTTTGATGAATTCCATACCAAAGTTTCGTTTCGTTATTTCGTTTTATCTAAACTTCATAAAAAGTAAGTATGATATACCTTTCCATAAGCAGCGTATGAAAAACTGGTCGAAATTGGGCAACATACTCCTCATGAGAGTAGTTGTGTCTCCAGATGAAGTTGTCTGATCAGTCCTGGTACCATACTCGGCTGCGAAATCTGTCAATGTCTTTTCAAGTCTACTTTGCACTCCTGAAAGAACAAATGAAAAAATTGTCACTTTCCGCAGAAGTATGACAGAAAGATTATTCGCTTCAAAGTTTCTCAAAACTTTTTTGGAAACTAAATATGATGACAGTTTAAAAAAAAGGTTTTTAGGCATATAATCAGAAATGCCACTGCTCAGTTTCCAAAATAACGACAAAATTTTTTGTCTGTTCTTACAGTTTTTGTCACCCCAATTTCATCCCATATATCGTCGCTTAAAGGACCATATGAGGGTTGATTTCTTTTGAGATTATTGTTCCGACTTTCGATACGACAGTAACGGAATATTTGTGCTCGGGGTGGGTTTTTTCTTTAGACAAATTTCGACTTTATAACATTTTTGACCAATTTTTCAAACATCATTCTAAAGGTATTAATGTGATAAGCCTAAATTTGAAAAAATATTTCAAATGTAATCATTTTTCGTAAAATTATGGGGGTTTAAAGATTGCCATTTTGGCCAATTTGGGACAATTAACGCGCGATATATTTCGCGCTATTAATGTGTGAGCAGAGATTTAATCCGTCTTAGAAATTGTTCAAGTTGGTTGAAAGAAGCTTTTTTGCTATAATTGATTTGTTACAAGGAGCGAAATCTATCCTTTTGCTCTTTATATGGCGTGTGGGGAGATGATTTTCATAAAAATTTCAAAATTAGAAAAAAAAATTCATTTATATTTTTACATTTGGTTTTTCTAGGTTAATACTGCTCTATAAAACTTAAAATGCAGTCGGAACGTTCAGGTTTTCGCCCTGATACGAGCAGTCTTGTTATATTCAAGAAAAAATTGCAGAAGTTTTTAGTTGATGAAAAAGAGGAAATATTTGAGCAAGCAAACTCTTAAGCTTTCCAGTACACGGATGATAATAACGGCTTATCATGCAATTTCAAACTTTAGAAAAGGGTTTTCATTTTATTTCATTCATAAAAATATATTTGTGTGACAGTAAAATAATTAACTTTTTTGAAAACCTTCTACTTTGCTAAAACTAGAGGTTAAAAAACGGCATAACTGTCTACAGATTTAACTTTATCTAAGTGTATAAAAACAAAAAACACTATTTATGTTCATACAAAAAAGACTCGCTTGCAATTTATGGATTTTCTGAGATTGGTGAGAAACTCAGATTGGACTGCAGTAAAGACAAAAATCAGTTTTTGCATGCATATTTCCATTAAATGTTTATTTAAACACAGATTTAAAGTTCCAATAAAATAGAGACCATGAAAATTACTTCAAACTTTACTTTGAAATTTAACATGACAAATGCATACCACACAATTTCGACAAAAAAATTGAATGACGGAGAATCAATTTTCTGCCAGAAAAATGCTGCAAAAATTCGCTCTCCTGCATTAAATGAGTTTCAAAACACTTTAACATAATTTTTGACCAAAGTCTTAAGATCAAAAACAAATGATTGTCATACAATTTCCTTGTATTTTACTCGTATTTGAAGTATTTTTCTATAGATTCCGTAAATGAAATTGAATGATTAATTTTGGATGCCTACGCGGGTATTCAAACTTTGAAGCAGTCTTGAAACATTGGGATTCATTTTGAATTATCTCAACTCTTAACACATTCTAGCTACAAACCATAAAAAGCAGCCGCTGATGGATCTAGATTGGCAATAGTGTACAATATATCCCATTCTTCTTCCAAATGAGGGTATTTCTCAAATCCGGCTGTGACATTGTCTCGAATGGCGTCTCGAATTCCCGAAAAAATTTCATGTTCGGAGAAACTGCTGAGAAAGGAGAACATAGGTCCCACAGTCCCCGGGAAGAAGGACTCGAACGTAGTCTGATTCGGCAAAGTGGGACATACCAGAATTTCAGGCATTTGGACTTGTTTATGATTTTGATAGTTTATGTCAGTTCGAATAGGTTTCTTTATTATGTAAGTGTCGAAAGACAAAATGGAGTAGTAAATAAATAACCCAAAAAATATACTGGATATAGCTACCCAACATAACTTGCTTCTCCAGCGTCTGAGCCCAAACAACTTATCGATCCCATGGAATGAACTTTCTATTGCGAAGTTGCGTATAGTACCCAAAAAATTTTGAAGCATTTTGCTTACTAAATTCGATTACAACTCTGCTGATCAGCCTTGTTACAACTCGAATGATGCAAACGATACTCAAAATCAGCTGATATGTTTCAAATTCCCATAAAAGCAGATGCTCTATTCGCAAAGTTATCATAAGAATGGGATTAAATTATTTAAAGTATATTAATAAGGAAACAAAAGCATACGGATTTAAATAAAAAATGATCTTTTGGCGCCTTAACGTTGTTATAAAAATTGCCACTTTTCAATTTTCAATGAGGGAAGACAAAATTTCAACAAAAAAGCAGGTCTTCGAACACTTTTACCAAAGACGCCTTTCAAACATTTCAAAAGGGTTTCATAAACAGGACAACACTAAGCGAGAAAAGTTTAGGTAGTTTAGGTATGCTAACCGTCTAAATAGAATCCGTGGTGAATTACAGAAGCCAAAATGCTTTTTATTTCTGATGGTTTGTCTATAACCATTAATTTTGTCGCATGTTACCGATCGCTGTCTGCTACGAATCGCCGTCTGTTACGAGTCACTGTCTGATGCAAATCGTTGCCTGAAACTTATAGTCGCCTGTAACGAATCGTCGCTTGTTGTGAATTGTCGCTTGTGACGAATCGCAGCCTGTAACAAATTGCCTCAAGCTCGAAGTCAGATTCTGCTCAATAATTCTGCCTTTTTCTAGCATATATTACAAATAAGTCAACTCTATATCTCATGTTCATATAATACCCAATCCTACCGTGTTTGTCTTTGAAATTTCTGACTCACCAGAGAATCATACAGATATTTGGTCATTTTGACAACATTTTCCATATCAAGTTTCCTCACAAAAATGACGAAACAAAGAAGTTCAACATTGCTAATAACAATAAAAAACTATTGCGTATTGCTGATTTGTTGCCCGATTTAAGTATATTCTGTATAATGAAGTATAATTGTAACTGACCTCAAAGTATGCGTCAGTTGTACTACAGAAAAATAAAAAACAATAGATACTTACAGAAAAAGGTAAAAATATTTTCTCAGTATCGAGGAAGCATCACATAGTCGAGAAAGTAGAAAATTGATTGTATTTTTTGTTCCGACTTTCGATACAAAAGTATAGGAATATTTGTGCTCGGGGTGGGTTTTTTTATTCAGACAAATTTCGACATTTTAACTAGCCATTTTTGACGGAATTTTTGTTATGTCATTCAAAAGGTATTGTAGTCCTGAGCTCAAATTTGAAAATATATTTCACCTGTGATCATTTTTCTTAAAGTTATGGGGTTTTAAAGATTGCCATTTTGGCCAATTTGGGACAGTTAACGCGCGATATATTTCGCGCTATTAACGCGTAAGCGGAGAGTTAATCTATCTTATAAATCGTTTCAAAATGGTTGAAAGAAGCTTATTTGCCATAATTGATTTGTTACAAGGAGTGAAATTTATCTTTTTGTATTTTATATGGCGTTTGGGGTGATGATTTTTATTTAAAAAAATTTAAACTCATTTTATTTTTTTAATTTAATTTTTTAATGTTATAACTGCTCCAGAAACCTTAAAAGGCAGTCGGAACGTTCAGGGCTTCGCCCTAATACGAGCAGTCTTGTTTCGTTGTCAATCTTCTTACACAGAGGAGAGTGAGATTCTCATTTGATTATTTTGTATATTTAATACTATACCCGCACTGACAAAAATGGGTTTCGATCGGTTCTAGTATAAACAAAGTATTCAAATTAGATTGAAATCGACTTATGTTGTTAAAAAGTAAGCTAATCAAAACAAAAAAATTCAGATCGATTCCGATCGATTTTAAATCGATTTAAATCGATTTAATTTCAACGCTAAAAAATCGATTCCAGTCGATTTTAAATCGATTTTAATGGATGTTAAATCTGACCTAAAATGAAATCAATCCAAATCGAATTTAAATCAATTTAAATCGATTTTTTTACTACTTTTGTTCTTCAAATTTTCGAATGACAGAAAAAAATGAAAACTTTTGTTACGTGTCGTTACAAATACCAAAATTGACTAAAATGCTCGTAAAACAAAATCAACCGTCTTCCAGCAATTCCCGTAACCCCCCCCCCCCCGAATTCTTATCCCGCAACCCCCCTCCCCGAATTCTTATCCCGCAACCACCCCCCCCCCCCCCCCAATTCTTATCCACCCATCAGTTTTGACTTAAAATAAAAAAAACTTGGATAACTTGCTGTTTTAATGACTTTTTCAGGTTATTTTTTCAGGAGAATTTGTTTTGTTTCTGTGTAATCAACTTGACTCTTTTCTCGCTTTTTCTTCAAATATTTAAAAGCTGAGCACAGAAAATTGTCGCCGTGTTATAAAAAGGAAAAAAATTCAAAACTTATCTAAATTTTTAAAAAAGGAACACTTGGAAGTTTTTTTTAACTTTAAGTCAAAACTGATATGGGGATAAGAATTGGGGCGGGGGGATTAAAATGTTTCTAAAACAAGATCAACCGTCCCCTCATGGCTCCACCACAAATTCCTACGAAGCAACCCTATTCTTATCCCCCATCAGGTATATCTATGTGTATTGCCAAACATTTTGTTTGATACTGTTCTCCGATTTATGAATCATTTTAAGCTATTTCGATGTCTCGAGGTGTGAACTGAAAACATGAGTTTGATTTCTTACATCGCTCCTTTCTCTGAGCCCCTCATTTCAGAACCGGCCTCGCAAAACCTGATTTACAATGATGATTTTCTATGATTTCATTGCAATTTTCTGAGCTCAAAATCTGGTTTAATTTGACAATTTTCATGATTTGTTACATATGTTAATTCACAACATCTGATTTGCAATGATGATTTTTTAGATTTTTGTAGCATCATTTCGAGGTCAAACGTTGATTTTTAGCGACTTTTTTGACCTTTTTCTCTATTTAATACATTGGTTTTGCCCAATATCTGATTTTCATTGATAGTTTTTTTTATAATTTTTTAACAATTTTTTGAGCTCAAAATCTGTTTTACATTGACCAATTTATTCATTCGTTGTGCAGGTTTTAGCCCGAGATCGGATTTTCAATGGATTTTTTTGAGCTCAAAATCTGGTTTAATTTGACACTTTTCTTGATTTGTTACATATGTTAATGCACAAAATCTGATTCACAGTGATGATATTCTAGATTTTTGTTGCATAGTTTTGAGCTGAAAATCTGGTTTATATTAACATTTTACATTTATTTCTTGAATTCTGAAACATCTGGTACGTGTGTTTTTATTTAAAAAATCAAGAAAGAAATTGTTCATTTAGTTTTCTAAATAGCATGTTTTTTTGCCTTGTTTGCCAAAAAATCGATTTTAGTGTGACGTAAAATCCATCGAAAACAATTTAAATTGATTGAAATTTTTAAAAAGAACAGCTTAAATCGATTTTAAATCCATTTAAGTTCGTAAAGTGTACATGGTTAATCGATTTGGATTGATTTAAAATCGATTTAAAATCAATTTAAGTCGACCGGAAACCATTTTGTCAGTGCGGGAAGCTAAGTTGAATTGATTTTTGCAAAATGTTTTCATCTTGATACCTCTACCAATATCTAAACTTTTGAGCTGCTTTACTAAGATTACTGAATAATTTCCAGAATAATTTACCTTAAATGTCCAACAACCAGTTATCTTTTTTCACTCTGTTTCATATAAAGGATAAACGAGACGAAAGAAAATGGAACTGTGGGTAGTTAAATTTCTATATTTGGTTTCAAAGTTCAACAATTTAGTTATTTGCATGCTGAATTTCAAAGAAAATTCTAGATTTTCCTACATCAATAGAGCCCAGATAAAAGTTCAACAATTTGAAAAAAAAAACAATTTCATTGTCACAACGAACAATCGTAGCCAAAACGTGTACTAGATATTACAATGGAGATATTGTAATAGAGATCTTTTACAATGTCTCGGACCAGATGTTGCAACAGTACAAAAATACTCGGGTTGGTTGTGGAAAATTTTTGGCCTAATTGTGTGAGACTTATTTTACTCACCTCAACTTACACTATAGTCAAAAACTAACATGGTTTTAGGATGCAAGACGTTTTACGCCATCAAGCCGACATCCAACAACAGCAATTTTTTCAAGAGTTTCCTTCAACAGCCTGCCAAAATTTGACTTTGGGATAGCACCCTGATAAGAGTGAGGCTCGTGAAAAAATATAAGAGCGAGACAGAAGATGGCAAGCCCAGTTGGATACAGTAATTTAGCTGAAAACTATGATCACTTCATCGCTTTAAGCAGGCGCGGATCTAAGGCTTCTCGAGGTTCGTTTTTTAGGTCGACCAAATTGATTTTCTGAGCTCTCCCAAACCACTATGAAAACCCTAACTTGACCAATTTTTCTGCTCCGCTGGCAAATTTTTGAAATAAGGCCAAAAAGGCGTTTTTGGGCACTTTTTAGAAAATTCCGACCAAAAATCACGTTTTTTCGGCGCGCGCCCCCCCCTCAAGTTTAGCTTAGTTTGGCGCCGAAGGCTCTTTAGATAAATTTTAATGTCAGTGTTTTACATACGCGACCCATGCAAGTTTAAAAAATGGATATCTCAAAATAGTACAAAGGGGGACACTTTGAGTCGGCAGGCGTCGAATCCCTGAGTAGTGGCGTCAGCACCGCCTAAATCCGCCCCTGGTAGATGTCTAATACTTTACCGAATGATTTTATACTTCTATATAAAAAACTTGTACAAAGAGTGGGGGCGGTTGGAATGAACTGTTTGGAAAAATTAAACGTAGTCTTAAGGCAAGTTTAACAATTGTTCGATACTTGCCTTTGGATTTCAGAAATAAGCTAAATAAGAAAAAATAAGCTGAATAACAACCTAAATAAGCTATTTTTTTTTGCAATGCAAATACAATATGCTGCCTCTCTCTTTGTCATATGGTTGGATTGGGATTGGGATTGTGGGGGATTATTCTGTCATTCGCAATTTTGAAGAAAAAAAAATAAAAAATCGATTTAAATCGATTTAAAATTGATTTAGATCGATTTCATTTTAAGCAGATTTAAGATTCATCTGAATCGATTTAAAATCGACTGGAATCGATATTTTTAGCGTTGAATTTAAAACAATTTAAAATGGATCCAAATCGATCTGAGTTTTTATTTGGTTGAGGACAAGGCTTGTTTCACTCGAGATCAGATTTGAGAGATACTGCTCAGATCTGCCACGTACATTTTTTTGTGACTGAATTGTATTTTATCGGCTTTTGTTCGCGTTAATTCCCGGGTATACATTGTGGTTTTATGATCAGACGGTCGCGACCAAATTTTGGTATTTCCAGACTTCCGCGACCAAAAATGGATTTTTTTCAGACAGCCACGACCAAAATTTGTATGTATGTATGTTATTTGGTAAACGTTATACGTGTTCGCAACCAACAAAAATATCGAAATCTTAAACTCATATGGAAACTGGTTCATCGATGGAACCTTTAAAAGCTGCCCTGATAACTTCTACCAAGTATACACTGTCCACTGCTTCGTAGATGGAACAACTTTTCCGTGTATCTATCCCCTGCTACCCGATAAACGACAAGAAACGTACAACGCTTTCTGGTCAAACTTGAAAGCAGATATCGTCCCCCCAGCTCAATCATGATGGACATTGAAATGGCATGCATCAACTCTGTGGGTGACAAATTTCCAGACACAGAAATCAAAGGTTGTTTCTTTCACTTCTCGCAAGCTATTTACAGAAAGATACTCGAATTTATTTATACAGTTCAGTATCGCGAGGACAAAGACTTTAACCTAGCTATACGTCTTCTAGCTGCTCTTGCGTTTGCCCCACCCTTACATGTAGAAGCCTGGTATAAAAAAATACTGGTAACTTGCCACATTCCTGACGACATCAAGAATAACTTTGAGGACACCTTTGTAGGCAAAGAAATGCGAAATTCGACGAGACGGAAATCGCAATTCGACATGGATATGTGAAACGTTTACTTCAGGACCATTGACGACCTCCCCAGAACAAACAATGCCCTTGAAGGATTCCACTGTGGATTCGAATCCATGCTCCAAAAGTCAAATCCTGACATTTGGAAGTTCATTGAGGCAATTCAGAGGCAGCAATCACTGCAATCTTTCAGTTTTGCTCAAATGCAGCTCGGCAAGAAAGTCCATCCAAGGAAAGAGGATAATTTTGGGAGGATCAAGAGAATAGTATGTTCTGCCGCTAACTACAAAGAGTTGGATTATCTTAAAGCCATAGCTGTTAACTTGTCCGTTTACTTTTTAGTCTTTAATCTATCTACTTCTTTTCTGTTGATTATCTTTCATCTTTTAATTCAAGTTTTAGTGTCGCTGTTTTGTTGAATTCGAAAGTGGGGGATTTTAAACTAGAAACTGGGGGATTTTGTTCTAGGGGGATTTGGTCCTACGGGGGATTTAGTCCTGGGGGATTATATCCGGTGGGATTTTATCCTGGGGGATTTAGTCCTAGAACCGTATGTATGTATGTATGTATGTATGTATGTATGTATGTATGTATGTATGTATGTATGTATGTATGTATGTATGTATGTATGTATGTATGTATGTATGTATGTATGTATGTATGTATGTATGTATGTATGTATGTATGTATGTATGTATGTATGTATGTATGTATTTATGTATGTATGTATGTATGTATGTATGTATGTATGTATGTATGTATCTATGTAAGTATGTATGTTTGTATTTATGAATACTTGTATTTATGTATGAATGTAAGTATGTATGCAAGTATTATGTATGTATGTATGTATGAGTGTAAGTATGTACGTATGTATGTATGTATGTATGTATGTATGTATGTATGTATGTATGTATGTATGTATGTATGTATGTATGTATGTTTGTATTTATGAATGCTTGTATGTATGTATGTATATATGTATGTATGTATGTATGTATGTATCTATGTATGTATGTATTTATGCATGTATGTGTGTATGTATGTTTGCATGTATGTATATATGTATGTATGTATGTAGTTTTCGACTACATCGCGACTAGTTTTTCGACAATACCGTGGCCGCGACTAGATTTTTTTTCCATGACGCGACTAGTTTTTCGACCGCTGCGACAAATTTTTCGACCGCCGTGACTTGTTTTTCGACTAGCGCGACTAACTTTTTGAGCACGCAATTAATTTATCGACCGCCATGACTAATTTTTGGACCATGCCGAAACTTTTTAAACATGCCGCGACTAATTTTTTGACCACCGTGACTAACTATTTGACCGCCTCGACTAATTTTTCGACCACAGTGACTAATTTTTTGACGATGCTGCGACTGATAATTCGAACACCGCGAGTAATTTTTTGACAACGGCTACTAATTTTTCGACTGTCGCGACTATTTTTTTTGAACAGCGCGACTAAATTTTTGACCGTTGCGACTATTTTCTTGAACAGCGCGACTGAATTTTTGACCGTTACGACTAATTTTTCTCGACCATAGCACGACTCAGTTTTTGACTGCCACGACTAATTTTTCGACCGCCGCGACTTAGTTTTCGACCACCGCTACTAATTGTTTGACCACCGCGACTAATTTTTTGACCATGCCGCGACTGATTTTTCAACCGCCGCGATTACATTTTTGATCCCTACGGCTTCTTTATTTTCGACCGCGGCAACTACTTTTTATGACCGCTGCGACTAAATTTTTGAACAACGAGACTGATTTTTTGACCACCGCGACTAATTTTTTGTCTACCGCGACTTCTTTTTTGGCCACCGCTACCAGGAGCTGGTAATTCCGTAGTTTGTCTGCGACTTAAAACCCTGTCCAGATTATGGATTTTTGGTAGCGGAATTAACATTTCCGCGACCGAAGAGGTCAAAAAATTAGTCGCGGAACTCGACCCGGGATGCATATGCATTCGTTTCATCTAAGATCCTCCTCTTGTTTATTGTACGATTACTCGGGTCGAGGTGCTCGATTTATGTTTCGACTTTCTTGACCGAAAATTGGTATGTCTCGACTTTCTCTACCAAATTTTCGTTATATTTTGACTTTCTCGACCAAATTTCTGTATGTTTCGACTTTCTCTATTCAAGAAAAATAGTATTCGACGTTGTTCGGCCTTGTTCTGATAAGACCTTGTTTATTCGAACCCGCACAGATACGTTTCGACTTTCTCCAATTAAATTCGATATTTTTTGGTTTTCTCCATTGACAATTATTTAAAATTTGTTTTTTTTCTACCTCTCATAAGAACAAAATTTTTTACAAATTATTTTTGATTTATCTCAGATCCATTATGATTGATTAAAATCCATTTTCTTTTGAATATAATTGCTTTGTATTTTGCTTATTGCAGTTCTGTTAAAAAGATTAAACATTTTTCAAACTTTTGTTTATTTGACCCAGCATAGTTTTATTTCAATTTTTTCGATCAAAAAAGGGTGTGTTTCCATTGTCTAGACTTTCTCGACAAACAAAAACCTTTCAATACGCATTTGATCCATCAAAGATTTGCTTCAAACGGCCTGTGATTTGTGTGGTTTGTAATGATTATGTCAACTCTCTAGATCATAAGAATACAAGCCTATGTTTTAGCTGAGTTTGTTATCATCTGCTCCTGATTTTTTTTAAAAACAGTTGATTTGTACAAATGGTATACAAAAATCTGGAAAACTTCTGTTTCAGTGTTTAATTTTCGGATCATATCTTAGATACAAGAGCAATTTAGATCAAAACCAGATAAACTCAACCTGGCTGAGGACCTAATGATTGATTTTGATGGCTAACAAAATTAAACGTTTTTTGGTTTCTTAGTGAAAAAGCAAAAACTTTCACTTTTTAAATGTGTCCATAAAACTGTTTTGCCGATTATTTTTGACGTTTTTTTTTCGAAACAGTCGATTCGTGGAAAAGGTCCAGACTTTTTGTAAAAGTTAGAAAGTAATCTGTTACTGGATTAATTTGCTAATTGCAACTGTTTTACAATTTTGCAAGCAAAAAAATCGGCAATCAACTCATATTCTTCTTCGTGTTCGAATTTGTTTTGATCGACTTGACTTTATTTTCGACTTTGAGTTCGAATGTAATGTAAATTTGCGTTCGATTTTATGTTTCGACTGTGCTCGAACTGTGTTTTGACTGTGCGCGATCTAAGTTTTAGCTGCGCTCGACCTATATTTTGACAATGCTCGACCTATGTTTTGATTTTCTCGACCAAAATTGGATATTTTTCGGCTTTCTTGACCTATGTTTTGACTTTAACGACGAAAATTGTGTTTCAATTTTCTCGACCTATGTTTCGACCTTCTCGACCTATGTTTTGACTTTCTCGACCAAAAACGGATGTTTCGCTTTGTGCTAGACTTAAAGTTGCGTTTCGACCTCTGAACTTCAGTCGCAAAACTGCACTTGCTCGACTTTCAAAGTCGAAAATAAGTCGAGTTTCAAAGTCGAAAAATAAGTCGAGCACCTCGACTCGGGAAGTATATTTGTTTTGTGTTATAAAGTTACCATTCAAAATTTTTGAACAAATAATGGTATTTTTGACTAATTTTAAAAACTACTAACATCTAACTCGACTTGTAAGGTTTCATGATGAGCTTATCGAAAGTTATTGCATGCATCCGACCGCAAAATGACAACGATGAACAGCCGATATCTCAATCTAATTTGCTAATGGCAACTGTTTTACAATTTTGCAAGCAAAAAAATCGACAATCAACTCATATTCTTCTTCGTGTTCGAATTTGTTTCGATCGACTTGACTTTATGTTTCGACTTTGAGTTCGAATGTAATGTAAATTTGCGTTCGATTTTATGTTTCGACTGTGCTCGAACTGTGTTTTGACTGTGCGCGATCTACGTTTTAGCTGCGCTCGACCTATATTTTGACAATGCTCGACCTATGTTTCGATTTTCTCGACCAAAATTGGATATTTTTCGGCTTTCTCGACCTATGTTTTGACTTTATCGACGAAAATTGTGTTTCAATTTTCTCGACCTATGTTTCGACCTTCTCGACCTATGTTTTGACTTTCTCGACCAAAAACGGATGTTTCGCTTTGTGCTAGACTTAAAGTTGCTTTTCGAACTCTGAACTTCAGTCGCAAAACTGCACTTGCTCGACTTTCAAAGTCGAAAAATAAGTCGAGTTTCAAAGTCGAAAAATAAGTCGAGCACCTCGACTCGGGAAGTATTTTTTTGTGTTATAAAGTTACCATTCAAAATTTTTGAACAAATATTGGTATTTTTGACTAATTTTAAAAACTACTAACATCTAACTCGACTTGTAAGGTTTCATGATGAGCTTATCGAAAGTTATTGCATGCACCCGACCGCAAAATGACAACGATGAACAGCCGAGATCTCAACCATCCCACTTTCAAATTGCGTTAGGTCAGTTTTGTATATTGTCCTGTGTATGTTTTTGGATGGATGAGAGGGAGAGAGGTAGTCAAGTTGAATTATGATCCTCCTTGTTTAACCCGACCTTATTTGTCCAAGCCCTTCCCTACTTACGCCCGGAGTGTGTTGATCAATTCGGTTGGTGAATGAGCGAGTGAGGGTTGGTAATTGATTGGGGGGTCAAAAAACAGATGTTAGTTTTGCAAGTTTGGTAGAGGGGGGTTGTAGGTGGGGTGCGGACATCAAGAAGACCCAAACCTCAAGCAGAATTTCAGACAGAGACTTTAAGTCAAAAAATGGAATTATTGTCTTCTCAAAACGCATAAATTGAAAAATTTCCTTCCTAGTTTTTGTTTTTGCTATCTGTTTAATCATTTTTCAAAATAACTTTGCAATTTTTTTTAGTTTAAAATGTACGCATTTTAAAACCCGATCCAGTTAACCAAATGAAAAAATCCTAGAAAGCTTTTGGTATTACATAACAATTCCACTGGACTAAGTTCTAGCTAGTCGCGCAAAAACAGTATATCTCGTCTCATTAAATACATTTTAATTCATTTGAAAAATTTTGAAATTTGGCCTTAAAACCTTTTGGTTTGAAGTCCCGTCGGCCTGTTTTCCGTTATACTATGGGTGGGATATAAAAGTACAAAAACCCATCTCTCCTCCGTAACTTCAGTACCAACTCCTCACACCGAAACACGCTCAAACCTGGGCTGGGAAATTTTTTTTAAAATCGAAAAAGCAAGTTGTTGCATCAAAAAATCGCAAATTCATCAGGTTAGCTCTCTATCGCAAAAACAAAAACCGGACGCTAGTTCAATTGATTCAATTAAATTCAACTTGTTTCATTCTTTCTTTGTGTTTGGAAAACATAGGTTTTGATACTGATTTGTTGTTTTGCCGCCGAATGAAACTATCCTCTTCTTTTATGCAGATTTTTTAAATAGAGTTTTCGAAAATACCTGAAAATTTTTGAAATTTTTCGTGGTAAACTTCATAAAAATTGTATCTACCATGGTCAGTTTCATCGATCTATAGAAATTTTCGGGCAAATTGCTGGTGTTTGAAACAACGTAAGTTTTTCTGGGAAACTTATTATCAAACCGTCGCAAAGTCAAATATCTGTAGATGGGTATTCACACGTTCCGCACCTCTCACGTTTCGCCCCTCTTAAATATAGTGACACATTTCGCCCCTCACACATTTTGCCCGTCACACATTTTGCGCCTCACACATTTCGCCCCTAAAATGAACATTAAGAAAGCGGCGTTAATTAACTGTGTAATAAGTTAGGGGCGAAACGTGCGAGGACAAAATGTGCAAATTTATTAGGGGCGAAATGTGTCAGGGGCGCTATACAAAGTACAAAAGGATAGATTTCGCTCCTTGTAACAAACCAATTCTTTTAACCAATTTGGAACGATTTTAAGACGGATTAACTCTCCGCTTACGCGTTAATAGCGAAAAATTTATCGCGCGTTAATTGTCCCAAATTGGCCAAATTGGCAATCTTTAAGCCCGCGTAACTTTACAAAAAAAGATCACAGGTAAAATATATTTTTTTCAAATTTAGGCTCAGGACAACAATAGCTTTCGAATGATAAAAATATTCCGCCAAAAATGGCAAATTAAAAAGTCGAAATTTGTCTGAAGAAAAAAAAACCCATCCCGAGCACAAATATTCCGTTACTTCCGGAACAAAAACTTAACAAATCAATGTGGAAAAAATATTATTATTTTTTGCGGTTATTGGCACTTATCAATCGCCCGGTTGCTTTGATTGCTTTTGTTGCGACTGTTGCAATTAGAAGAATCACTTTTTTCAGGTATGTTTAATTTTAAAGCAAAATTTGTTGTTAAATTTTAGGACGCTTTTTTTGCAATGGTTTTTATCACCCGAAAAAGTTTTTTTTGTCAAAAACATCCCCACAAATTTTTCATGTTTTTTTTCTGTAAGCGCAGTTTTGCGTTGCTAACAGAAATCAATGAGTTTTTCAATTTTTTAAAAAGCAATCTTGAGAAGTAGCATTTAGATGTGACTCTCAATTTCAAATACCGTTTTTGTTCTTTGAAGCTCGTCCTCTACAAATCAGACCACAGCACTTTTCTCAGAAAAGCCAGCAGAAATGTCAGAAAACGACATCATTGCAGGAAACGTCATCTTTTCGGAAATAACGGAATTTCAGATCAAAAAACGTTATTTTTCCTATATTTAATTTTATCAAAATCCTGTATATTTTCTCATATTATGTCCTTACCTTTTGGTTTGACTATAACGATCGATTTCAATTCATGCAATAATTTGTGCTAATAAAACATAAAGGCTTCACTTATTCAGGCCTGATCCAGACCCGGGCAAGTCTGATCTCCTTCATGAACTTAGAGATCTGCAGTAGGTCTGAAACAAGCATACACAGCTTCGTTATAGACATGCTGCAAAACTGCTGCAGACTTTGATTTACTTGACTATAAGAAGCTCAGGAATGCTTTAGGCTAAGCAACTTGAAACGTGCACGCACCGGAGTTCCATGGATAATAATCAATTATAATGGAAAATTGTTGTCTAAAATGTCATTATAATTCATTATTGTTACAAACTTAAACCCCAAAATTAATTATTTTGTCATTCTAATCGATTATTTTTGTAAAAACATAATTCATTAAAATCCATTATAGTGGATTATAATCCACTTAAAATCCATTATAACTGATTATAACAGATTATAAACTTTACTTTTTTTACAAAGACATTTTTGCGTTACTCACGGCCTACTCGCAATCTAAACCTACTCAAATTAACCCCCCTTACTTTGCTCCCCGTTCACTTTTATCCCCTTCCCCCCTCACACCTGCATTTAAACCACTTCCTTATGTTTATCCCTATGCCCCCATGTTTACTTAAAATTACCACCAACCCCAAGCCCCCCCTCCCCCCAAGTTTCAGTTAAATTCAACGTTACAGTTAATTTTTTTCCCTGCGCACGTTCAGTAAATTGTGCGTGTATGTGTGTGTGTGTACTGAGTGGGGGGAGAGTTAAGTAAACTGGAGAAGGGGTTGATAAAAGAGGCGATGTAGTTCACGTAAAATATAGAAAAAACAGAGAAAAAAAAAACAAATTTTGTGTGAAAAATGCAAAGTTCAACAATTTTTCCCAAAAAAAATTATCATTCATTATAATCGTTTATAATGGTTTATTGTGATTGAAAAATATGCGGTTAATAATCCTCTTTTAATGGATTATGATCGATTATAATCGATTTTAAAGTCCTATACTGAGATAAAAATATTAAGATTTAAATCCATTTTCGATGGTTTATAATCGATAATATTGTAATTTTATAGATACTGACCATAAAATGACAAAATAGTCAATTATTCTCCATGGAACTCCAGTGGGGGTGGTATCTACAACTGTTTAATTCCTCCTTTTTGCTGGAGTTCGGGCTGGATTTTTTTTTCTACAATATTTACTTTCTACAATAATTACAATAAGTATTTCTTCAGCTGCATAACGAGACTAAACTGTGCACTGAAAAAACGCATAAATTGGTAAGTGTATCTCTCAGAGACAAGTCTTTAAACATGTTAGACTTTAGTCAATAAAAGATCAAAACCAAACAACACTGCTCGTATCAGGGCGAAGCCCAGAATATTCCGACTGCCTTTTAAGGTTTATGGAGCAGTAAAAACATTTAAAAACTCAATGAAATAAAACGAAATCAAAATTTTTTTTCAGCCAGAGAAATTATAATACGGATCGAAATCAGTTGCTTTCTTCTCTCCTCCAACTTCACAAGATTACCAGTATATTCTAGATCTATTAGGACTAGTAAGATTGGGATTGGTATTAGACAAAAAGTTACACGAATCTATCCGGCCAAAAATAAAATAGCGTGACGAACAGACGGTGTACCTAATCCAAAATTACTCTATGAGAAAAACACCCGGGCGTAAAGTCAATTATTCATTTTTTCCAAATCAGTTATAAATGAAGTTTATGAAGAGAAGTCTCGGTTACGAATCAAATTTTCGTAATTTTTCACTTGTACATTTAGTTTGAGCACACGAAAGCTCCGGAGGCTTAGAAAATGATAGGATATTTGTGATTTTGGGTTTTATGATCCAGGATAAGTCATTCCAACCATACAAAAAGCAGTAAAGTTCACTGCTCTTTGTAACTTTTAAATGACCACAATTTTTGTGAATAATTGCTAATAAAAATCATAACAAGACTGGTTGTATCAGGGCAAAACCCTGAATTTTCCGACTGCCTTTTAAGATTTATGCATTTTAAGATAACTTAAAAAAAATCTAAAATTTGAAATTTTTTTTGAAATCATCACCCCACACGCCATATGAAGTACAAAAGCATAGATTTTGCTCATTCTTACAAATCAATTATGGCAAATAAGCTTCTTTCGACCAATTTGGAACACTTTTAAGACGGATTAACTCTCCGCTTACGCCTTAATAGCGCGAAATATATCGCGCGTTAATTTTCCCAAATTGGCCAAAATGGCAGTCTTTAAACCCCCATAACTTCACGAAAAATGATTACAGATGAAATATCTTTTCAAATTTAAGCTCAGGACTACAATAGTTTTTGAATGATATAAAAAAGTGCCGTCAAAAATGGCTAGTTAAAAAGTCGAAATTTGTCTGAAGAAAAAAAAACCACCCCTAGCACAAATATTCCGTTACAATCGTATCGAAAGTCGGAACAAAAAGAACTATGAGAACGCGTTCTAATAATCGAATCCGCTGAAAACTTACAAGGTGCACACTTTGGTTCAAATAATATGATAATCAAATAATCTAAAAAGCTTGAAAACAAATTTAAAAAGTTAGCTGTTAGTTAATTTTGCTTGCTCATGTTTGCCGACCTGAAACACATGAGCAAATTACTTGGCGCCAAAATTGTTGTTGAAAATGTTTTCCTTTTTTCATTTCTCCAAATTTTCACTAAATCGCTCGAACAAAGTGAGCTTAAAATTTTTATCTATACAATATATCTGAATAAATTAGCTTTCGTTTTTTTTATTACTGCGGGCAACGTTGGGTTGCCAAATTAGAATGGTCTCCCAGAAACCAACTATTTCCGGTGGAAAAATCTCAGCAAAAAAATTTATATCACCGTTATATCTAAGCTTGAAGTAAAAAAAAAACACAGTGAAAGAAGTCTTAGATTTTGTATAATTCACAGCCCTCAAAAAATATTGAAAAAATCCAATTTGCCATTTTAAATCGATAAGCGTGCGAAATTGGGATAATAGATCAAGATGATCTTTTTCAGTTTTTGTCAGTGTGTTCACGTTTGTCATAGATTAACACGCACGCACATAATATTGAGGATGTTGCAGCTAGTAAAAAATTTTTGGATTTTTGGATTTTTTGAATTTTTTTGTCTCCAAAATTAATTTGAATACCATTAGCAATTAAAACATCAGCTTCGAAAACCCTCAGTTATTTTTCTAACCTTTCGTTGATGAAGAACAAAATACTTTTGTTGAAAGAAATGTTATTCAAACAATTTTCAGAGTAAGAAATTTTATGACTAGCGCGTTTTCATTGTTCAATGCGTGAAATTGTATGACTAGAGTTTTCCGTGTGTGAGTTCAACACAAGCATGTAGCCACCTTAACCTATTAGAAGAATTTTAAAAACACTGTTAGGTAATTTTTCAATGAGTTCAAACTTTTGAACGAGTGTCTTCAAATTTTTGCTTTTGTTGTTTTCGTCAAACTGTCAGCTTAGATTAGATTTAGCGCAGATCAGATTAGAATTTAAACGCAGGTATAAATTACAAATTAGTTACAATTTCACAGTGCCAAAGGCACTATGCAAACAACTATACTGCTTTGAGTTTACTTCTATTGTTTTATCAAAGATATTCAAAAATTTCGATTTGAAAATGAATGAGTTTTTAATATATTACTAGATTTCTTAGTTTTTTCTTTTTTGTTGCAAATCAATTTCATTTATTTTTGATTGCAAACGATGGAGAAGTTTCGCTTTTTTTCTGTTCCAAAAGTATTACCCCTTCCGTTCACACGATGATGTAGCCCAGTAAAAAAATGTAATTAGGTTGAATATTTCATTCTTACCATAATTATAATAATTCTCAAGTTAAAATAATGCTCGGTCAAGTTCATAGTTCGTCTTTAGATTCAAATCTTCCATAACTGTAACAGATTTAGTTTTAACCTGTCAGCGTCTGGATAAATAACCTGTTTTTTTTCAGTCTGCTTTTTTGCACGCAAAAGACAAAAAAAGGAAAATTCAATGGGTTAATTTCAGTCGTGTTTCAAAACGCAGCCAAAAAAATTGAATTTCCTTTTGCTTTTTTGGTTTGATTTAAATCGAAAATTAGAGTCAAACTCACATAAAACTACATCGATGAATGGCCCGCTAAAACTTGTGATAATGTTTTCTTTTGCAGTTTTGTTCAAATAGTAAAAGAAATTGAATACAATTAATTAAACCACACTTTTCGAAATACTATTAATTAACTACTATCTATTAAAACAGAACACTCAAAACACTCCAAAAACCGAGGTTCGAACTCTTAACTGGAAAAATGTACGGAATTTCGGAAAAAAAACATACATTCATTTCGTTCGTTCGTAATAATCTTGATCTAATATGACACTGGTTGAGTTTTTCTGTTAACATTATTCTTTATCCACGATGATACAATGATGAAACCAGCTGCCACCATATCCCCAACTAGAAACGTTATTTCAGTCAGAGAGACCAAACTTGACCCGATAAATATTCCTCCGAGCCCTCCGAAAGCACTGATGATGTCCAAGAATGAGTACTTGAGGCTTACTGTAATCTCAGTCGACATCATGGACTGGTTGTGAACAGGGGTGTTAACGGGTTTAGTTCTCTTACGAGAAGACAAGATCTGGCTTATAACAATTGGTTCGGTTTGTGTTCATAGTTTGGGCAGCAAATGCATCCTTCGAAATGTCAAACAAAATAGTTTTATCGAGAAAACCTTAGATTTTAGAATATAATTTTTTGTTGGTGGAAAACAGACTAGTTTTCATTAAAAAGGCAAAACCAATCTGAACTCTGGCATTTTAAGTTATACATTTTATTCTACATTCTACTGGAAATAATTTTTATAAATTGAAAGGTACACCCCTGAAGCTGGATGCTGACATCAAATGAGTGTTTTCGCCAGTACTCTTCCGAGTAATTGGAGAGAAATGGATTGAAATTTCGCATTGTGGCGAAAGAGTTGCGTGAAGGGAACTTGGTGGACTTAGAGAAGATCTCGTAGGATACAAAGTCGCATTGAGGAAGACACTCCAAACTGCACTCACCTTCAAAATACTTTCAAAATTACAAAAAAATGGTGTTTTTGTTTTTGTGTTTGTCCTTGAACAAGTTCCGACTTTTTTTGATTAAACTTTTTAAATTGTCTATAATTTATTGATGTACTGAACTAAAATTGGAAATTTTATGTATTCGAGAAATAAGTTTCAAATTATGAGGTTAAAAAAAACCAATTGACCATATAAGATTACTAGGGTCGCTATTTAGTTTATGCTACTGCTGCGTAACATTCAAGATGACGCCCTGATTTGGGCAGTCTTATTCAGAAAGCAAAAAAATTTTTAACAAACGTTAGGATTTAAACACCAATTCTGCTAAAGTTGCAATGAATTCTTGCCTTTTTCTTGTGTAACGTTTTTTTTTCATTTGTAAGCAACTAAGTGAAAATGCGAAACCAAATCGCTATTTAACTTGAGGAAAACGTAAGATATGGTGTAACTTAATGCGTTTTAATAAAAATTTGACTAAAAAATTATTTATCACAAAAACAAATCAGGTACTTTTCAAAGAAAAATTCTACAGAAAAAAGATGAATTATCGACTATAAAAACTACAAACATTGAAAAAATACCGTTTACTTCTACAATTAGTTTAGTAAAAGCTTGATTACTTTTACAAATCAACATTGAAAAACAGATGTTTTTCTCTGCACAAGTTCCGACTTTTTTGATGAAAAGTCTATCGATGTATTGAAAAAAAATTTGAACTTTTTTAAATTTTGATAATTATGTTTCCAACTGAGAGGTTTGAAAAAAAAGCCAATTGATCATTTTAGATTACTAGGTAGGCTCTTTAGCTCTTGCTACTAACGCGTTAACGGCCATTCAATATGGATGAGAAATCGCTCAAAACTGAACTGAGGCAAGCGTTTTGCTCCAGGGGAATTATTTATGCCAGTACAGCGAGTAGCCTAAATTTATGTTAGCCATTTAGATAAAAGTATTCAAAAGATTTCAAAAAAGAGTTAGAGTGAAAAATTCCTCAGTTTTGGACAACTAGTCATGTTGGTAATTTTTCAACGCTGTTCTTAATCAAAAACTATGTTATTGACATTGAAGTGCAGTCGAGCGACTCATGGCGGGCTTCAAATTGATACAATCAGTTTCGTTGGTCTTAGAAATTTTGAAAGTAAGAAATTTTATTAAAATTTTAAATCTTGCAAATTTTTAACAATTGTTTCATTTTGGTATGGTTAAAAATTTACAGAAGGAATCAAATCACTATACATGACGTCTAAATAGGCCGAAGTTTTTGTCAAAAACATTGGTCAAAGTTAAATCCTGGTTAAAATTCTCCATTGAGTTCGCTTTTTAAAAAAATTTCATCTTCTATTCGGCTGCAGGTATTTTCTGTAGAAAAAAAATTAGACAATAATCAATGATTCTCTTAGTTTCCTCAGTAGAATTGTTTATTTAAATTCAGTCACATTCGTTTTATTTTGGTGGAAGCAATTGATCTCACTACAACAAAGCAAAAAAGCGTCGTCAATCGATTCAATTTATTGATCTGATACGCGTTACAGAACGAAATCGCGCGATATTTGTTCTAATTGTTCTAACTGCTCTATCAGGCCCACAACTCATCACAGAAAATTGTCTATGATAAGCTAACACTTTCAACCCATATCAGTAGTTTCTAACCTATTTTATCAAATAACGAGGCCAAATTATGCACTGGATGGGCCTTTTTGCGTGGGTTGGTCAATGGAACCCAGATCCAAAATTTTAAACCGTTAAAAATTTCTCAGTATGATAAACGGAAACACGAGAACAACAGAAAATACTAGAACATTTACTGTTAAGCCTTGTAATGCAAGACATTTTTACAAATATAAAGATGTCATTATGAATTAATTATTTAAAGCGTAGTTTTTCGTTCCTGTAATATATATTTTAAAAATATTTTAAGAAGTTTTGTTTGAAGAACTTTTCCAGTCCATGATGAACCGCATGACTTCTTCGTCAATTTTAAATTAAATTTAATTATTGACAATTCAAATATGTACTCGTTTGGATTTACATCTAGTTAGTTATTCGAATATCAGAAAAAATGGTTTTTTAGATGAATTAAGTGCAATATGACTATTAAGTTTTTGAAGTCTTTGGAACAACAAAAACCCTAAAACTTGAAAAAGTTCAGATTACCTAATGCTTCTGCGCTGTCAAAAGGGCAAACAACCATTCCGAAGATTCCGCAGTCAGGTATGTCATCTTCCGCTCTTGCAAATATCAGAGAGTTGCAACCACATCTTATTTGCTCTTTCAAAGCCGCACATTGTTCTATACACCGATGATAAGTATAGTCTTCACTGTATCTCAGAACTCCTCTTGTACCTTCCTTTATACAATTCCTGGTTCCGGAATTGTCGGCATACTGGAACAACCCAAGCCCAATGTTGTGAGAGTAACCTGGACTGATTTTAGTCCTGATTTTGTGTTCTCCGTATGAAAAAATTCTTCCAGGCATCACAAAGTATATCGAAACTTGCAAGTCGTTTTTGCCGGTGGCACTAGCTGATACTGGGTCTACCATGAAGCTGACTTGCAGGCGCTCGTACGGTCCGTACACGATCGGACTAGGCAGTGTTAGTTTATGACAGTACATTGCTTTTGTCTGTTGTTCTGTCCAAAATGACCCGTTCAGACAGTCTACGCCTAATAAAACACCGTTGGATATTATTAAAATTTTTAGATACACAAAACTTGTTGGTTGAAGTGAGTTATATATTTACTTAACATGAGAACAAGAATATTCGGTTACTGTGCAAAAAGCACATAAGATTGTTTTCAAATTAGTGTCGCTGTTTGTGTGTGGTGTGATAAAAGTATCTGAACAAAAAACTAGAAGATATATTCAGCAAGCAAAAATTATTATGTTTTTCAGAAGAATAACAAAAAACATCAATGGACTGTTGCGTAATGATGACTTTTCGCAATGCTGCTTTACTTCTGCAATGTTTAGTCTCTAGTTAGGTTTTTAATCCGACTTCCAAAGGAAGTGGCGTTTTTTTGTGCTCGGGTAGTTTTTTCTCAAACTTTGATATTTTAACTAGCTATATCTACGGCGATTTTTGAAACAATCAAAACGCGATACATTCCGCTCATACAACTGTAAGCAGTGGATAAATTGAAGTTAAATTGGCACATAAAAAATTATACAAAAAATGTGATAGTAGATGCAAAATATTTCACTTTCTAATACTCATTAGGTCTGGTGGGACATAAAGTTTCACTTTTTTGATTTTTTAAACAAATTTTGAGCCCAAAAACTTTCACTGCCTTGTGAGGAATAATTCAAAAAGTTTGGGTTTTGCCCCGATCCGAACATTTCTAATCCTGGTCAAAGCTCATATTGCAGGTGCCAGAGCCTGTAATAGTTTCTCAAATGAATTAATCAATTCAGTTTTTCACCCAAACTTTGACACTTTCGAACAGCTTGCTTAATTACCTTTCCATATGCAACGTATAAAAAATTGATCAAATTTTGGTAGCAAGCTTTTCATGAGCGTAGAAGTATCTCCAGCTGAAGTTGACTGATCAGTTCTTGTTTCATATTCATTTGCATAGTCAATCAGTGTTTTCTCAAGACTAGGCTGTACACCTGGAATAGAAAAACAGCTCAGTTCTTTTTCATAACTACCATTTTTGAATTTCAGTTTTTACCAATTCAACATTTTGACATTTTCTACTGTAATAAGACAATACAAACAATACAAACAAATTAAAATATAATCGTTAATATATACTTTTTATTATACTTTAGATCGACAAATCGCGCATTTTGACCATAACAAGACTGCTCATATCAGGGCAAAGGCCCGAATGTTCCGACTGCCCTTCAATTTGTCTCGGTTAGTTTTTGGTAAATTGATTATTGGCTAAACTATGATTTTTAGCTGATAAAATCATGAACCATTTGTTGCAATTTGAGTCGTGTATGGAAATATTAAACCAATAAGCTGGGTCAATTCTTTTTGGAACGATTTTGTAGTGCGGAATTATAAAACAATCATCTAAGTTTAGTCAACGACTATTCCGAACTAAAACCTGAAACGATCGAAAGCGTATAACGTCTTTTTTTACCTTTAAAACGTGACAATGTACCAAAGGAAGTGGCCGATATATTTTGCCCTTCTCTCTTCAAGCGTTTTGACATACCTAATTTTTTGTAGAAAATCTCGGGCCCACTAAATAAATTCATTGGAATCATTCATTTTTCATAAATTTTTTTCTTATTCTGTCTGAGTTTGTAACTTTACGAAGTGATTATATAGAGCAGAGAATATTTTAATGAGCGCGACTTAGTGGCTGATACTGGTCCGTAAACCTTTCTTCTCGCCTTTTCCCTTAAAGCCCTGTCTTGTGCTCTAGCGAGGATATCTAATTTTTGCCGAAATTTTTCTATCATTTTGGTGGTCTGAACAACAGTTTTTGGTCAACTTGGCTGATTTACAAATCTGCTTCAATTCATCAACTGGAAAAGTTGAGCTAGTTTTTGGATCTGATTGGGAAATTTTAATTTCAATTAGAATTAAATACAAACAAGACTGCTCGTATCAGGGCGAAGCCCTGAATGTTCCGACTGCCTTTTAAGGTCTATGAAGCAGAAATATGATGAAAAAATTAAATGTAAGAAAAAATGAAAAAAAAATTTTAAAAAATTTGAGATTTTTGTGAAAATCATCCTCCCACATGCCATATAAAGTACGAAGTGATAAATTTAGCTTCTAGTAACAAATCAATTATGGCAAATAGGCTTCTTTCAACCAATTTGGAACGATTTCTAGGACGGATTAATTTTACGCTTACGCGTTAATAGCGCGAAATATATCGCGCGTTAATCGGCCCAAATTGGCCATTTAAACCCCCATGACTTTACGAAAATTGATCACAGGTGAGATATCTTTTCAAATTTAAGCTCAGGACAACAATACCTTTTGAATGATATAAAAAAGTTCCGTCAAAAATGGCTAGTTAAAAATTTGAAATTTGTCTGAAGAAAAAAAAACCCACCCCGAGCACAAATATTCCGTTACTTTCGTATCGAAAGTCGGAACAAAAATCAGTTCAACACTTTGAAATATTAAGTTTGGGCAAAGAAAGTATAAATCGTTTTCGGTTGATCTGGTGAGTAAAATTAGGAATCAAAACAACCAATTTCGCAGCACCATTTACTCAAAATATTTCGAGCTCTCACTGAAAAACTAGTTCTCAAAATATTTGGAGCGGCTTAATTTGGCCTTGTTGTTTTAGAAAAGCTGAAGCTAAGTTTTTTACTGAATTTTGGATGATAGCGAAGGATTATTTGTGTCAACTTATTAGGAAACGGTTTTTTCAACAGTCTAAAAATATTGATGTTTTGAGCTCCAAGTCTACATCAATTTCTGCCAGCAAGGTTTTTATCAGATGATTGCCAAATTGAGGAGACTTGACAACTGCCAATTTGGGATCATTACTTACACAAACTTCCAGCTATCCATCAACGCGAAGCGTGCGCTGCCGACAACTGGAAAGTATTACAAATGCAACTGAAAGCTGCCAATTGATATAAGCTTAAATTTTTCAAGTGATATTTTTGTAGTCGGCATTAAGTGTGGGGAGTTCTTAACAAAAAGTTTTCGTTTTATTTTCCTTTTCGTATCGTTTTTGACCAATATAAATTGCTATAATTACGTTAAGCGGCAATCGCTTTGCTCTGATGCGAGCAGTCTTGAAATAGTTCAAAAAAAACTCCCAACAGGCAAACTCAAACTTCGACAGGCAAAGTATTGCCAAACGATAGGGCAATAAGTGTCTTTGCTAGCTCTCTGGGATTCCAAAGAACTTAAGTAAGAGCTCGAAATTTGTACTTACCGAAAAAAGCAGCCGTAACAGGATCCAGATTTGCATTGGTGTACAATTTGTTCCATTCTTTCTCCAAATGAGGGTACTTCTCAAATGCGGCCGAGATATTTTTCCGAATGGCGTCTCGTATACCCGAGAAGATTGGATGCTCAGAGAAACGCAAACATTGGGCCAAAAGTTCCCGGGAAAAAGTTTTCAAACGCTGTCTGATTCGGCAAGACGGGACAAAACATGATTTCAGGCATCTGAATTTCTTCATGATTATGATAATTTAAGTCCGTTTGAATTGGTTTCTTTATTATATACGTATCAAAAGACAATACGGAGAAATAGACGAAAATACCAAAAAACGAACAGCATATGGCCAGCCAGCATAATTTGCTTCGCCACAGCCGCGGACCTAACATATTATTGATTCCATGGAAAGAGCTATCTATTGCAAAGCTGCGTACTATTACGGCAACTTGTTGAACCATCTTGTTTTTAGGCCCGTGTGCAAACTACCTCCACTTGAAAATTAACACTAGTTTTTGTTATTGCAGCTCAAAAGTTTCAAAATATGCTGTTGTAATTCAATAACCAATGAAATTAAATTTTCTTTTTTTTTTCAAATTACTTTCTGAATGAGACTAAATTTTTCAAAAAAAAGAAAGCAAATGAATTGCTAAAATTTCATGAATTAAAAATGAGATTTTTGTATGACAGTGATTTAAACTTTTTAGGAACTAAATAAAACGTCAATCATAAAAATGGATTTTAAGCAAACGTTTCCTCCAGTTCAGGAGCGGATACAGGTTCTTTTCGAAGTGGGGAAGTGGAGTTACTGCCCTTCGCGAAGTCCGCCCCTACTCCAGTTCAAATCGATTGAGTTCTGCATGCATACTTTTGAAATGCTGGCTCGAAGAAGCCAACAAATGAGTGTACTTCTGCTAGATTTCCAACACAAACTTTTTAAAGAAACACTTTGGTAGTAATTCCTGGAACTTGAGTTCAATTCGGTCTTAGCAACAAGATTTTGTCAAAGCTAAAAGTAGATGAGTAAAGGTATTCCAAATGTATTTCTCAATTAGATGATATGTTTACAGATAAAACTCGAAGGATTCATACAATTCGACATGTACTATAAGACCCATTTGATCAGTGTTTCTAAGGTGTGATTTAGTTCTTGTGGTCTGAACTGTTCTGATAGTCTACTTTTTCTTGCCCTTGGCCGATCCTTTTTTGCTTCCTTTGGCTGAGCTCTTGGGACTCTTTTTGCCACCCTTCTTGCTGGCTGAAGTGGGTTTTTCCGCCTCTAGGTTGACTCCGTTCTCAAGGGCGGATAAAGCATCTTGCTTCTCTTGTTCAGCTTGTAGGATTCTCTGTCTGTAGGCCTCCTTCCTAGCAGCAATTTCAGCTCTGGTCTGGTCTACCATCTCCTGTGAGAAACAGATTATACTAACAAAACAATTTCACCCTAGTTTATAGTCCTAATGAGAGAATTAAAACAAAAAACCCCAATGGAAGAAGGTGCTCCCTTCAGTACAGCTATAGTAGTGAAACTCCTACCTCAACTAAGCATCTTTTAAAATCATTAGCAGACTAAGAGGGCGGGCGGACACCTACATACCTTGGGAGAATCGACCCCCTAACTACACATATAGGACCACCTTTGGTAGTAATTTCCGAAATCTTTGTTTGGTCGATTAACCGTACAACTTATGAATCAAGGAGCCAATATGCACTAAATTTGAGGGTGGAGCGAGGGGGAAGGGGGCTAAAACAGGATCTTTACAGAGTTTTGGGAAAGCTCAAAAAATCTATTTGGTCAACATAATTTTTTTAGGAAATTTTTTGGGCTACCCATCTCAACAAAAATCTAGATCCGCGTCTGCCTGAAATCCAACAGGACAACATATATCTAAAATTTGCTGCAGTATATTAAACTTAATCTTTTTTTAGACTATTGCTCCGAAGGAAAAGAATATTGGTGCTTGGGAATTGATGCACGTGTTTTATTTTCTTCAGCCTAACTTCGACCTTAAGCTAGCCAATTTTGACAGCAACTTTTTCATATCTTCTGAAAACTTCTAACTCCTTGCGGTTTGAAAATTGCCAATATGGGATAATTAACGCTGGATATCTTTCAGCCTATAAACGTGTCAGCAGCTATTTAATCAGGCTCAAAAATCGAATTAATCCAAGTTGAATTACGACTAGCTATTTGGTCTTATAATTACATCACTGGACGCTAAATGGATCACCATGTATACAGCGTCGAGGCAATTTAAAAAAAAACGATCTAACTTCAAACAAATGCAAAATCAACAAAACTGCTTGTATCAAAGAGACTGCTTGGTTTGCAAAAACTGATCAAATCAAAAACAAAACATAACAAGACAGCTCGTTTCAAGGCGAAGCCCTGAACAATCCGACTGCCTTTTAAAGTCTATGGAGCAGTAATAACATGAAAAAAATAAATGTAATTAATAAAAATGAAAAAATAAAAAAAAAATTTTTTTTGAGATTGTTGGTGAAAAACATCCCCCACACGCCATATAAAATACAAAGCGATAGATTTCGCTCCTAATAACAAATCAATAAGGGCAAATACGCTTCCTTCAATCAATTTGGAACGATTTCTAAATTTCCGGTTACGCCTTAACAGCGCGAAAAATATCGCGCGTTAATTATCTCGAATTGGCCAAAATGTCAATCTTTAAACACTCATAACTCTATGAAAAATAATCACAGGTAAAATATCCCTCCAAATTTGACCTCAAGACAATAATACATTTTGATTGATATTAATATTTTCGAAATTTGTCTGAAGAAAAAACCACCCCGCGCACAAATGTTCCGTTACTTTCGTTACGGAGGTCGGAACAAAAAAAAATAATTGTTTGACCAAAAAAAAATTTCCCACACGCTATGTAATGTACAAAGTGATGCATTTAACGCATAGTAAGGTTTTTTTAAGACCAAAGTTTTAGAAACGCTTTAATGACAGAGAATATATCACGCTTTCCATACCCTGATAACACTATTAAATACAGGGACGAAGCTGTGCTTCACAAACACTAGCGAGAACACGACAAAAAACTGCTTTATGAAGTGTAAAAAGAAAAAATCGATGACTACGATTTTACGATGAATTGGTGAAAATTCGGCTACGTCTCGGATTGGATCTGTGACCTAGAGATTAAGAGTCTCACACACACTAACCACGGACTCTTAATAAACAACAAATACTAGCCACAAAAAATGCAGAGAACAGATGTTATGAAATGTCCAATATTACAAATCATTGTTGTAGTGAAACTGTCACCAAATGAAGCACTTAGCGACCAAATAATGAACATTTTTATTTGCCAGTTAGCTTAGAAAAAAAGAAGGTTCGAACTATTACACTAAATTCAAATTGCAATTTACAAATTGCCAAAAATTGTCACTTTTGTTCAGCTTAAATCAAAAATGCTTAATTGAAAGGAAAAAACAGTCATTGATGAAAACTTGGAAATCAACTTTAGGCTGAACTAATCAAATATTTATATCCTGAACTTGAGTAAAATGAAGCGTTAGATACTTAATTTGATTGCGCAAATAAAAACATTATTGAAATTGCTAATCAAAGATTTGTGACAACGATACACAGTTCCACTTACAACGACTGACAATTTTATCTCGGGTGAACAAAACACAAGATCTAATTTAGTATTGCCTGTTGTAGTTTAAAAAAAAACTCGGCTACGTGTAGGATTCCAATCTAAAACCTACGCAAGCAAGGTTTATGAGTCTCACGCACTATTCACTCAGCCACGCAAACTTAACAATTGACAAACACTAGTCACAAATAAAGCAGCTAAAAATGCTGATATATAGCTAATGCTATTGAGCAAAAGTGGAATCAAATACAAATAGACAAAATGTTGCAAGTAAAAATTAAGAACATAACAAACTGATGGCATCTACACTAAGTTTGCATGTAACAAATCGGACAGCGAAAAACCACATTATGCATAACTTATGCATTTCAAAAATTGCGAGATCTATTGGGTTAGGAAAATTCTGAGTTTTCATTATTTTTATGTTGTTTGAAACAAGTCATTTTTTTTCGGTGAGTTAAAAAGGCATCAACAGCGTTAACTAATTATTATTCGAACGTCAAAGCACATGCTATGAAAAAACTGTATAGATACCGCAAAAATGGCGCCAATATTTGCGACTCAGCTTGGGAAAAAGAAGGTACGTACTAATACACTTGCTTCGCATGTGTAAACAATTTTTCCATCGGTTATAAATTGTAACTGACCCGGGAGTTTTCATACTGAGGCGTGAAATCATTCATTATTACAAAAGCTCCAAAATTTCATCTACACCAATAAATTACATCAATATTTGCGACTTATATTGGAGTTCATACTATATTACAAACTTTGCTTGTGAAAAAATACACGTAAAAGTCTTGTTGTGATTTGTTTTTAACTAACCTAAATGACCTTCGGTATAAATTAAATACCAGTTAACTTTGTACGATACGACTATCGGTAGATCGTAGAGTGTTCGTTCAGTTTAGTTTAGAACGTCTTAAATTCACACTCTATTTTATCTGTTTTATTCTTTTAAGTAATTGTTCATTAGCTGTAAAAAACTCATAGATTAACAGAAACCTATTGATAATTCTAAATATAACTTCAGGAGCATTACTTTCTCGGACAAGGTTCTTTTACATTTTGTCTTTAAAATCAAAAACTTAATCTCTCAAAACAAGAAAAACATTGATACAAAAAATGGAAGATATTACCGGCCCTCTCTTTAGAATTCCTGAGGAACATAACATCGCCTTAAAATTTAAAGATCACCATCTTCTAGACGACCATGCAAACTTGCTGAAGAGATTTAAAGCCGAATTAAAACTACCCAACTCTCCGTTATTCCCTGAGGATCACTGTTCCAAGAAACTTTTACAACTGATGACGAGAGAAGACAAAGTTATTTGTGACCTGATTGACACAATAAAAACCGGACAACCAATGAGCATTCACGGTACCTACGTGAAAAATTTCTCAAAGGACCTTCACGTGAAAGATGATTTATTATTCCTAGATAATAAGTTAGTCCTGCCGGCAACAATTAGGGGAACCTTCAGCGCAATGCTACACGAGACCCACCCAGGCCAATTCAGGATAATGTTTCTTGCAGAATACATTTGGTGGCCTCGTATCTACCGAAAGATATATCACCACGGGAAGTCTTGTGATAAATGCCTGAAAGCCGGTAAGAACCTCAAAGTTTTGCTTGGTACCGACCATACTACAAAATTACCGACGCTGACGTTTGCGAACGAGGAAATAAACCTGGTCTACGCAGGACCTTTGGACCCGTTTTGTGGAACAAAAATTAATTTCTCTTATTTTGATCGCTTCACTAAGTTCCCATCGGCCAAGATAGTAAAAAAATACTTCTTCAAACACGGTTATCTCATTTTTAAACGATTATTGTCACCTTCACAGTTTCCCAAGGAAGATAAGAGTCAACCACGGGTCATAATTTTAATCACACGATTTTGAAAATTTCTGTGAAAAATACAACATCGAAATCATTTACTGTACAGTCGGCGATTATAGATTTAATGGGCTTGTGGAAAGGCTTGTATATACTGGAAGTTCTAAATTATTAGCCATGTCATTTGATTTACCAAAACCTTTATTAAATTCCTCGATCCAAAAAATTATCTGGAACCTCAGAATTACAAAACAATCTACAATCGGTTGTACTCCGTTCGAGAAACACTTTAATCGAACGGCTAACACTAGATGGAAAAATCGGATTTCCTTTAATAACCGTTTAGATAAAGGGAAATGACGTGCCAGAAATTGACGTGCCAGAAACTGGGAACTGCACGACGGTGCGGAAGACGGTTATCTTAACGCGAACATGGACACCCAATCAGACCCGGAAAAAAACCTGCCGCTAGCCCTGACAATACCGAGTACCCCCGTACCAGAGGTGCACATTCCGGGCAAAGGTGCACTAGTTTCCGGAGGTAAATACTATAGAACGGCTACCACCATAAAAAATAGGGCACTTTATTTTAATCTGGTAAAGGAGGACATCATTGACTCATCCGAACACACAATAACACTTGATAAGGGTCACATTTTACGGAAATCGGACTTAGCCTTTAAAGGAAAACTACTCCCCGGTCCTAGAAAAATTGCCGTGTATCAGTCACCTATCGGGCACAATATTACTTTACATTCGAGTTTAGCAGGAAAGAGGAAGCTATCTCCACCAAAGAAGACAAAGGTGACAGACCACTCTCAGCCAAGGCAAGGCACCTCAAGAGCGGATGGGCCCACTCAAGTGTCCGGTTCGTCAAAAGATGCAGCGAATACTCACGACCTCACACAAAATACTTCAGGTTCTTCGTCGTTTCGTCATCCTTAAACTTAAACTCTTGGGGCGGAATAATAGACGACTATGTTGACGATATGACAAACAATAACGTACCGCCCGGCCATCAAGCCGATTCTAACCGAGGGTTAAGTATTATAGGTGATGATCACACTGCTCGCATTAGGCCCAATCTCACTGTCGATACAGATCAACCGGCGGTCATAGACGTGCCAGACACTGCGAAAATAGAAGGCTCCGAAAGCAATGACATTCTGTTGGACAGTACCCCAGAAGATTCAGCCACCTTGGAAGCTCAACCAAGACAGTCCAGACCACGCAGGAACGTAGGACCTCCTAAATTCTTCGGAGACCTGAGATACATAGACGTTGTGCTAGAAGGAGATGACCAGACCTCCCATTCACTCACAGTAAAGGGCAACACTTTTAACTACCCCAGGGCAACCTTTACCATAACCTCACCTTCGGACCTCTTAACACCACTAGCGGAGGCACCACAAATAACTACCCTAGTCGCAAAACCTACCCTATCCTGGTCATCCCAGAAATCCTGCCCATTGGAACGAGCAAAATACATCCCAATTCAGTCAATTTTGAAGAATACTTCCTTCGGATCTTCTTCATCACTACAACCTACCAGTAATGACACACTCGACGATGTAGAAAGAACTGACAACATTTCTTCGACTTTTGACACAGACTTAAAACTCAGACTAGATGATTTTGACGCAAGATTTACTTAAACTCCCAAAACTCGTTAAAAACTTTTCTTTTATTTTCAGTTTATAGCATCCATTTCTATCAACCTTCTTCAATGTAGTTAATTTTGTACATGTTAAATGTACTCATTGAAGATTAGTGTTGTTTTATATAGTTAATTTTTTTTATCTTCTGTAAAACTGTAATTTCTGTATATTCATCCTGTACACTTGTACTTTCCTATTTCATTTGTATATTCTATTTTGCTTGCTTTATTATTTTTCGGCCCAGTTTGTAAAACTTGTTCCTACGTTTAGGGGGGAAAATGGGTGTATATAGAATTAGTTAGTCAATTTATACTATTATTTTTTTCCCGGTGGGAAATTTTGTGATTTTTTATCTATCCTAAATGACCTTCGATATTAATTAAATACCACTTAACTTTGTACGATACGACCATCGGTCGATCGTAGAGTGTTCGTTCAGTTTTGTTTAGAACGTTGTAAATTCATACTCTATTTTATCTTTTTTATTCTTTTAAGTAATTGTTAATTAGTTGTACATAACTCGTAGATTAACAGAATACTTTATTAAGTCTTTCGACCAAACTCCTGGATTTTATCTAAAATCTCGAAATGGAAAATGTCAATTCGAAAAATCAGAAGAGAAAAAACTCCCCAGGAAACTTTTGTTTTGACCTGATTTCCGGTTTGGCAGGGTAGTTTTGTAGAAAGTGAAAGAAGTTAAAAAAACGGTCAAATATCAAAAATTGGACTTTTCGAGTTTCACGCAATTTTTATACCAAAATTAGGCAGTAATCAATTGAACTCTTAGTCTTAGAATTGGCAATGTCGTTTTGGAGAAAGAGGACGAAGTCCAAAAAAAAACAGGTCAAAAGTCTCGGAAAATTGAATCTTAACAATGCAGGAGGGGCGTAAAGTAGAGATGGACTGGCGGAATATACGGACACCTAGAAAAGAAGCTGATTCTTCCATTAGCACCACTTTTGGTTTTACAGAAAAAATTTAAAAAATGCCAAAACCTTTAAAAAACAAAAAAAAAATGAAAAAAAAACCCAATCCTATACAATTTAAAATTACCTGTATTAACAAATACAAATTTGAGTTCAGGGCGTCATTAATTTGCAGGTGACATAAAAATTCCCGTTCAAAAGGGGCTTGATAAAAAGTCGATATTTGTCCAAAAAACACAGCACATATATTTCGTCACTTTCTTCGAAAATCGGAACTAAAACTATTTTATAGACATTCCGTATGTTGGTCCTTTCACTCGTGGATAAATAGCCTTAAAGCCCACTGGCATGCGCAGAAATTTTTTCAGGGGGGGGGGGAGTTTTCGAAAAAATTTGGCGACCTTTTTTTAGGTCGAACAATTTCATTTTCTGAGCTCTCCGAAAATACTATACGTACCCTATGTAATTTTTTAAAATAACAGGTCAAAAAAACCGTTTTTAGGCACTTTTTGGAAGATTTTGGCCAAAAATAGCGTTTTTTCGGCGCGCGCACCCCCTCGAAACTATTCTTCAGATTGGCGCCAAATGTTCCTTTGGAAAAATTTTGATGTTGGTAGGCAAAAAACGAATGTCGTAAAATTAGACCAAAAGGGGCACCCTTTGGAAAAATTTGGCAACCAAAATTGAGGCACGCTACTGACCTAGCCTAACCTTTTGAAATATTAAAACAGCACATAAATAAGAGATGTGGCACATAAACTACACTGACCTGTAGTGCCTCGTAGTCCTGTATCTGTTTGACCTTCTCCTGGTTCCGCTTCTCCAACTCCTCCTCCCTCCGCCTCTTCATCTCCTGCCTCACTCGGTTCCACTCCGAGAACTGCCTCACCTTCTCCTCCCTCTCCCGACTCAACTCCTCCTCGTCCACCAACACTCGCACCCCGTCCTTCGCTTTACTACACCAAACATTCCAATATATCGTAACATGATATTGTGATATACTGTTGGTACTAATTAAATAGTCGAGCAATATATAACATAACGTGAATGTACGTTTTTTAAACAGTTTCAACAGTCACGATTATTAGTGCGTTAAACATAATCGCTGGTTATGGTCTACCACGCACTGAAATTATCTACCCAACGTTGAGTAACGATGTATCATTTTACTCGACGAAATATATTGTGACTTATTGTTTATTATAAAGTCAACAGCTAGTCATCAATAAAAAAACTAAAATGAGCTCGTTATAATTTATCACCCACTAAAAATTGTCTACTAACCATTCACTACTTAGCAATCAGTTCAATTTAAGAAAACCATGATTTGCAATTTTCTTTTTGGATAAATTTATCTCCATTTGGAAGGAAACTGGATTAGTAGGCAACTAGTAATTATCGCACGTCATTGTTTAGGAAACCGTACCAAAAAAATTTTCGAAAAAACTCAAGGAAACCAAAAAAATGTTAAACTTTGCCAGGATTATTTTCAATTTTCGAGTTTAACAGAAAAATATATATCACCTTAAAGCTATCTCAATTTCAAGATTCTTTCATAATTGAAACCTTTTTAAATTAAAATAATCAGATCCATTAGTAATGTTTTATTGTGCTAAAAAATAGAAAACTAAAATCCTCATTTGAAACAAGAAAAGTCAAATTACTATTTTTTCGCCTCATTTAACTTTTCCAATTTTATGCATATAGAGATGGAAAGTTAAAAAATTCAGATAAAATAAAACTCAGTTCTACTTCACTCAAAAGAAATTTATCATAGCTATTAAAGGTCTCCTGCTCAGCAGAATTTTTTTCAAAAAATCTTTTAGATATTTTACAGTTTTCTTCTTATCTTATACCAATCAAAGTCAATGAATATATAGTGACAACTAATTTAAGATCTTACATGGTGTAAGGGGTCAAATCTAGGGGCTTCAAAACTGTCTTCGGAGGTGGCCCAGGCGGGGGTTCCAGGGTCAAAACTTCCGGAACCTCGGGTACCTCAGACGCTCCAGCAGCCCCACTGTCCTCCGTAATTTGTGTTGTTTCTCTGTTCATAGACTGCTTTCTACTCTTGCCAGAGGCTACAGACTTGCTGGTTGCTGAAGCGAATCAAAGTTAGTAGCTTGTTATGATTTTTATTAGCAATTATTCACAAAAATTGTGGTCAGTTAAAAGTTACAAAGATCAGTGAATTTTACTGCTTTTTGTATGGTTGGAACGACTTATCCTGGATCATAAAACCCAAAATCACAAATATCCTATCATTTGCTAAGCCTCCGGAGCTTTCGTTGGCTCAAACTAAATGTACAAGTGAAAAATTACAAAAATTTGATTCGTAACCGAGAGTTCTCTTCATAAACTTCATTTATAACTGATTTGGAAAAAATGAATAATTGACTTTAGGCCCGGGTGTTCTTCTCTTAGAGTAATTTTGGATTAGGTACACCGTCTGTTCGTCACGCTAATCTTATTTTTGGCCGGATAGATTCGTGTAACTTCTTGTCTAATACCAATCCTTATCTTACTCTAATATATTCTAGTCTCAAAAGATCTAGAATATACTGGTATTCTTGTGAACTTAGAGGAGAGAAGAAATCAACTGATTTCAATCTGTATTTTAATTTCTCTGGCTGAAACTATGAGTAGTTTCAGCTGTACAATCTATCGTAAGTTTTAGTAATGGATCATGATTGGTTAGTTATAAATATTTTACAGTGATGAATATCAAGGTATATAATAAATACTTGTTTTGAACTAGCTCCATAATGGTTTTGAAATCTGACCACGAAAATAACTGTTTCTGGACAACTACGGGGAAAAACGACATCTGGAACCTTTTTCAGTCACTTTAATTCGAGATTTATCAGATCTAAACTATCGGCAAGCGCTGGTTCAAGTGCAATTTACCGACGGCCCGCAGAGGACAAGCGAAGCGGAGCAAAATCTTGCGTTTTTTATTTCCAATATTTCATGCTTTTGCCTTTCATTTAATTTCTTGGTTGTCTGCTGTTCCGTAACGAAACGGCGCCAGTCATATCCGCATCATAAAACAAAATTACTTTTCACTTTTCAAAAAAATAAAATATACGTCAATCAATGCAGTTTCCTAAAACATACGAAGAAGTACCAGTTATCCGGCTTTTTCCTAAATAATTGCACCATAAATGCTTTCAAATTCATGAACACAGCTGAAACTGGCAATTTAATTCAATTAATTGCCTTGGATGGCAGTAAATTAGGATAGTTTATAACGTGTCTAAAAATCTTATAAAAATATTAATAGATTGTTGGCAATATAGATTCCATTGATAGTGAGAGTCTATCATATAACTGAAATTCTAATGAACTGCCTTAGTTTTATGATAAATATGTTATAATTAGTTCAAAAATTGCAGACTAATCAGTCAGAATCAGCTCTAAAATTGTGGAAATTTGCAAAGCTGCAGAAATCAATTCAGAAAATGTTGAAGACTGCAAACAAATCATTTCCGAAATCAAATCTTTAAAAACAAATCATTAAAAACAAATCATTTCCGAAAACGTTCGAAAAATGCATGAGCCAAATAATAGCAGCCGCACCGGAGTTTCATAAATAATAATCGATTATAATGGAAAAATGTTGTCTAAAATGTTTTCATTATAATCCATTATTGTGGCAAATTTAGACCACGAAATCGATTATATGGATTGTGCTATTATTTTCGTAAAAGCACAATCCATTAAATATATTATAATGGACTATAATCCATTTAAAATCCATTACAATAGATTATTGTTCCGACTTTCGATACGAAAGTAACGGAATATTTGTGCTCGGGGTGGGTTTTTTTTTCTTCAGACAAATTTCAACTTTTTAATTAGCCACTTTTGACGAAATTTTTTTATATCATTCGAAAGCTATTGTTGTCCTGAGCCTAAATTTGAAAAAATATTTCACCTGTGATCATTTTTCGTAAAATTATGAGGGTTTAAAAATTGCCATTTTGACCAATTTGGGACTATTAACGCGCGATATAATTCGCGCTATTAACGCGTCAGCGGAGATTTAATCCGTCTTAAAAATCGTTCCAAATTGGTTAAACGAAGCTTATTTGCCATAATTGATTTGTTACAAGGAGCAAAATCTATTGTTTTGTACTTTATATGGCGTGTGGGTGGATGATTTTCATCAAAAAAAATTTCAATTTTTCGAAATTTTTTTTTCATTTTGTTTTATTTCATTTATATTTTTTATGTTTTTTTTTGTTATTACTGCTTCATAAACGCTAAAAGGCAGTCGGAACTTTCAGGGCTTCGCCCTGATACGAGTAGTCTTGTAATCCAATTAAAATCCATTATAATTTATTATAACGGATTAGAATCTATACATTTTTTTGCAAAATCATTTGCAAAACTTGCAACATTTCTGTGTTACTCACGGCCTACTCGCAATCTAAACCTAATCGAATAAACCCCCTCCCCACTTTGCCACCCCCCCCCCCCCTCCGCGTTTGCCCAAACCCCCTCCCCGCTAAAGTTTATCCCAACCTCCCCAAGTTACAGTCCCCCCAGTTTGTTTACCATTTTCAACGGGGACGGGAAGGGGAGTATACTCAGTTGTTCAGGTTACCCTCCCGCTCACATTTTTTACACCCCCCTTCTCACGTTCAGTAATCGGGAGGGGGGTAAAAATAAGATGGGGCGATTAATTTGAGGAGGGGGTAAACTGGGGGGGGGGGATAATGGCGGTTGTGGTAAACTGGCAGGGAGATGGGGGCGGGGGGAGGGGTTAAACGGGGGTTTGTAAACAGGGAGGAAAACTTGGGGGGGGGGGGGTCAACATGGAGGGGTAAACGGGGTATATAAGACAAAAACTATAAAACTTGAAAAGTGAAATGTAACATTTTATGAAACCTAATAAAGCAACTGCTTAAACAGGAAATGCGATAACTTCGAAGAAACTTGTAAATTTCATGACTGACCTCTCAAAAAATTCTTTATAATTGATTATAACCGATTATAAGCGATTATATTGGCATAAAAATATACCCCATTTTTAATGGATTATAATCGATTATAATGGATTATATTGATATAAAAAATAAATTGTCCCAAATTGGTCAAAACGGCCAAAATGGCAATCTTTAAACCCTCATAATTTTTTATCATAACGTAGGATAAAAAAGACATCACCTTCTGAGCTGCGACCTTAAAATCAAATCAGTTTTGTTAATTTAAATACAAACAGAGAAAATAAATAAGCAACAGTTAGCAGCAATTTTAAACAAAAATGTACCATAAATTATGGGGCAGTGTTTCTACAAATACGCTTGAAATACAATGATTTATTAGAAAGTTTTACTTTTTTCCTTGCCAGTAGCCACTGGCAGGGAGATGGGGGCGGGGGGAGGGGTTAAACGGGGGTTTGTAAACAGGGAGGAAAACGTGGGGGGGGTCAACATGGAGGGGTAATCGGGGTATATAAGACAAAAACTATAAAAATTGAAAAGTGAAATGTAACATTTTATGAAACCTAATAAAGCAACTGCTTAAACAGGAAATGCGATAACTTCGAAGAAACTTGTAAATTTCATGACTGACCTCTCGAAAAATTCTTTATAATTGATTATAACCGATTATAAGCGATTATATTGGCATAAAAATATACGAAATATAACCCATTTTTAATGGATTATAATCGATTATAATGGATTATATTGATATAAAAAATAAATTGTCCCAAATTGGTCAAAACGGCCAAAATGGCAATCTTTAAACCCTCATAATTTTATGAAAAATGATCACAGGTGAAATATTTTTTTCAAATTTAAGCTCAGGACACCAATAACTTTTGAATGATATAAAAAAATCCCGTCAAAAATGGCTAGTTAAAAAGTCGAATTTTGTCTGAAGAAAAAAATCCACCCCGAGCACAAATATTCCGTCACTTTCGTATCAAAAGTCGGAACAAAAAGTGCTGCAAATAAAGCCGCAATTTGTATCATTGTCTGAACGAACAAAGTTTATAAACACGTTCTTACAGCATCTGGCGTCGTATGAAGGGTTATATACTTAAGTTTCTTTTCTGAGGTAGGCTGTTCAATCCTTAAGGAGAGAGACGTTTTTACAGGAGAGAGAGAGAGAGAGAGAGAGAGAGAGAGAGAGAGAGCCTAGTATTATAGCCCAATGCAATGCGACAAAAAATCAAGTGAAAAGACACAATTTTCTGCAATTTACACAAAAATTATAATTATAAGTTGTTTGTCCAATTATGAAGTCTTTCCGTGTTTGTATGTTCTTTGAAGAAAAAACTTACGTGCTGGTTCTGGTGTGAGTTCTGTGACAACAGTCTCAACAGGCGCTGCCGATTCTTTATCGTCGGCAGCCTTCGTAGCCGCTGACTCGCGACCACTCTCCGCCTCGACTGCTGGTGGATCCACCGGAATCATGTACTTCGCAAGGAACGCCGCACGTCTAGCGGCAGCACGCTCGGCCCTACCGGGGTCGGCTCGTTCCCAAGCTTGCTTCATCGCTCGGATCTGCTCGATTCGTTCTGTGTCTTTTTTGATCTCGCAGTCGCCTTGTTGGTTTTCACTTGTGTCGATCACGACTCTTAATAACCAATGAGGTTTTTCGTTGTCGAACTGCTGGCTAATCGGACGACTTTGTGCTCCCTTGGCTGACCTAATGTCATACAAAATTTTTTTCAAGTTTTACAAAAAAAAAATTAGAAAAAATGGCATTTTGATTTCACAGAAACATGGAATATTTTGAGGACCTCTCAGAAAACAGATGAGCTATGTGAATCAAACGTTCAAACGTGTGTTTAATTATTCTGGAAGTACTTTCACCATCAGTCCTCTTAAAAGGTGACAGTATCGAGTGAACCACTACAACTGTTAAATCAAAATTATCAGAATTCCGACCTAAAATACCGAATTTCAATCCAAATCATCACATCACCAGAGTTTCAATAAAAGACACAAAACGTAGGATAAAAAAGACATCACCTTCTGAGCTGCGACCTTAAAATCAAATCAGTTTTGTTAATTTAAATACAAACAGAGAAAATAAATAAGCAACAGTTAGCAGCAATTTTAAACAAAAATGTACCATAAATTATGGGGCAGTGTTTCTAGAAATACGCTTGAAATACAATGATTTATTAGAAAGTTTTACTTTTTTCCTCGCCAGTAGCGGATTCAGGAGGAAGGCGGACGCCCTCCTCTTAGGGATTCGACCCCCTGCCGACCCAAAAGCTCCCCCTTTGTACTATTTTGAGATATCCATTTTTGACTGGCTGACCTTAAAAAATCTCTAAAAGCGCCTTTGGCGCCAATCTATGCTAAATTTGAGACGGGAGCGCGCGCCGAAAAAATTGCAATTTTTGGCCGAAATTTTTTAAAAAGTGCCTAAAAATGCGCAGAAAATTTTGTCATATCAGGGTCTTTATAGTGGTTCAGAAAATCAATTTGGTCCGGCCTGCAAATAAAAAGTCGACAAAATTTTCAATTTTTTTTTGAAAACCCGCCCCTTCTCGAGAAATTCCTAGATCCGCGGCTGCCAGTAGCCATTCCCTTATAAAGTTTGCTAATTGAATCGTAAAGCAAACGAAGACGAATATTAGCCTTTGTAATCAACAATAGCTGCTCCTCTAGCTTTGAGGATAAACAATAAAAGTTATCCCTTTTAGCGCAGACGTAGTGAAGGTTGCCCAGCAATCATATGTTTGCCGGTTCGAAATCACATGCACGATGCAACTTACTCGATAATCTCTTGGAAGTTAGCGACATCTTTGTTGAGCTTTCAAATTAAACTTTTGGAATAGGATTATGACTGTTAAATAAAAAAATCCTTACTTTTCCGGCTTGAGATTCTTTGAAGTAGACTGTTTTGCAGATTTTGCCCCACCTGCCGCATTAGAACGAGAGGAGCCTGGTCTTTCGTCAAAATTAGCTAAAACCAGATCTGTGTCAATGAAAATGAACACATCTTAATCTCACAAGACAAGTTACAAGAGGTAATGCAACAAATAAGTTTACCAAAAAAACGAGCTTTTAATTAACCGTTTGAAATTAATGGTTACTGCTCATCGATACGAATGATAGGCAGACATGACAAGTTAACAACAAGTTACTGTGAAACAAACAGTTAATTTGTATTTTTTGTGCTTTTTACCTTCTTCTGGATCCTTTCGGCCGCGTACTAAATTGAAAATGAATTTGAATTTTGCTTAGAGAGCGATTATTAAGATGAACAGAAGAAGATATTCACCAAGAATATAAGAAAACGCAGACAATTTTTATGAATATGAAACAAAATTTTGTATCTTAGAAGGACACAACGAGATCAGCTGACCTCCAAAATTTACAACTATAAAAAGAACGATCCCGATGTTGAAGAGACCCTCTCAGGCGCGGATCTAGGATTTTCTCGAGGGAGCGGGGGGATTTTCAAAACCGTAGCGAAAATTTTGTCAACCTTTTTTAGTTTGGCTAAACTGATATTTAATGAGCTCTCCCAAATCCTTAAAAAGACTCTTCGCCGTAGGCAAATTTTTAAAAAAAACCAACCAAAAGAAGGGGCGTTTTTAGGAACTATTCGGACAATTTTGACCAAAAAAATGCGTTTTTTGGCACGCGCTCCCCCTCAAATTTAGTATATATTGGCACCGTTAGAAAAATTTTAGGATCAGTCAGCCAAAAATGGATAGATATCTCAAGATAGTACAAAAGGAGGACCCTTTGGGTCGGCAGGGGGTGGAATTCGTGAAAAGAGGCGTCCGCCCAACCTACTAACTACGCTACTGGACCCACTTAATCCAGAGAACATGGGAGAACTACTAAAAACGTTGGCTTAAATTATGCCTTTTTGAGTTAGAGAAACTGTCTTCAACACATTTCCCACGCCTTTTCATCATCTTCCTGCTTTTGCATGAACGTGCGAAACCGATATTCATGATGTCTTTTTGGGGAATTATTAAAATATTATTAATTTCGAATAAGTTAACCATTACGAGGCCAAACAGTGCAATGGATAGGCGCGCAATTTGATGAATGTAGGTCCCTAGAGTCCAGAAAAAAGTCTTTAATGTTGTTCCAAAATTTAAGTGGACAAAATTTCCGAGGATTCCGCGCTCAAATAAATGTAACGTAATTTTAGTCGGCACATTAATTTTGTCGCGGATTCCGCAACAAGCAAATATAGCTAGTTCTTTCGGATTCCGCAAATAAAAGCGGATTCCACTTAGATTTTGGGGATGCCGGCAACAATTTGCGGATTCCGTTTACATTTTGCTGATTCAAATTGCAATTTGAAAATTCCGCTTGCAGTTGCAGATTCAGCGTAATTTTACTATACAAAAATTATTGTTTGTGGATTCCACAAACTTTTCCGGATTGGTTGAGGATTCTACAAATTTGCCTGCTTTTGGAGCGATTTTGAGCAAAACAGCGTTTTAGCATCTTGCTGGTGAAATCCAAATTAGCAAAGAAGATCAAAGAAAACTAATAATGTTGCGTATTCCGCAACAAATTTGTTTTCGATCTGTTGTGGAATCCGATTACAGTTCACAAAATACACAGGTAATGAGCCCTGCTCGGAATAAATTGATCTCTTGAACATGCTCGCTTGGATAATGTCCATAATACAATCAATATACGTGAAAAAAGTAATTAATTTCATCGTTTTATTTCATAAAATATGATTTTCATTCAGTAACATACATCGTTCAGGAGCAGATTTTTTGCCTAATAAAAATTTTGAAGCTTTTGACCTATTGCAAAAATATTCTTTTACCAGCAAAAAGTTTTTTTTCTTTAGACCGTAAAACTCAGTAAAAACCGAAGCAAAAACAGAAAAAACACAATCAAATCTAAACTCATTGTGTCACTTTTCATCCAGTTTATACAAATTTTAGCGACACTTATTTTAGCAGCACGCTTTTATATAAATCGGTTTAAACCAATTTTAATCTACTCTTTTTCATGCTCATACAATTTATATATTCAGATAGAGAAAATTGGAAATAAAACAACAACATAATATTTTCAAATGACTTTTCGTGTTGATGTTTTGACTGAATAAAAAAACAAATGTGTAACAAATTATGTAACATTTTGGCATCAAAATGAAATGTTTCAAATTGAGTTTTTCAAATTTATGTTTATTTGACTAACAAAAATGCATCAAGAACGTTGATAATGGGACTGCATATGAAAAAAGTTATTACTTTTCATCACCGCGGAACCCTTAGATTTGCAAAATTTAAAAAGATTCCCTGTAACTCAATAGTTTGCGGTGACTGCTTTCTGGCGCACTGTTGGAGATTTCTCTTGATTACAGATTTTTGGTCAAGTTTCGAAACAAAAGCACTAGTTAAGTCTAATCCAATTTGTTGACATTTTGATGGGTTTTGATTCAGATCAAATAAATTCAAATTTTTTAGGCTATGGACTCAATTTTTTCTTACCGTTTGTACCAATTTTAAATCAATTTAGGCAAGAGAAAGAACACCAAAAATTGAGTTTTATACTGTATAATAGCAGTATAAAAGTCGATTTTAACTTCAAGTTTCTCAGTGCAGAAGAAAACAACCCCAACGATTTTTTTACATCATGTAATATATTATACATCTTTATCGATCGAGACGGAAAAAACCTAGCTTTGTATGTGAGTGTAATTGATAAACGTAGCATTGATTGGATTCACGGAATCTACTAACTGATTTTCAGAACAAAAAAGCTTAAATTTTTGAACCGGTATGTAGAATGGAGGCATTTTAATGAAGCGCTGAAGAGTATAGAATTCCTTTATAAGACTAATTTAATCTTATGGCAGGTCTGGAAAATTTAACATTTATCTTTTATCACCAAAAAAATATGAGCATAGTTATGAATCTACAAAACATGCAAACCACCATTAGAAAAGTGCAAATCTGATATTAAAACTTTGTATTCTCATTTTAAGTTAACTTTGAAATCCCAGTTAATGCTGTAGGCACCTGTTTGATACTTATTTAATTTGTTGTACTGATAGTGTTGAATATGTAGTTTTGAAAATTCAAAAAGTGGGTTTCAATCAAAATCTTCATTATTTTTCTAATTAAATAAAAATATTTTTTTTTGAAGAAAAAGCTATTTTCCCAAAAATGTAGCATTTTTCTGACAAATTGAAAGGCGTAGCCGCTTATGCACCGAAGCTTCCCACAACCTGTTGCTTCGATGAAACCTTTGATATCAAACAACTTTTTTGTTAGAAAATTTGGACGACGCCGCTTATACAGAAGAGCTTCGATCAATCCTTTTTTTATTGAGCTTAAAATCTAGGATTTGGGATGATAGTTTTCGAGACAAGTCAAAGAAGTTTGAAAAAAAAACGGTCCAAAATCAAATTTTGACTATTCCGAGTGCTATAAAATTTTGAGTAAAAAAGGGCGTAACTTTTATATACAGAAAAACTGTTCTTTCGTTTGAGCTCAAATCTCTGGGGGGGGGGGGTAGTTTAGGAGAAAAAGCAAAAAGTTCCAAAAAATTGAGAAATATTTGACTTTAGCCAAGATCATAACTTTTTATGGAAAAAACTTAGGCAAAATTATCTATGTGTGGGATCTTCAAAAAGCTTTTCTTTTGATTGAAACAAAAATTTCAGATATGGGAGGGTAGTTTTTGAGAAAAACTTCAAAAACGTAAAAAAAACAAAAACTTGAATTTTCTGAAGACCATAATTTTTTCTGTAAAAAATCTTGGATGTAGCCGTTTATTCAGAGGAACTTTCCAACTTCCGTTCTATCCATTGAATTCAAAATCACAGATTCGAGTGGGCAATTTTTGAGCAAATCAAAAAAAAATCCAAAAATAGCGGTCAAAAATAGACTTTAAAAAAAAGAAGTCTGTAGAAAGTGGGATAAAATAAAAAAAAGAGAGACTAGGGGATTATTATACAGGCACTCAAGGAAGTAGGCGGACATTCCATTGGTACTACTTATTATGAAAATAGGTTTTTGAGTAGTTTTTGAGAAAAATTAAAACTTTTGAGAAAAGAGAAAATTTTTTCCAAAGCGCCACAGAAAATAAAATTGAAAAAAAAAAAAAAATAAAAACCCGATCTCATACATTTTCATAATACCTGTTTTAACAAACAGTAGTTTCAACCTTATTCAGCTGACCCAATTTGAATTACTACTATAGTATCATCGCATATCGCCGACTTAGTAAGCTTTTTCCCTTATTTTACCAAGTAAAAACTTTCACCCCTATAAAATACTACTTCGCCATTGAAATTTTGCACATTGAAACGAATCCAAGTTTTCGAGTAAATGAGGAAAAAGTAGCAAAATTAAGTAAAATTTTTGTAAAAAAACATCAGCAATACCTTTCATTTCTTCTTTCTCCTGTTCCTTGAGCATGGCCACGTGCGCCCATGCAGATTGGGAGATGGGCCATGATTTGCGCAACACACGCGCCTGGATAATGTACTTGTGTGGCTAAACAGAAAAAGAACACATTCTTAGCTAGAATCCAGAAGCAGATTGAGAGATATGACATCACCGGAGACTATTCTGATGGCATAGAAGATGTCTTGAGGGATTTTTCTGACATCCCCTTTAAATAATGCAAAGTCAGTTAGCTGACACTAGAATAATTATAATTTTTTCCAAACTGCAAATTAAACATAGCCAACAGATTAACGAAAAAAACTGAACTTTCGGAAATAGAAAAAGCAAATTCGGAAAAAATTTTAACTCTGGATTTCTAAGGAAAAAATCAGCTTAATAAAACAAACCAAACTGAAGAAAATTTGATCAATAGGCAAAATTTTCAATCAATTAGGAAATCTTAATAACAAAAAAATTGAAAAAAAATATACAAGAATTTTGAAGGGGAGCGCGTGCCGAAAATACCGCAATTTTTTTATTAAATTTTTCTAAAAGTGCCAAAAACGGCTTTTTTGACCCATTTTTTCAACAATTAGCCTGCAAAATAGGGTCTTTTGGTGTCAAAATAGGGTCTTTTTGTGTTCTGGGAGTGCTCAAAAAATCATTTTGATCATCGACCAAAAAAAAGGTCGGGGAAGTTAAAAATTCGAAATTTGCCCGGAGAAAAAACAACCCGAGCTCAAATACTCCGTCAAAAGTCTTCAAAATTCTGAACAAAAAAAACCAGCCCCAGCATAATTAATTCGTCACTTTCTTTAACATTCAGAACAATTATCAAGGTTGCCCAGATAGCGCAGCATGTTTTTTTAATTTTTAACTCTCGCCTTTGTTTCCGGCTCCGCTTCTTTCTCAGCGGGAGCTGATTGGTCCGCCGCAATCTGCACTTCGGTCGCCTTCTTGTTTGCACTCGCTTTTCTATCTCCCGACACTGAACGTTTAGTCTTCGACGCTGAAAAATACAAACCAAATATTTAATTAATGAAACCAAATTTTCTTGATTATTTCGCGGATAAGCACGCAAACAAGCAACTCGACCACAGTGAGCTTTTCTCGGGCATTATTTTGCATATAAAAGATTTTTGTACAAAAATTCGGATAGACAGAATTACTTAAAACAATCAAAAAGAAAAATTTGTTGATTTCGAAGAAAATTTGATTTAATATTTCAAATTTGTAAACTTGAAAAATAATTATGTCTGCAAATTAAAACTTTCTAGAGTAGGTTATTTGTTCTTTCAAATTCATTCTGACTATTCTAACTTTTTACAACTCTATAATCATGCCAATGATTGGTGTCTTTGGATCTAGTGTGCAAGCTAACAAACCATTTTTAGGATCCACGGCTGAAAGAAAACAACAAAATACAATATTTGTTACTAGATATTTGTACATCATCAACACTAAAAATTGTGTTAAAATCAGTTGTTTAATTCAAGGTGTTAATGAGTGCTCAACAAAATTATTGGAATTGTTTTCGGATAAAATTAAATTCTTAAAACGGGACGAAGTGAGGTTTTAAAGGAAAACAAATTAAACAGCATTCAACATGGGCAGGCAATTAAAAAATTATTGTAACTTAGAAGAAAACAGAAAAAAATTCAATACAAGGATGTAAGACAAGGGCTGTTTTACTTAAGAAATATCAGAGAAATTACGCAAGAATCAAAAATGGAAGGAAAGAAAAGTTGAACAAGGATAGCCGATTACTGTGCATTTGGCACAGAATATTCCGATCATGGTCTTTGAAAAACTACAATTTTTTCAAATTAGTGTAAAATTTTCTGCGTTGTGTGAACAAATGATCTGACGTGAGACAATTAAATAAGCATACTCGACAGTCATAGTAATATAAGCAAACAGGACAAGAGAATTTGAAGAAAAATTACTAGAAAAACAATTCAAAAAATTTAAAATTTTTTTTTTAAAATTCAAATTTTTTCTCATTTTTTTTGCAAAAAAACTATTTACAGTTTTGAAGTTTTTGATTCTCAAAATTGCATCAGAAGGTCAAAATCAAATTTCAATTGAGTAAATTTGAAATTAAGCATAAATAAGATATTGTATACTGCCTAAATTAAGCGTAAATAAACGTGCTCGCTCATTTTTACTCGCTCGATTTTAACGAAAAATCAAAACGGAATTTAAACGAAGAAGTTCAGACCGATTTTCTCGATACGGGAAAACTTTTCTCAAATTTTTCAAGAATGTTCGAGTCACGACTGAAAGAGCTTTAATAAGATATATCACTCAGCTCACTCCGATGATTCTTTGTGGTAGCTAATTTTGCGTAAAAAAAAGAAAAAAAAACTAAAACAAACCCGAATACAAAGTTTCTCTCCATTTTCAAATGGTCGGAACAACAAAGATAGCCGGTTAATGTGCTACTAGCAAAGAATGTTCGGACCATAGTCTTAAAAATTACAACCAAAATGTTTTTTCAATTTAAAGGCGTTTTTTTTCGGCGTGTTGTGATAAAAGGAGCTGAACAAAAAAACTATTACGAAGCTGAACAAAGGAGCTGAACAAAAAGATTAGGAAAATTTGACAGTAATAACAATAAGCAAAATCAAAATCAATTGTTGTGGAAAAATGACTAGAAAACCGAATAAAAATTGCGAAAAATGTTTTCATTTTTATTGCAAGTTTTTTATTTCAAAAAGGCGCTGAAATACTCGAAAAAACTAATGTTATTCAAGTAAATTTAAGTTTTTGCGTATTAAATTAAGCTATTGAAAGCTTTTAGGTCATTAAAATAAGCTATTGCAAGCCTGCTCGCTCGCTGTATTTGCTGGAATTAAGACAGAAAACCAAAACTTTCAAATCGGTTTTTCTCGACACTGGGAAAACTTTTTGCCATTTTATTGTTATTTGAATCACGACTGTAAGGACGTTGATACGATATATCACTTAATTCTCCGATGATCATTTGTGACAGCTGATTGCGAGCGGAAATAAAAAAACTAAAACATACCTGAATATAAAGTTCCTCCCAATTTTTCAAATGATCGGAACAAAAAAACTAAAACACACCAGAATACAAAGTTCCTTCCCATTTTTCAAACGGTTGTCGGAACAACAAGCTTTTGTATCTCCTATTATCAACAATTTAAGAATTTCAAGGAACTACTAAATTTCAAAATTTCCATTAGCTCATCAAAAAGGCGCTAGAATTTGTAAAGATAAATAGTTGTATTGAAGACACGTTGGATCTACGCGGTCAATTTTTGAGTGCATAGGTATTAAGAAACTGAAAAACTTTCAAAACGATTTTTCATTACAAATTCAGGAAAATTTCGAAAATTTCCGGCACAAATCGAATGGAATTCAGAATCAAATTTCTAATTTTATTTCTTAGAGGTTGCAACAGAAATAAACTTATCAACAATCTGCTGATAATTTGGTAACTTTTCACCAACGATACAAATTATAACTAAACATGACAAATTAACAAAAAGTTACTGTGAAGCAAACAGTTACATTTTATTTTTTGTGCCTTTTACCTTCGTCGGGGTCCTTTCGGTCTACCACTAAATCAAAAAGAAATGAGGACTTTTTCTTCTAAAAAAGTAATTAACCTGAAAAAAAAATGTTCGTGAACATTAACTTACTCACTTAAAAGCCCTCGGTTGAATCTGTTATCACAAATACAAATAATGAGGCAACTACAAGATTAATTTTGCACATTTGCGAGGGTTCTAAAATGGATTCAATTGGATAATCAAGCTATAGTTAGAAAGATTCGGATCTCGATGACTCACATGCGCCCCTGCTTCCGCCAGACGAAGAGGAAGAGTCACTGTGGAATATAAATGCAGGAAGGACAGTGTGTCCCTTTCCTCTGGACGACAACAACACCTGCTCGTGGTCCAGGATCTCCAGTTCAATGTACACATCTGATTTGGAAGTCTGCAGCTGGAAACTCAACAGGTGGTCTTCTGTCACCTTCACCGAGTACCTAGAATGGAAAACAGAGAAATCGGTCTACATCAGTTACAATGGATGGGGGGTTACTGTTATCGATATATTTTGGGATGGCAAACTCTGATTGCACATAAGAAATTATTTTATTACGAGGAAGATGTTGATATTTATGAAGAAAAATTTCTTGAAAAACTTATGGAGAAAAACATTTTTAGACAGAAAACTCATAGCAAAAATTTGGATCAAATGTTGCGTTTTGGATCAGACTTTGATATTAACGATCAATTGTTTTATGAACTTTGTTTTCAAAATTTATATGAAAATAGACTCAAAATTTCTCTTCGCAATTCTGTTACCTGAATACAATGTTCTTCTCATTTGGCACGTAGTAGTCTTTAATTTCCCTGGTGAAGAAACTCGAGTTCAGATTGGAGTTCACCTCCCCTGCACCAATTGGGGTGGGAAGGGGGGCCTGGTTGCCAATCAGCCGCATCCTCCATCGTCCATTAGCCACTGGGAGGTCGGTGGTTCTGGCCTCACAGAAGAACGTGTAGCCCTTCTGGAACAGGGCACAAAAGGAAATAGTTATTTAGTTTTCAAAAGCTTGTTTAAAAGGGGTCGCGCAAAACTCAATCCTTTAAAACTTTGCTTAGCCCAGTGAAAATCAAAATTTTTACATCAATGAAGAAAATTGAAAATTGACCGACAAAAAGATTTCGAAAAAAGTCTATAGTGTTCAAAAAACCGCTTTTTTCCAGGTGTTTTTTTAAACAAACGCACCCTTTATATACATTGAGCTTTTGACTTTCTGTGCCATTCGAATTTATACAGACCCTAATTAACTAATAATTTCTGCTAATTGTGTACTTTATGGGAAAAAGTTACGCTTGCACTCGCATCAAAAACTTACTCACTAAGACCGTACTTAAAAAAATAAAACAATGGACAATTTCGTTGACATCGAACATGCCTGGTTTTTAGTGAAAGTGTATGGTGCGACACGCATGAACACTTTGGGTATCTCTTTGCCTGTATCGTTGTCCACCACTCTGAGGAAGGCGGTATGAATGGAGGAGGTCAGTTTGGGTACCAGCAAAACGGGGTCTTCCACTGTGAACACCGATCTGTAGAGAAAAAAGGGTGTTTTAAATTCGTTAATTTTTGCAATTAAACTTTGAAAAAGCGAGAATCCAAATTCAAATTGCTGCGAATATTTTTTGAAAAACGATTATTCGTTTCAAAATCCGAGCATTTTGGTTTTCAAGAAGCTCCGAAATTATATACTTCACCGAAAGTTACAATTAAAATTGTTCTACAACTATTTACTTGGGTTAAACTTGGACCAATTTACACAATTCACACTGGCTTCTCATCATTAAAAATCACAACGATGAAGGAAAAGAAACCTTATTTGAGGCGACTCTGGAAGAAGAATATATTTTTTATATTTGAAACATACAGTGTCACTGACCTGAACAGGACAAACCACGTGGACGAAGTCTGCTCTCCGAACTGGCCAGTGTAATCTGCATATGCTATCTTGGTCCACTCATCCGAGGAGAACGGGAACCTCTGCAGCTGAGTTGGATCCAGTCGGAACATGGCCCTGAGAAGGGTGAGGCCACAGGTGTCCATGTTGTTCTCAAGGAATGACCATACTTTTTGGAGTTGTTCACGTGCTTTGTTGTGTTCAGTGGAACCTGCAAAAAGGATTCGTGAAAAGCAGTCTGAGAACATTTTAGCATGCTGAACTTTTTGGTGGTTGTTATTTAAAATATTTCATTTGCATTTTGCTTGAGCTTTAAGTTTTTCTACAAATGAGAAATTTATTGGAGCTTGTTTCGAGACAAAAATGGGCCTTAAAAACTTTTGTCGACGAACTCGCCGAATTTTCAACATACCAATTTCCCTGGACGCAATCACAGCCCTAGTGTAGAATCCCTTCCAGGCACTCTGAATCGTAGAAACAGAGCCCAGTTCTTCATCTGTGGGATCTCTCTCTTTCCAGATATCCAGGGCACTGGTGGTCGATTTACCTGCAATGAGTCAAAAGCTCAGAGAAAATGGCAGTCGAAGTTAAGGTTTTCTTAGCTAAATGCTTTTAGAATCAAATGACTTTTCTAGTGGCACATGAAAACTTTAACTTCTTTCAACTGTTTCGACTAGTTTCAAATATCAACAGATGAATAATGAAAAAACGACCCAATAGATAACATTGACAATGTTTTCAAAGTTTAGAGGTGAGATCAGATTTGAAGTTTTTTCAGATTTGGAACAGCGACAGTTTGAAGAGGAGACACCGGGTACCTCAGATTTGTCTGACATCGCCCTGCAATTTGAGGATTTTGTAAGTTAATTAAGAAAATCGAATAACTATGCGATGCCGTAGCTCATACACAAGTATCAAAACGAGCATTTTTATGAGTTTAGACAACGACTTTGTCTAACTGCGAACTTTTGTTAGTTTTCAGATTATTTAGCTATAGAAAAATTCAGCCAAACTCTCCAAAAGAAACTTCCGTAAGAAAGTTTTTTTTTCAGTTTTCTTCAATTTACAATCACGGTTAAATATTCTACGTTAGCAGTTATTTAAGTTAGTAGTTAATTATGCGCATAATCAAACTTAGGGTTACCCAGTTGAAACAACGGGGAGGATAATGAGGGCGCGGACGAAACACTTATTTTCTTCAAATGAGGCACATTATGGCCAAATTTAAACACCGATGATTTCCTCGGAGTTCGAGGAAGTTGGTTAGCACGCGCTGATTCTGAAATTGCATCAAACCAGAAAATTAAATTCTTCTTTAAGCCAAAGTCAAATATTCACAAAAACATTATATTAGCTGTGTAAAAAATAAGCTTCTGTTAGTTTGCACGCGATTCGCAAACAAGCGCTGATGAGATCTAAAAAAACAATATGGTAAAGTTTAGTTCTGTCTTAAGCCGATTTTAGTATTAGCGATTAATTTTTAGCGTTTGCTTTGGTGAGCCGATATTTTAAGATCGGTTTTGCAACTCGTAGGGTACAGACACACGCTGTCAACCTTGATCGGCAGCGGGCGCGGTGGCTCCCTTGCCTCCGGCCTTGGATTCTTTTTTGCCGTCCTTTTTGTTTCCGGTTTGTGGCGGAGGCGGGGCAGGCTCCCCTTCATCATCTGATTAATTGACAAAGTTGATCTGACATAAGACATTCAATTTCATGTATGAGTTTATACAAAAACAAATGGCATGGAACCTTTTTTCATCTGGAAAAAAATAGCTGAGTCATTACCATTTGTATTGATGGTTTAAATTTTCAATTTATTGTTACTGCATGGCAATAATTGTTTCACAGGTTAAACTAATTAATAATTCTTAATTATTAACTTCCCATAAACTGTGATATGGCCGCGAGAAACTTCTAGAATGAGTGAACTAAATGATTTGAAAAACTGTAAAATTCGCAGCTTTGTGAAACCTTTGCGTGCAACTTGCCTTTCAATGGATCTAAAAAATATATTGAATTTCAAATACGGAAGAATTACGAGACCAGACCCATTTTGAAGGGAATTTACTGTACTACAAAATGACACGGGCAGCGATGATGATTTCTTACTTTTCGAACGAACGGAAGTCTTTGACCTTTGTGAGGTCATGGCTAAATAAAACAACTTTTTCAACACATGAATCAGAACACCTGATTTTTTATAACAAGCAGTGATTGAAGCATGAACACAGAATATCAAAGGAGTATTTTACCAGGGTTCTTCCTGCCGACAGCCGCTTCCATAACAGACTCAGTTTGAAGGTCACATGTCAAACATCTGAGACCAAAGACAGCATCAGAGGTCAAAGCATCGCCCATCAGGTCACCAACTGTCATGTAAAATGCCTTGCGGAACACCTTTAAAAAAATTGTTGCAATAAAAAAATTTTCTCTTCTAGCTATGATGTACTACTGGACACTCTCGGCTCTACGTTTGATTAATAACATGGTAGCTCGCAAATCCAAACTTTTTGAGATCCCATCTAAATGAATAATTTTTAAACATGAATTATCATTAAACCGATTGCATTTAGTAATATTGCATCATAAACGTAAAAAAGATAAGACTGCTTGTATCAAGGAAACGTTTCAAATGCTCCCGGATGCCGTTTACCTTGTCTCGGATAACTTTTGTCGAGAGAAAATTTTGATAGAGCAGTAAAAATTAAAATTAGAAACGTTTTGTCCGTTTTTTTTGCCACACCTTCCCACAGCCAACACCGAGTACTAGTTTGAGTCTTTTAAGAGAAAAATGATCACTTAGTCGCTTGCAATCACTGAATTGACTATAAATTTGTAGGTTGAATAATTCGCCGCGGTTAAACAACGCGCTCTTACGCGTTGAGCAACATAGACAAATTCAAAAAAGCGCGCATAATTATAATTAGCCTAAAACTTGGCCATTTTTAACCCCCAGAACTTAACCGAAAAAAATCTCAACTGAAAACTCTTTGAACTCGGGAAATCGTCATTTTTAGTGAAAAACAAAAAATCTGTTGAAAACTTCTATTTCAATCGCCGAAATTGATCAGATAAAAACTCAAAAAAAAAACCGTTTGCTGAGCAAATCGCAGAGAAATTTGGGACTACAGTTATTTAAACAAAGCAAAAGCAATAAGAAAACAAGGATAGCCGATTACTGTGCAAGTAGCACAGAATGTTCCGACCAAAGTCTTATAAAAAACAACAAAGAATATTCAATTTATTGTCGTTTTTTTTCGACGTGGTGCGATAAAAGGAGCTGAAAAAAAATGGAGATTAGGTAAATTCGACAGTCATAGTAAAATAAGCAAAATGAAAAAACAATTTTTGTAGAAAAATTACTTGAAAACAAATTTCCTGAAACACTCACAGTAAACTAACGTTTCTCAAGTAAAACTAAGTTCTTACGTTTTAGATTAAGTTTTTCAGCAATTAAAACAAGACTGCTCGCTCGCTTTATTCGCTCGAAACAAATTGAAAAACTAAAAATTTCAAAATTTCAAAGATGATTATTTGTGGTAGCTGATTTTGCGTGGAAAACAAAAAGAAAAAAACTAAAACACACCCGAATACAAAGTTACTCCCCATTTTCTATGTTCGGAACAATAAAAATTCTTTTTTCCTATTAGTAGGCGGGGGTGGGATGAATTACAGATTGAGGAAGTAATTATAGCTAAAACGATTCAAAAGGCCTAAAAAATGCAGAAAAAAAGAACAAAACTGCTCGTATCAGGGCGAAGCCCTGAATGTTCCGACTGCCTTTTAAAATTTGTGGAGCAGCAGTAATAACATAAAAAAATTAAATGAAATAAAATAAAATGAAATTTTTTTTTTCAAATTTGAAATTTTTTATGAAAATCATACCCCCAAACGCCATATAAAGTACAAAAAGAGAGATTTAAATAACACTCCGCTTACGCGTTAATAGCGCGAATTATATCGCGCGTTAATTGTCCCAAATTGGTCAAAATGGCAATCTTTAAACCCTCATAAATTTACGAAAAATGATCACAGGTGAAATATTTTTTCAAATTTAAGCTCAGGACACCAATAACTTTTGAATGATATAAAAAATTCCGTCAAAAATGGCTAGTTAAAAAGTCGAAATTTGTCTGAAGAAAAAAAACCCACCCCGAGCACAAATATTCCGTTACTTTCGTATCGAAAGTCAGAACAATAAGATGAAACTCATTCATCTCACTCATTCTTATGAGCAAAACTTAGGAAGTATTGTAGCCAAATGCCCGTTCAGTTTGAAGAAGACAATTCGAGAAAGCCATAAGCTAACATTGAATGTTAATGAGCTAAGCCAAAAACTTTCCCCACCGTCCCCACCCGCTCAAGCAAACAGACGTTAAAACCAATTGTGCTCTTCAAACAAAGCAATGTAAAATGGCCAAGCCGATATGAGATAATTCAATAATTTTGAAGCCTGACATGCATAGCCGGTTACTATGCAAAGTTTTTTCAAATTAACGCCGTAAAAACGGAAAAATTTGTAAAAATTGTTTTCTTTTTTTTTTCATTTTCGAAGTTTTTAATTCATAAATAGGCGATAATTCACAAAATGACGACGCTTTTCTTGCTTAAAAAGAAAAAAATAAGATAACAAACTGAAAGAGGAGTTTTCTGCACGCTCACCTCACTAGCTCGGAATAAAACTAAAAATCAATTTCAAACCAGTTTTTCTCGACACTGAGAAAACTTTTTGAAGTTTTTAATCGTAGTTCAAACTACAGTGCTGATTTAAATTAACCGGACAAAACGCGTTAAACTTGAAATTTAAAACGCATTTTTCTCAAATTGGGTTGAGTTTAGGTGAAAACTTAAGAAGACAAAACTTGCTTAAAATTTCGGCAGAATTAATATGGTGTAATTTGTTTTGCGAAAATTTACCTCGAAAATGGGTCATTTTGGCTTTTCTTAGTTAATCAAAAATTACGCCAGAAAAACCCAGTCGATCACAGACATAATTATATCAAAGTGAGCCCCTTACGTAGCCCAACAAACTTTAAGCAGGATATAATCTCCAAAATATTGTAGAAGTTAATTTATTTTTGTTTGATAGACAAAAAAGGTCGTTTTTACTATATATAATACCAACTTTTTATTTAAAAACTATTTTTAAACAAATTGCAATTTTTTTTGGAGAAAATACCCTTCATAAAGTTTGTTGGGCTGCGTAAGGGGCTCACTTTGATATAATTATGTCTGTGATCGACTGGGTATTTTCGGCGTAATTATTGATTAACTAAGAAAAGCCAAAATGACCCATTTTTGGGGTTAAACTTCGGGCCCGAATTTCGCAAAACAAAATAATTCTGCCAAAATTTTAAGCAAGTTTTGTCTTCACAAGTTTTCACCTAAATTCAACCCAATTTGAGAAAAACGGGTTTTAAATTTCAACTTTAACGCGTTTTGTCCGGTCAATTTAAATCAGCACTGTACTACTGAAAGGGCATGATAAATCAATCAATTTATTCCGATGATTATTTGTGGTACTTGATTTTGCGTTAAAAAAACGGGAACACCTAGATGCAAAGTTCCTCCACACTTTCAAAGTTCGGAAAACATTTTTAAGCTAAAAAGATTAAAAGTAAAAACGGAAAGTGAACAAGTGACACGGCTTAAATCAAAAATCACTTCATTCGTAACATAAGAACAACTTTCAAAATACTCTATTTCATATTAGCTACCTTAATTTGTACAGTTCAAAAGACCGAGAATCAATCCGGAAATTCAGAAAATCAGTGAAATTAACATCAAATTGATGCTGAGAAAAAACCACAATTAACATTAAAATGCAGCTAAAACGGCCAAACTGAACAAAAACCTTAAGCAGAATCATATTGAGTTTTTGAGAAGGAGACCGGAAAAAGAGCCAGTAAGAAACAAGAAGATTAGCGATAAACCAAAAAATAAGAAATCAGCTATGTATGCAGAACGCAATACAAAGGAGGCGAAGCGGAGAGTCACGTCAATTGTGATATAACACACACAAAAAACGACAGCTAACCAAAAAAAATAACACAAGAGCCACTGAATCAGAAAAACTTGAAAATCAAATAAGCAGAACGAAACACGAGACAAACTTGTCGAGAAAAACAATTCCCAGTGTTAAGGGAAAATGAAATCAAATTTTATCCAGTGGTTTCTATGCATACAGTACTTGGGCAGACAAATGTTGCCTTCAAAAAAATGGGCAGAAAAACAAGCTATATTTTAATTTTTTGAAGCTACAAGTTTTTACAACCCTCCTGATGCCAAACAAATGTAAACAAAGTTATGCCCTTCAAATGACGCACTATGAAACGAACCGACATAAAATAGGCCGCAACAATTCAAATCAAAGAAACTTCGAAGCGAAAATTACTCCAAAGGCTATCATACAAAATCAAGCAGGATTAAATCAAAGGGTATTTCAAAAGTAGTGAAAAAAGCCAAAATCAGAAAAAAACCTCAGACCGAAAACTCCGGTAAAAATACGCAAACAAAAGCTAGTGCGATCATTAAATTTTTTCGAGAATTCTTTCTCATATTGAAAAAAAAACATTGACTTCAGGCTGGAATAGAATCCAGCAGCTTGTTCTTCCCAAGCATAGTTGTCAATATGCGCAAAAACAGTCATTGGATTCAAACTTTTAATGAATCAATACATCTCACCTACGAACTCTTCAGTTGGCAAAATTTTCAACCGGAAAAATCTTAATGCCCGATTACAATACCGTTGCTAACCACAAGGGTAAAAAAGTCTGACCAAGATTCGAACTATAAAATTGTGTCGAACAAGACAGATTAGTTACTTATGGGCCTGAAACGAAAAATTCATCTTAAACCAAATCCTAGGTAAAATTGCCATACTTGATTATTTTTACTATTTTGGGAACGGAAAAAATTCCTAGGTTGTAATACCCTAATTAATCGCAAAATGACTATTTTATGCGAATCGGATTCGACAAAAAAACTATTCGTTTTATAACGCATTGCTTGCAAGCTGGCAAGCGTAATTATATTGCAGTATAAAACTTATTTTCATATCAAAACGTTTTCTCATTTTCTTTTCTTTCAGCCAGATGTAAAAAAAAATTCAAATGAATTTTTCATTGGAGCTCAAACTACGCGTTTAAAACACTTGAATACCTTACTTTATCTAATTGCCAGTTTTTCAAGAAAAAAACAGAGTGAAGACAAACTCAGTTGATACTGAAGTTCTCTTCTTCTCCGTGTTTGATGTAAACTGCAACTATTTTTCTGACCATTGACAAGAGGAACTTTGGATTCGGGTGTTATTTTTGTTTTTCACACGAAAACAGGTACCACAAATAATCATCGGAATGTGTTGAGTTATATACTATATCCAAGCCCTTTTAGCCCTGATTCGAACGCCTTTGAAAGTTTTGAGTTCCAGTCTACTTTCGAGCGATTAAAGCGATCGAGTATCGTTCGTTATCTGAAAATTTTAGTCTAGGAAAACTTGATTTTACTAAAACGAGAACTCTTTAGCGCTTCAAAGGCGAAAATTTAGGTCAATTTAGCGCGACATAGGGGAAAAATTTTTTTAATTAAAGTGAAAAATTATGAAAAATTTAACTTTTTTTCCATTGTTTTGTTTAGTAGTCATTATTGAACGACTGATGTCGAATATGCATGACTCACTAACTTTTTATACGCTTCTATAGTTTTCTCATCACACCGCGCTGAAACAACGACTTTAATTTGATGAAAGAAAAGAAAAAATTGTTTTCTAGTTTTTTAGTGAATATTGTGGAATTATTCTGTGTTTTTTGAACAGCAACTAGTCATCCTTATTTGTACTTGCTTGCTAATTTCTAAATTATTTTATGAAGAAAAACTAATTGGGAGGAACAACCAAAGCAAAGATACCCTCGCGATTTGAAAATTATATATTGCCAACTAACCTTGAAAGCAAGAACTAGATTTTTCAGGAACTAGATTGTTACGTAACAAGGAACTAAATATTAACCGAATTTGTAATGAGACTTGATAGCAGTACACCATTTTACTGCAAATACTTGAATAAAATTGGGGGAACTAACGGCATACTTAACTTCAAATGAGATAAAACTCAAAATTTTAAGTGGGATAAAACTCAAAAATTTAAATACGTATTTAAATTTAAATACGTATTTATTAACGGGACTACAGTTGTTTAAACAAAGCAAAAGCAATTAGAAAACAAGGATAGCCGGTTACTGTGCAAGTAGCACAGAATGTTCCGACCAAAGTCTTATAAAAAACAACAAAGAATATTCAATTTATTGTCGTTTTTTTTCGACGTGGTGCGATAAAAGGAGCTGAAAAAAAATGGAGATTAGGTAAATTCGACAGTCATAGTAAAATAAGCAAAATGAAAAAACAATTTTTGTAGAAAAATTACTTGAAAACAAATTTCCTGAAACACTCACAGTAAACTAACGTTTCTCAAGTAAAACTAAGTTCTTACGTTTTAGATTAAGTTTTTCAGCAATTAAAACAAGACTGCTCGCTCGCTTTATTCGCTCGAAACAAATTGAAAAACTGAAAATTTCAAACCGGTTTTTCTCGATATTGGGAAAATTTTGAAGTTTTTAATCTGGTTCGAATCACGACTGTAAGGGCTTTAATATGATATATCGCTCAACCTAGTACGATGATTATTTGTGGTAGCTGATTTTGCGTGGAAAACAAAAAGAAAAAAACTAAAACACACCCGAATACAAAGTTACTCCCCATTTTCTATGTTCGGAACAATAAAAATTCTTTTTTCCTATTAGTAGGCGGGGGTGGGATGAATTACAGATTGAGGAAGTAATTATAGCTAAAACGATTCAAAAGGCCTAAAAAATGCAGAAAAAAAGAACAAGACTGCTCGTATCAGGGCGAAGCCCTGAATGTTCCGACTGCCTTTTAAAATTTGTGGAGCAGCAGTAAAAACATAAAAAAATTAAATGAAATAAAATAAAATGAAATTTTTTTTTTTCAAATTTGAAATTTTTTATGAAAATCATACCCCCAAACGCCATATAAAGTACAAAAAGATAGATTTAAATAACACTCCGCTTACGCGTTAATAGCGCGAATTATATCGCGCGTTAATTGTCCCAAATTGGTCAAAATGGCAATCTTTAAACCCTCATAAATTTACGAAAAATGATCACAGGTGAAATATTTTTTCAAATTTAAGCTCAGGACACCAATAACTTTTGAATGATATAAAAAATTCCGTCAAAAATGGCTAGTTAAAAAGTCGAAATTTGTCTGAAGAAAAAAAAACCCACCCCGAGCACAAATATTCCGTTACTTTCGTATCGAAAGTCAGAACAATAAGATGAAACTCATTCATCTCACTCATTCTTATGAGCAAAACTTAGGAAGTATTGTAGCCAAATGCCCGTTCAGTTTGAAGAAGACAATTCGAGAAAGCCATAAGCTAACATTGAATGTTAATGAGCTAAGCCAAAAACGTTCCCCACCGTCCCCACCCGCTCAAGCAAACAGACGTTAAAACCAATTGTGCTCTTCAAACAAAGCAATGTAAAATGGCCAAGCCGATATGAGATAATTCAATAATTTTGAAGCCTGACATGTATAGCCGGTTACTATGCAAAGTTTTTACAAATTAACGCCGTAAAAACGGAAAAATTTGTAAAAATTGTTTTCTTTTTTTTTCATTTTCGAAGTTTTTAATTCATAAATAGGCGATAATTCACAAAATGACGACGCTTTTCTTGCTTAAAAAGAAAAAAATAAGATAACAAACTGAAAGAGGAGTTTTCTGCACGCTCACCTCACTAGCTCGGAATAAAACTAAAAATCAATTTCAAACCAGTTTTTCTCGACACTGAGAAAACTTTTTGAAGTTTTTAATCGTAGTTCAAACTACAGTGCTGATTTAAATTAACCGGACAAAACGCGTTAAACTTGAAATTTAAAACGCATTTTTCTCAAATTGGGTTGAGTTTAGGTGAAAACTTAAGAAGACAAAACTTGCTTAAAATTTTGGCAGAATTAATATGGTGTAATTTGTTTTGCGAAAATTTACCTCGAAAATGGGTCATTTTGGCTTTTCTTAGTTAATCAAAAATTACGCCAGAAAAACCCAGTCGATCACAGACATAATTATATCAAAGTGAGCCCCTTACGTAGCCCAACAAACTTTAAGCAGGATAGAATCTCCAAAATATTGTAGAAGTTAATTTATTTTTGTTTGATAGACAAAAAAGGTCGTTTTTACTATATATAATACCAACTTTTTATTTAAAAACTATTTTTAAACAAATTGCAATTTTTTTTGGAGAAAATACCCTTCATAAAGTTTGTTGGGCTGCGTAAGGGGCTCACTTTGATATAATTATGTCTGTGATCGACTGGGTATTTTCGGCGTAATTATTGATTAACTAAGAAAAGCCAAAATGACCCATTTTTGGGGTTAAACTTCGGGCCCGAATTTCGCAAAACAAAATAATTCTGCCAAAATTTTAAGCAAGTTTTGTCTTCACAAGTTTTCACCTAAACTCAACCCAATTTGAGAAAAACGGGTTTTAAATTTCAACTTTAACGCGTTTTGTCCGGTCAATTTAAATCAGCACTGTACTACTGAAAGGGCATGATAAATCAATCAATTTATTCCGATGATTATTTGTGGTACTTGATTTTGCGTTAAAAAAACGGGAACACCTAGATGCAAAGTTCCTCCACACTTTCAAAGTTCGGAAAACATTTTTAAGCTAAAAAGATTAAAAGTAAAAACGGAAACTGAACAAGTGACACGGCTTAAATCAAAAATCACTTCATTCGTAACATAAGAACAACTTTCAAAATACTCTATTTCATATTAGCTACCTTAATTTGTACAGTTCAAAAGACCGAGAATCAATCCGGAAATTCAGAAAATCAGTGAAATTAACATCAAATTGATGCTGAGAAAAAACCACAATTAACATTAAAATGCAGCTAAAACGGCCAAACTGAACAAAAACCTTAAGCAGAATCATATTGAGTTTTTGAGAAGGAGACCGGAAAAAGAGCCAGTAAGAAACAAGAAGATTAGCGATAAACCAAAAAATAAGAAATCAGCTATGTATGCAGAACGCAATACAAAGGAGGCGAAGCGGAGAGTCACGTCAATTGTGATATAACACACACAAAAAACGACAGCTAACCAAAAAAAATAACACAAGAGCCACTGAATCAGAAAAACTTGAAAATCAAATAAGCAGAACGAAACACGAGACAAACTTGTCGAGAAAAACAATTCCCAGTGTTAAGGGAAAATGAAATCAAATTTTATCCAGTGGTTTCTATGCATACAGTACTTGGGCAGACAAATGTTGCCTTCAAAAAAATGGGCAGAAAAACAAGCTATATTTTAATTTTTTGAAGCTACAAGTTTTTACAACCCTCCTGATGCCAAACAAATGTAAACAAAGTTATGCCCTTCAAATGACGCACTATGAAACGAACCGACATAATATAGGCCGCAACAATTCAAATCAAAGAAACTTCGAAGCGAAAATTACTCCAAAGGCTATCATACAAAATCAAGCAGGATTAAATCAAAGGGTATTTCAAAAGTAGTGAAAAAAGCCAAAATCAGAAAAAAACCTCAGACCGAAAACTCCGGTAAAAATACGCAAACAAAAGCTAGTGCGATCATTAAATTTTTTCGAGAATTCTTTCTCATATTGAAAAAAAAAACATTGACTTCAGGCTGGAATAGAATCCAGCAGCTTGTTCTTCCCAAGCATAGTTGTCAATATGCGCAAAAACAGTCATTGGATTCAAACTTTTAATGAATCAATACATCTCACCTACGAACTCTTCAGTTGGCAAAATTTTCAACCGGAAAAATCTTAATGCCCGATTACAATACCGTTGATAACCACAAGGGTAAAAAAGTCTGACCAAGATTCGAACTATAAAATTGTGTCGAACAAGACAGATTAGTTACTTATGGGCCTGAAACGAAAAATTCATCTTAAACCAAATCCTAGGTAAAATTGCCATACTTGATTATTTTCACTATTTTGGGAACGGAAAAAATTCCTAGGTTGTAATACCCTAATTAATCGCAAAATGACTATTTTATGCGAATCGGATTCGACAAAAAAACTATTCGTTTTATAACGCATTGCTTGCAAGCTGGCAAGCGTAATTATATTGCAGTATAAAACTTATTTTCATATCAAAACGTTTTCTCATTTTCTTTTCTTTCAGCCAGATATAAAAAAAAATTCAAATGAATTTTTCATTGGAGCTCAAACTACGCGTTTAAAACACTTGAATACCTTACTTTATCTAATTGCCAGTTTTTCAAGAAAAAAACAGAGTGAAGACAAACTCAGTTGATACTGAAGTTCTCTTCTTCTCCGTGTTTGATGTAAACTGCAACTATTTTTCTGACCATTGACAAGAGGAACTTTGGATTCGGGTGTTATTTTTGTTTTTCACACGAAAACAGGTACCACAAATAATCATCGGAATGTGTTGAGTTATATACTATATCCAAGCCCTTTTAGCCCTGATTCGAACGCCTTTGAAAGTTTTGAGTTCCAGTCTACTTTCGAGCGATTAAAGCGATCGAGTATCGTTCGTTATCTGAAAATTTTAGTCTAGGAAAACTTGATTTTACTAAAACGAGAACTCTTTAGCGCTTCAAAGGCAAAAATTTAGGTCAATTTAGCGCGACATAGGGGAAAAATTTTTTTAATTAAAGTGAAAAGTTATGAAAAATTTAATTTTTTTTCCATTGTTTTGTTTAGTAGTCATTATTGAACGACTGATGTCGAATATGCATGACTCACTAACTTTTTATACGCTTCTATAGTTTTCTCATCACACCGCGCTGAAACAACGACTTTAATTTGATGAAAGAAAAGAAAAAATTGTTTTCTAGTTTTTTAGTGAATATTGTGGGATTATTCTGTGTTTTTTGAACAGCAACTAGTCATCCTTATTTGTACTTGCTTGCTAATTTCTAAATTATTTTATGAAGAAAAACTAATTGGGAGGAACAACCAAAGCAAAGATACCCTCGCGATTTGAAAATTATATATTGCCAACTAACCTTGAAAGCAAGAACTAGATTTTTCAGGAACTAGATTGTTACGTAACAAGGAACTAAATATTAACCGAATTTGTAATGAGACTTGATAGCAGTACACCATTTTACTGCAAATACTTGAATAAAATTGGGGGAACTAACGGCATACTTAACTTCAAATGAGATAAACCTCAAAATTTTAAGTGGGATAAAACTCAAAAATTTAAATACGTATATCCGTAATTTGAATAATTAAATCCAAAAAACATCTTCTTCTTCCTCTTTTTCTCCTCAAAAAATATTACAATTTGAAGTCCTTCTTCAATCTTTCACTATAATTAATTGTTCTTTCGAAATCAGTTACACTATCGGAAAAAATTTCAAAAAAAAACTGGAGTACAAAAAGTGATAAATTGAAAAGCTGAACGCTCGCAATTGAAAATAAAATCAAATTAAAAACAGTATACACCCAGAGAATTTCGACCTCAGAAGAATGAACGACATACCTGATACAGACTTGCTTATAATATACGGTACAACTGGCGTCTGGTACTGATTCCCACAGGCCGAACTCCTCGCATTTGGAAATAATACCAAACTAACAACCCAGTCTAAAACCAGAGAAAGTGGAACTCAGAAGAATGAACGACATACCTGACACAGACTTGCTAATAATCTACGGTACAACTGGCGTCTGGTACTGATTCCCACAGGCCGAACTCCTCGCAATTGGAAATAATACCAAACTAACAACCCAGTCTAAAACCAGAGAAACTGGAACTCAGAAGAATGAACGACATACCTGACACAGACTTGCTAATAATCTACGGTACAACTGGCGTCTGGTACTGATTCCCACAGGCCGAACTCCACGCAATTAGAAATAATACCAAACTAACAACCCAGTCTAAAACCAGAGATTCTGGAACTCAGAAGAATGAACGACATACCTGACACAGACTTGCTAATAATCTACGGTACAACTGGCGTCTGGTACTGATTCCCACAGGCCGAACTCCTCGCAATTGGAAATAATACCAAACTAACCACCCAGTCTAAAACCAGAGAAACTGGAACTCAGAAGAATGAACGACATACCTGACACAGACTTGCTAATAATCTACGGTACAACTGGCGTCTGGTACTGATTCCCACAGGCCGAACTCCTCGCAATTGGAAATAATACCAAACTAACAACCCAGTCTAAAACCAGAGATTCTGGAACTCAGAAGAATGAACGACATACCTGACACAGACTTGCTAATAATCTACGGTACAACTGGCGTCTGGTACTGATTCCCACAGACCGAACTCCTCGCATTTGGAAATAATACCAAACTAACAACCCAGTCTAAAACCAGAGAAACTGGAACTCAGAAGAATGAACGACATACCTGACACAGACTTGCTAATAATCTACGGTACAACTGGCGTCTGGTACTGATTCCCACAGGCCGAACTCCTCGCAATTGGAAATAATACCAAACTAACAACCCAGTCTAAAACCAGAGATTCTGGAACTCAGAAGAATGAACGACATACCTGACACAGACTTGCTAATAATCTACGGTACAACTGGCGTCTGGTACTGATTCCCACAGACCGAACTCCTCGCACTTGGAAATAATACCTAACTAACAACCCAGTCTAAAACCAGAGAAAGTGGAACTCAGAAGAATGAACGACATACCTGACACAGACTTGCTAATAATCTACGGTACAACTGGCGTCTGGTACTGATTCCTCCCACAGGCCGAACTCCTCGCAATTGGAAATAATACCAAACTAACAACCCAGTCTAAAACCAGAGAATCTGGAACTCAGAAGAATGAACGACATACCTGACACAGACTTGCTTATAATCTACGGTACAACAGGCGTCTGGTACTGATTCCGACAGACCGAACTCCTCCGACAGACCGAACTCCATAATGACAAACAATTTAAAAAAGCATTTAGCACCATCAATTATAGCCCGACACAGTGATATCTCGGTAATTTTATTACATCATATCACAAAATCAAATAGTATAAAAACAAGCTTAGTGTTCTCCAAATAAGCTTCGGTTTTATTCAATATTACAAAACTCTTCAAAATGGTAACTTAAAGTGGCAAATTATCTTGTTTATCAGTACTAGAGTATTAGCGTGAAGCTCACTAAATTGGTATACTCAACTCACTTGCTTAAACTACACAACATACCAGTAAAAAGGCATTTTAGTCTTGCGAAAATGCATGATTTTTTCATGTGAGCGGGCTTTATTCTGTTACGGAACTCGACTGCATCCGAAGTTTGTTTGATATGACTGATTCTATGTACAAATAAAACAACTTCATGGTCCTTTACACCCTCTCAGAAGTACTCGGAGCAAACAAGACAAACAAACAAAAACAAACAATATCGAATTAACATCAAACTATTTCGAGAAATTTTTTTTCAAGCTCTAAGGAAAAAAATTAGAAAAATGAACTGATGTTGTTTTACAGTCTTCGCCACTTCAAAATATGACATCACAACGAGAGCCAAGGACCATTGCGTGCGGAAATATGACATCACATCGAGGGCCATGGAGGAGGATTATTGCGTGCGGAACTTCAAAAACAAGAAATTTCAGCCCAAATAATTAGAAAGAAAATCATTTTTATGCTTCACTTCACAATTTATATCATATTCAATTTAAGTATTCATTTTTTACTTGCAAGCTAAAATTTTCTTGTAATGCTGCTAATAACTGCGTTCTTAGGAACAAAAAAGATGATTGAGTAATAAATCATGTTTTAGAAAAGTTGTTTTCAAAAGCAGGAAAGGTATTTTTAACTATTCTTAAGCCAGTGTTTTATCACGTAGAAAATGAAGTTTCGTAAGATATTCAATCACTGAGAATCTTAGATCCATAGATATATATGCAATCTAATATCAGAAAGGTTTATAACAAGATACTGGTTTCAAGTTCTCGTGTCATACTGCAACAAAACACTCAGCAGCTAAGTCATGTATACTTATATTGAATCCATGCAAAATACTGAAAAAACATTCAGCAGCACTCAGTTGAGCTAAGAAAATCTTCTAACAAAACCAACAGACAGTTGGAAAAGAGCCAATAAACGCAAAAAAACGAGAAAAACTACTTGATTTTTAAAACATAGCCAACAGACAGTTGGAAAAAAATAATTGAACGCAAATTAACAGAAAAATAATTAATTTTTTTTGAAAAAATCTTAAGTTTCGAAATTAAAAAAAAATAGATGTCCTTGAAGCTCTTTGAATTTCTAAAACAATTCTGTTGACACTTTTTAAATTAAACTAACCCAATTTGAGAAAACTGGATCAAAAGGTAAAATTTTTATTTCGCTGAGAATTTCGATAATTAAAATCTACTTGCAAAACTAGAAGTCGATCAGATTTTTCATGGCCTTTAAACTTTTGCAGTTCGATAGGGGAGTTAGCCTTCCTTTAACAAAAGAATTGAATTGAACTTAAGAATATAATAAAAGTCAAACCGCAAAAAGTAAATTTGAGCCCGAACGAATTTTATTAAGACCTTTCCTGAAACAAACAAAAAAATCATCGCGACATACATCAGAGTTGGAACTATGTTGATCGATTCTTCGAACTCTTTAAGATTTCAGAATTATCTATGATTAATCAATGGGTTATATTTTTATTCCAGTCAGAACATTGAAAACTTAATCCACTTCCAAAATTAGAAGTCGATCACGTTTATCGTGCACTTTATATTTTTTGGAGTTTGGTTTCTTTTAAAGGAAATGAGCTGAACATAAAAAGAAATGAAAGCCAAACCGCGAAGAACCAAATGATAGCGTGAACGAATATTAAAACTTTTTTGAATGAAAAACATCACTATCCAAGAGTCTTCGCGACGTTCAATCTAACTTCTCTGTTAGATATAACATTGAGCAAATCTCATTTAGAACTACAAAATTTCAGCATTTTAAACAGAGAAAGCTGCATTTCGCAAACACAAGCAAAAAATATTGACAAAGCTTTTAAAAAAAACTTTACATAATTATATAAACCAAAGGACTTTTGAAAAACAACTTGGCAATCTACAAGATTGAAACCGCAGAACTCAAACTATGAACAATTGCAATCACAGCTAAAGACATTTTGAAGCATTAATTAGAAAAAACTACTAATCTGATCGCTATGAAGAATTTGAGTAGCAGTTTCACCATAAAAACCACACACGAAAAAGCGGAGCTTCCAAAGACTCGCGACACCAAAATTTATAGCAGTTCAAGTATTTTAAAAACAGAATTTGAATGCAATTTTCAAAACGTTTTCCAAGAAAACATTCACGTTCCAAAATATTACAAATAAACATCTTCGAGTTTCAAAGAAAACAACAATCTAATTATGAAGACTGAGGCGAAGCTGAGCTTTGCAAGCACTAGCCAGAAGACGACAAAAAAGCAGCTCTACAAAGTGCAATAGAAAAAAATAGAAAAATACTCGAGTCCCACGCATGAACGACTTAGCCACGGACGCTTGATAAATCACAAAAACCAGCCGAAAATAAAGCAGAGAACAGATGCTATTAAACTTCCAAGGATACAGATCGTGATTATATCAAAAATACCGTCAAATAACTGTACACTTCTAAGAGACACTACTATTTGCGAATTAGCTTGGAAAAAAAGATGGTTGTTAATAAAACAGTACGCTCGCAAGCTCGCTAGCCAAATAACAGTTTTTGGTGAAACCGAACAAATTTTTAAAAACTAGATCATTAATATTTTTTGTCGCTACGTTTGTTCCACTGGCAAATATAACTTTCGAAACAAAAAGACAATCACGCTTTGTTTGCGTCATATGCATTCACATTAGCAGAGCGTAAGTTGTCTTTTTTAAGCTACTGAAACTGAATTGAATTTAAAACGAAAGCAAAAATCGAACCACGAATCTGCGAGTTAAGAAATTAAGATGTTATATATTAAAAAAAACAAAGCTTGACAGGGATACCGGTTGCTGTGCAATAGCACAGAATGTTCCGACCATAGTCATAAAAAATACAAAAAAAATTTTTTCCAAATTATTATCGCTTTTTCTCTGCATGGTGTAATAAAAGGATCTGAACGAAAAAGTGAAACTTAAGAATATTCGAGAGTCTTGGTATGAAAGGCAAAATGATTAAGCTTTTGCCGAAAAATTAATTTAAACTTTTTTTTAAAAATCAAACAAAAATTCAAATTTCAATTCCCCAATGCCGCCAATGTTTTTAAATCCCTAATGTCGCTAACCAGATCCAAAAACAATTCTACTCGAGTAAAACTGAGTTTTAAGGGCTCAAATTAGGCTCAAAAACATTAAAAAGCAACTGTAAGCCTACTCGCTGGCAGTATGCGCTCGAATACAGACATAAATCAAAAACCTGTTTTTCTCGATACTGCGACAATTTTTTGAAATTTCTGCTGTCGTTCCAATCTCGAATGAAGAGCTTTAATATCATATATCCCCGACCCATTACGATGATTAATAGTGATACCTGATTTTCGGAGAAACAAAAAAGAGAAAAAAAAACAAACACACCCGAATGTTCGAATTTTTCAATTTCTTAGAATAATAATTGCTTTCACTAGGTTCAAACAAAGGTTCAAAACAAATCCACCCAAATACAAAGTTTCTCCCCATTTTTCAATTGGTCGGAAAAAATTGCTTTTTCTTTATTTATTGACTTTTGAGCATTTATGGTTTCAAAAAAAAAACATGTGACCAAATCATCCCAAGCGAAAAACTTCAGTTGTGAAAAAAGTAAAAACGGAAATTTTCTAATGCGATGTCATAATTTCAAAAATTAAGAGCTCACAGTCACAACTCCCAAATTATTCGAAATTGAGATATTCAATTAATTTCAAATAAATTAGTTGCAGCTTATTTGTGGATAACAGTCAAATGAAAAGACAACATAAAGACAAAACCCAAATTTATATAAAAAAATGAACTGAAATTCAGTAACAATTCTTCGGCCCCAATTAATTCCACGGTTACAGCAATTTATCACACAGAGGCGAAGCTTGATCGGACAATTGAAGAAACAAGATGTATGGTAAATACACCGACAGAATTAGAGCCGGCAGCCAATAAGCTAAAAATCAACCGAAAATTTGAACAAAACAAAATTGATTAAAAAAATCATGTACTGCCCAAATAATTTCCACGAGTGTCATACATGTAACGAAGTCAAGGTGATATACACATTTCGGAAACTAAACCGAGAGCTCAATCGACAACGGAAACCATCAGCCAAATATGAAATTATCGAAAATATACAATTATGCATGCAATTAGACCTATTAAATTGTATCTATTAAAAAAAGAAAACATCACAACGCCGGAAATATCTGAGCAGAAACCCTTCAAGCTCAAAAAAAATTTCAGAAAAATTTGAAGCTAATGAAAAAAATTAACTTTCCCTCTCCCTCAAAATACACACACGCACACAAAAACTTTTTGCTCATCAAATGGCGCAATAAGAAGCCACTAACTCGATAAAAGTAGGCCAAAACCTAAGCCGAAAAAAGACAAAAACTGAAATCCGAGTAAAGTTTAGAAAAAAATGGAAGTAAAAAAAATTCAATTTACCTCTCCCTCACAACACACACACGCACACAGATTTTTTTGCTACTCAAAAGCCTCAATATGAGGTCACTACAGCGATACAAAATAAGCAAAAAACCTATCAAGATGAGAAAAAAAACAGAAACGAAAATCCGAAAAAGTCTAAAGTTTGAAACAAATACAAATTTTACGTTTACCGTTCCCTCAAAACACACACACGCACGCACACCAAAATCATTTTACTAATTAAACGGCTCAATAAAAAGCCACTAAGACCAAGTAACATAAACCAAAACCTAGTAAGGCAAAAAAGGACAAATAGTAAGACAAAAAATCAAAAGAAGACTTCAAAGTTACAAAAAAATTTCATGTCCACTCAAAATCAAAACACTAACACATGTACAAAACTTTTTTCACTTGTCGGACGACGCAATATGAGATCACTAATTACCGGTTTAGTGATCTCATATTGCGTCGTTCGACAAGCGACAAACAAGCGAAAATTAGGCCAAAGCTTTAGACCGAAAAACAAAACTTCGGCCGAAAAACAAGCGAAGTTTAGTGATCTCATATTGCGTCGTTCGACAAGCGGAAAACAAACGAAATTTAGGCCGTTCAACAAACGAAATTTAGATCGAAACCTATTAAGCCAAAAAAAAGGAAAAATAAAAAATGAAACTTAAACGAATTGAGGTGGTGAAATCTTCTAGCCAAAATTAGAAAGCAAATTAAAAATGGGACAGTATTTAAAATTCTAACCGGCACAAAATCTGTCTCTTACCAAAAATTAGTTGCTAACAGCGGTGGCCAGGAGGTGAGTCCAGTGAGTGCTTTGAACAAAGTTATTTTCGGGGAAATATGTATAGTACCCAATTGCAATACACTTGCTATCGCAGAAGTAACAAAATAATTATTCTATAACCACCAATTACTTTTTTTACAATTTAAACCAAAATTTAGCAACTCATGCTTGAAATGAATCAAAATGAGGTCACTAAACCGCTATAATTTAGGCCGAAATCTATTAAGCCGAAAAAAGGAAAAAACTAAACTTTAACAAATCGAGTTGGAAAAATAACAACCAACATGAAAAGCAAATTTTAAAAAGCTGGCATATTTGAAACAAAAACGAGAACAAAGAGGTGAAGACGCCCGGAGTGTGTCTGGTGCCGGGAAAAGTAATTTACGGGAAAAAAGTCCAATATCCGATTGCAATAGCCTTGCTTATCGCAAGGGTTTATATAATTTCGCATCTCAAACAAGGCACTATGAAGCAACCATTCTAATATAACATAATCCAATATTTTTGAAGCCTAACAAGTATAGCCGGTTACTGCGCAAGCCGTGTAAAGTCGTTTTTCTCTTCGTTTTTCTGCGAAGTGCGATAAAATATCTAAACGAAAAAGAGAACTTAGGCATATTCGACAGTAATAGTAAAATAAGCCAATTGCACAATAATTTTTGTTGAAAAATGACTAGTAAAAAATAGTTTACAAAAATTTCAAAAATTCAATTTTTTGTCAGAAATAACTATCCCATTTAAATAATTAACAAGTTGAAAATGTTCTGGAAAAAATCACCGAGCACAAATAATCCGTCACTTACATCGAAATGATGAACAAGAATTGAATGAGTTTCTCGTCCAAAACCTCGAACTTTTTCAATTATATTGACTGGAAAACTATATCGTCTATATATTTTGAGACAAGAAATGGATCGAAACTCTGCAATACTGCATGATGAACGAAAGATTTAAAATGGATGCTTAATTGCGCTCATTATGTAGAAAGCTTGATGGCAAGCTAGCAATGAAAACATTCTACCAATTTTCTAAGATACAATTACTTCATGAACGCATGCTGTATTTGTCAATGAAAAAATCTATTAAAAAATGGCCCAATATCTATTCAAGATCTATTCAATTGATGAACACTAAGTTGAACAAGTATTTATATTTGGGTACCGTAAACTAAAACAAGAAAACGAAAATAAGGAGATGCAAACAACTTGATGCATGTTAGTAAAAATAGTATCCAAAATCAGGTCCAGCCAAAAAAGGGACCCTTTTTAATACCCAGATTAGCAACAAATTAACGTACTTCGATGTTGTCAGGAATTTCCTCAGTGGGGTTGTAGCACTGCTTCATTTCGTCGATGGCTTCCTTAAAACTCTCAGGGTCCGAAAAATTTTGGATCGCGCGTCCAATTTTCTGTACCAGCTGCATAGCATGCTCTTGGAACCTCAGACTTTCCTATACGTGGAAAAAAGTAATGAAATCTATGAAATATTGTTTTATAACAATGTTACTTTACACAATAATTATGCCATACGTTCACGACAGTAGACATGACGTTTTCCTCGTCTCCGAAGTAGAAGCGAGTTGTTGAGCACAGATTGACAACCCAAGCCAGAGGCGCGTTTATATGGAATCGCAGAATATGTCGCCTATACAAATGGCATCTTTTAACCAATTTTTTTTGGAGCTAAAAGTTGCATATAACTATAAATAGGTAGAGAAGAAAAAACAAAAGCTTACCTTATCTACAAAAAACCCAATCAAAAATAACTCATTTTCACACAACTGTAAGAACTTTAAACATGGGCGGATCTAGGATTTTCTGGAGGGGGGGGCGGATTTTCAAAAATTTTACGAAAATTTTGTCGACCTCTTTTTATTAGGTCGACCAAATTGACTTTTCGATCTCTCCAAAAGCACTAAAAAGTTTCTGTTTTGGCCGAATTTTCTGCACCGCAGGCAAAATTTTGAAAAAAGGCGTTTTTAGGCACTTTTTGGAAAATTTTGACCAAAAAATTGCATTTTTTCCGCGCGCACTCCCCCCTTAAAATTAGTGTATATTGGCGTCGAAGGCTCCTTGAAAAAAATTTGAGGGTCTGTCACCAAAAAAGGATATTTCAAAATAGTTCAAAGGGGGACCCCTAAATCCGCTCCTGATTTTAAGCATAGACAACAGAGAGTGGGAAAATAGTCAATCAACGCAATTAACCAAAAAAAAACTAACTTAGATATCTGGGAAATCTGAAAAGTAAATTCCATTTTCGAAACTACAGAACTGATTTAACTTATTCGGACAAAACGAACAAAATTTGAAAATTCACGCGTTTTTCTCAAATTGGGTTAAGATTAGACAAAAAGTGAAGAAGACAAGCTGCTTGGAGTTTCACTAGAATTAATTTGGTGCAATTTTTCCCTAAAATTCTCAACCAAAATTTTACCCCAAAATAAGGTCATTTGGTTTCTTGAGTCAATCAAAAATTACGCTAAAACTATCCAGTTAATTGATGACAAAGTTGTATCAAAAGAAGCCTCGTACACAGCCCAGCACAGTTTTAGAAAGGTGAGTTTTTCGAAAATTTTGCGTAAAAAATGAAATTTGCTTTTAGCCAAAGATTTTGATTTGTATATAGTAAAACTGATCATTTTTGGTTATCAACCAAAATTATGTTCTTATAAAGAATTTTGAAAGTTTTACTCTTCAAATACTTTGTTGAGCCGTGCACTAGGCTTTTTTCATAGAACATTTGCATCAATTAACTCGGTAGTTTCAGCGTAATTTTTGATTGACCAAAAAAGCAAAATGATCTTAACCCAATTTGAGAAAAACTTTCGCGTTTAAAATTTCCAATGCTGCTCGTTGTGTCCGGTTAATTTAAATCAGCACTGTAAAAGTCGATAACGTTTTTTGAGACCTTTTTACTTTCCGTGTTCGATAGCGGAGTTTCCCTTTCTTTTAACAAAGGAAATAAACTGAACTTAAAAAGAAATCAAGTCAATCTGCGAAAAAAATAAATTTAAGCCTGAACAAATTATAAGACTTTTCCTAAAAAAAAACGAATAAAAAATCATCGCTACCTACTTAAGAGTCTGAATTACTTTCATCGACTCTTTTTCAAATCGTTAGCTGAAGAATTTTGCTAACCCGGGGGCCAAATTGAGCAGTACTGATTTAGCGCCGGTGGTCTTAACAGACAAAATAGGGTTCCCTATAACTAGACTCTTCCAAGTGTAGGGTTCTGCTACCAGTATACCAGGAGTGAATGCCGCTCTCCTCTTGAACGCCTCATAGATGCCACCACTTACAACTGGACCATCTTTGTTAGACTCATCTAAAAAGAGAAATCCAATGGATCTAAGAATGAATTTTTCTGAAGTCAATGTTTTCGTTCTCCCAAAGTATGTGCAAATAAGAGTTTCAGCAGTTAAATCAATTGCATCGATGCTTTGAAATAAAGAACAGAACAATCAATTCCAAAAAATCGTCAACTATTTTTAAAACCGAGCCTAAGTTTCATTATTCGACGATTAAGTCAAATTGAAATTCTAACTTAGAATAGACACAGCCTCATAAATATCAAATTTGACAAACCATCAAGTTAGAAATCGGTCGCTTAATTTTAAAAAGTAGGTAAGATGACACAACTAATTTGCAGATTCAAATACAACATAGGAGAAAACTCACGGTCTGAGAAAATAGTGGGCGCCTCGCTCAGAAACGTAGCCGACTTCTTGTCCATTCTCAATTTATTCCCAGCCGCAGAATTCTGAGTTCCAGGAAGAGGAGCCGCACTGGCCACTTGCTGACTGGCGGTTGCCGAAGTGGAATCGAACCCAGCCTGGGAGGATGAAGATGGTTCGATCCACTTGGAAAGAGCGGAGAATGAGATGAGGACTTGGATTGGTTTGAGGCTGTCCACTGAGAAGAAAATGGGCTGACGGTCGTCACCAGAACCCTAAAATTGCCGGAGAAATTATTAAGGTGGTGAAGGGGAGTGGTGAAGGGGAGTGGTGGTGAAGTGGTGAAGGGGAGTGGTGGTGAAGGGGAGTGGTGGTGAAGTGCTCAGGTCTCCGCCTCTTAATCGAAAGGCCGGATGTTCGAGGCACACCCTGATCCGCACATCGTTGCCCGAGGGTGCGGCAGCAGCATTACCAAGCGCAAAAATGTAATCTAAAAGGAATGTAGTTCTTAAAACAGAGGCACAACAGCGGTTCTCTGTAATGAGCTCAACAGCTCGTATGCTGGTCCTAATTATTGTGGATCATACTGAATCATGAAAATTAGGTGCAATGAAATTGGTTTAAAAGAGATTCTCACGACGACCTATCTACAAAGGAAAGTCTCCATTTATGAGCTGTACAGCTCCTGTAGAGACGGAAATTTGATTTGCCCAATATTTACAAATATATATTTTTTGTTCTTGCTAATTTTCTGGGCTGCAAACACTACTCTAACCCTTAAAATGCAACACTACAGTTCAGGTTTGGCTTCGAACGTATTAAATTTCCCAGAAATAACTATTAACACAGAGGCGAACTTGCACTTCGCATATACAAGCAAAAATATGACCAATAACGCTACTGGGAAAAACTGAATGAGTAAAACTTTGAGTCTACAAAATTTCTTAAGTAACGCACGCCAACTATGAGTCGACATAACTATTAAGTGACGCAAAGCAATTAGGACGCATTAGAAGTTCCATTTGAGTTAGGACTGGAGTGTATAACTCATAGAGTAATTTCGGATAGGGTACACCGTCTGCTCGTCACGCTATCTTATTTTCGGCCGGATAGATTCGTGCAACTTCTTAGTCTAATACCGATCCTAATCTTACTCTTATACTATCTAGTCTCAGGTTGTTTAACTAGTCTCTGCTAGGCTCAATAGATCTAGGGTATACTGGTTTATTGCGGCTGCTGAAGTGCTCGGGAGAGTCCAACTAATTTCTAAGTTAAATTCAAATCTCTCTGGTGCTGAAATTACAAGTAACTTCAGCACTTACAAATAAGTGGGTTGTTAGTTAGATGGATCATGATTGGTTAATATTAAATACTTTACATTGGTAAAATATCTAATTTATCCAATCATAAAATGTAGTTTAGATCAGGTTCCACCCATCCGGGTTTTACAGAGTTTTTTAGAATAGTTCTTCTGCAATTCGAAGGATGGATGATGGACGTTGGTGTTTGGCGAACATCTTATTTCTTCTGTTTCCTCTTTGTTAAAGAAGTTCCAGGAAGCTGGAGTTAGAGACATAAGACGTTGTGTCTTCTAGTGACAACGACTAAGTCTTTGCAACAAACTCAAATCTGATTTCAGAATGGTTTGCTATGTCAGGTTTTTCTGTTCTGCGTGGAGAACTTCTTTTGTGTCTGATCTAATTTGGGAATGGCGTGGAGATTGTGCGTGGAGGGGATGCCTGGTTACTCGGATCTGTACGTATACTTGAACATCGAGGTGGTCATTGGTCTAGTTCAATGAAGTCCTTTTCTGCGAAGTCAAGTCGTACTCTAAATCCTTTGAGTTGTGATTGTGAGTGGCATATCGATTGTGGTTGGCCATTCTCTCTCGAGTGTAGTGGGGTCGTTTTGTCTTTAGATGTTCGTCCTTGGTGTTGTATTCTGATCTATGTATTGCATAATGTAATTTACATTTTATAAAACATTTATTAGTTTAATATTTTTTAATTATGATTTTAGTTAGTTGTTTTCACAAAAGCTTTTTATTTTAGTTCGGTTATTTTGAAGAGTTACTCACACTTGAGTAGCTCTTATTAAAAATAGAGGTGTGGTCACAAAGCGTGGATGTAGCGCGGTGGGTTAGGCCGGCTATAGAGCATGCTCAGGACGTCCTTCCTGGTGGGTTAGGCCAGGAGTGGGAGTATGATTTCATGCGGTTTTTGTGAGGGGTCCTGTTATGTGACAACGTTTTATGTTGGGTTTGTTATGGTTTTTCTTATGTTTTGTTGGTTGTGTCCTTTTTTCAAAAATCAAATTGTTCGTGGTATGGGTTTGTCTTTCGACTTTTTTGTGTTTTATTATTTCTTTCTTAGACTTTATAATAGTCTTCAAAAGAATAAATTATCCAGTTTTAAACTGGGTTAATCCGGTTTGGGTACCGTTGGTTTCCTTTTCTTAGTCATGCTGTTATTCTATGATTTGTGGTATTTAGTAAGCTGCGTTGGTTAGTTTTGTTTAGTATATGATTCCTTTCCAACCGGGTTAAAGGAAAGTTTGAAACATGTTATTATATGTTAGAGTTGTTGAGTGTGAAAACTTGAAACTGAAATTCATTATTTTAAACAATTCTTCGTGGGCGAGCTGTGCGAGTGTGGATAGAATTTCTGTGCGAATGAATGAAAATATCAAAAGGTTAGTACTGCATTTGCATTTTATTAATTTACTGCATAGAATTTGGAAATTTACTGCTAGTTATGGGGGAATTTTAAGTTACAAATTTTCATCATAATTAGATTTACTGCTTGTGGGGAAAATTTTAGAAATGAATTTACTGCATTGGTATTAAATTTATAAATTTATAAGTGTAAGAAATTAATAGAATTTTTGAAATCTGTTTGATGAAATTTGCGATTTTTACTGTCTTTTGTGGTTTTTGTAGGTGATTGTCGGATGAAGGCTAAAAATCTAAAGAAAACATGGATAAAGAATGGTGAGTTTCTAATATTTTAATTAGTTAGTAATATTCATTTAATTCATACTTACCTGTTAGTCGTCGGGGAAAAAACCGTGGGGGAAGATGTCGTGGATGAGATCGGAAGTTGTTAGTAGTTTAGCTAAGATGCGAATGATATTTTTAGTCTGAAGCAGTGGCCAAAGCAATTGAAGTGCCTTAATAGTGGTTAGTTCTTCAGTGCCAACTGCAAACTCATAAGGTGTGTTTTGGATTAGGTTATATAATTTGTGATTGAATTTAGTGTTGTGGATGAATTCTAAAATTGGGATTTCTATAGGTTGTACAAACTCGTGCGGGATAAGGAAGGGTCGGGATTCTTCGGCGTTGAAGGTCTTGGTGATGGGACAGAAGATGTACATTTGGGTTATGGGATCATAATTGCGAAGAATACCATGAAGATTAGTGTCTTTAATACAATATGTGAAATTTAGGAAAAATGGTGAAGTGTATTTGGAATTAATGAATTGAAAACGATGGTGTGGTTGTCTAGAGGGTGTGTGTAGGTCAAAGTGATTTTGGATGAAGCGATAATAACTATATGTGTGGGTTTGTTTAGTGCGCAACATAATATCGTGTGAGCAGTGCAAATCTCTTTCGTGTGGTGCAAGGAAATGAAAGGTTAGTGAAAATATTTGGAAACGTTCTTTAAAACTTTCGTATGCTTGTGTGTCTGTTAGTGCTTCTGAAATAATGTGATCAAACTTTCGGTCGAAGATGTTTAGTGTAAATATATATGGTGTCTTGATGAAAAATTTCTCGGTAATTTGTGGATTAGCGAAGCGATCGTCGTCTAAGAATTGATCTTGGTTAGCTCTGATGATGTTGTGATCATAGTATTCGAGTGTATATTCGTTAGCTCTAGGTGCAGTGTGTGTTTTTAGTGATTTTTTATATCCAACGTAAGTAAATTGTCTAGCGGTTAGTGGTGTAGTGAGTCGATATAGCATGTCCGTATTTCGCTCTATATCGATGTGAGTGTTAGATAAAGGTAAGCAAAGAGGGTTAGTAAAATGATAATATGAGGTCCAAGAGAGAGTGGGCATTAAAACGTATTCATCTACAAAGTTGCGTGTTTCGTTAGTGTCGTGGGGGGTGTTTAAGGTGTATTGTGGGAATGAGGGTAAGGTGATGGCTAAAAATTCTTTTGTGTTAGTATGCTTGGGGTGGTTGATGTATTCACGGGCTGTTCCTGGTTTTGCTGGGAAAGGATGGTTGGGGAACTTTCTTTTAAAAGTGCGGTAAGCTCTATTAGTGTTGAGTGATGTTTCAGTTGATGTGGATGATGGTGCTAATGATTCAGTATAATTTGAAGAGGGTGTAGGGGTAGGGGGGTTGGATGAATTTATTGTGGAGGAGATTTGGTTTATTGTTGGGGTATGGAGGTGGTAGGGTTGTTGTTGAAGGGTAATAAAATTATCTAGCTCTGGGGAGATTCGGGGGGTGTCTGGAGAATGAGATGATTGGTCAGAATGGTATGAGGAGTAGGTTGGGGTAACTTGGGAAGCATAAGAGGGTGTGGGAGTAATGGGGTCAGGGTTATTGGATAATATGGGTTGAAAAGGGGGTTGAGAAAAATTAGAAGAGTTATGAAAATTATTGGATGGGGATGGTTCTGAGTCGGCAAATTCATCGGGGGTTTCAATATTTGGGTTATTGAGTTGTGAGATGGAATATAAAACTGAGATGTGTGAATTAGTGTCGGAATTCATGCCTGATGTTATATTACTAGATGGAAAATCGGGTGGCGGAAAAGCAAAAAGTGGTATTATTGGGATTGTAGAGGTAAGATTGGTTGGGTGGGAATTTGATCGGTGTAGTGATCCAAGTTGGCGGCTCATCGTGGGCTAAAAAAATGATTATTTTGAGACTGAAAAGCGGTGGTATGGGGTTGTTCAATAATTTGTTCATAAGTATTATCATCTTGTGACTGGTGTGTCCTTATATGTTGGATGGGACTTTGTGATGTGGTGAGTCGAAAATTTGGATTATGTGTGATGGCTAAATTTCGAAAATTTCGTGGGACTAGGGATAGTGGATGGTTATTTGGTAGGGGTGGTAATTGTGGTGCCGTTGGCGTTATGTCTACATTGTTATGTTCTTCGTCGTATGTATTTTGTCGTGTTTCTATTTTTGTGTTATATTCTTTTATTTGTGCGTCTAAAAGAATTTTGTTTATAGATGTAGAAAAGATTCCAAAAAATCCTGCAAAGAGTATGCGTGCTACGCTTGCTTGTCTGTTTACTTGTGTGTGTATAGCACATGTGTTGTAGATTCCTTTTATAAGTGAGAAAAGAAATCCAATAAAGTTAAACATTGCGTATAAAATAGTCAATTTTTCTAAGATGTAGTAGGGCCATCCTAGAAAATCAAGAATTTCATTTTTGAGTGTAACAAAGCTAAATATGTTGATTGGTGATATATCTTGGGGACGGTATTTTTCACCGTTTAGATATATATAATCTTTAATGTCTTTAAAATATCCGCTATAGTCTTGCGTGTAGATATCGGCAAATCCTGCGGTTTCTGCAAGTTTGCGTAAATTTTGGTCTATTGATTGTCTTTGTATAGTGTCCATTTGTGTTAATAATTCTTGGAATTGTTGTGTTCTAATGTGATGTTGAATATCTGATTTTGAATAGATTCCTATTGATTGTAAGTCTATATTTGGGTTTCGAGCAATAGCGCGAATGCTTTCTGGTGAAAATTTTTTGAGTGATTGCATTAATGTGGGATATGGAGTGAGAAGATAATATTTATTTTCATCAGGATTTAGTTGTACTACATTGTGGCTGTTTTCTGATCCACATGGGACTGCGGTATCCCAGAAATAGGTTCTTCGTGAAAGTGTATCCACGAAATGTACTTTATTCTTATAAAAGATAGGGATTCTTTTATAACATCGTTTATCTTCAAAAACGTATAGTGGTGATACTTTTTTAGTACAAGTATAAAACCATAAGATGTTTCCTTCATAGTCTAAAAAATTTGATCTATTTCCAGATAATAAGTATCCTGCATAGGGTATTTTTAATACTGCTAGTGCAAGTGATTGTAATATTTGTGTTCGTTCTAATTCGCATAGTTGGTGTAGTGTTTCTAATTCGGAGAGTGACATTTCTTGAAAAATTCGGCTAATTGTATAATCTAGTTTCATATCTAAATGAATATCATAGTGGATATTACCGAAATATGTAGTATTCATTAGTGATAATTCTTGTAAGCGTGTGCTTCTGGTGTCATGAGGTTTTAGATGTCCACCAGGTTGTCCGTTGCTTTTTTCAAAATTAACTGGTATATAGGATGTTCCTTCGTTTGGAGGATGACCTGTGGCATATGGGTCGATTTTTACTTTTTCAGTGGTCATGTCGAATCCTTTTTCGTATTCAACTAATATTTCAGAGTATTGTGTTCTGTGAAGTGGATTCCTGTATTTACATGCAAGTTCTGTTTCTTGATATATTTGAAAACGTGTCAATTTATTTTCTATATTGTCTATGTTTCTAAAATTAGAACTTAGTTTTCGTGATGGATGGACTTGTTCATATGGAATTGATTGTATAAAATATTTTTCGTGAAATTTTATCATACGAGCGTGTATTTTTGCTACTTGAAATGTTGTACATGTATCTTCGGGGAACCAAACAATTGTTGCTTGTGTTCTCGTTGTAGGGTCGCAATAACCTTGATCATTTTTACAAGGTAATCGGATTCCTTGATAGATCATTGTATTATCTGATAAATCTCGTGTTAGTTGTATTTTTTCGAGTTGTATTTTCCAATCGAAAAACATTATTTCTTGGTATCCTTTATTTTTTGTGTCTGCTTTGCAGTTTGATGGGTCATTTATACCAATGTGTGGTATCCAATGTTTATCGTGTATGTCATAGGTTAATCGTCCGTGTGCGCCGTTATACGGGTATTTGTCGTCTAGTTTTATATGTCCTTGGTGTCTTTCAAGTTGTGATTGATGTACAGAGTCTGAAAAAACTTGAAAGTTAACTAACTTTCTTTCGGAGTTTTTATTTTGTGTGATGTTTAGTCTAAGTAATTCATTTTTACAATCGTCGGGATTGAGATGTAAAAGACGTTCTATATTACTCTGATAGAATGATTCATGGTCAAGTCGGTTTTTGTTTCCGTTCGAGACTTGTAAACAATGTACTTTCTTTTCGGAAAATGTTGCTGTGAATTTATAACCTGTAACTGTTGTTGCTCGGGCTTTTGAATAGAGTGTTGCTATTACATCTGTGGTTTCTATAGCTTGTGGTTCTGTTTCACATTGTGATACTTGATTTATTGCATACTTGTGTAGTGTTTTTTGTTCATTTTCTTCACAGTCGTAATGTGTTACTAATAAATCTTGTGGTCCTGTACGAGGGGAAGGGTTTATGTTTTGATTTGAGATTACTAGAAAAAGGAGTTGGAGAAAAATTAATAATTTTAGAATATACATGTGTATGATAATCCTGAGTATGGATTATAAAATGTGATGTAGCCAATTGTGTTTTTGGTATATCTGTCGTATTTATATATTACTTCAGTAGTTATAAACGGTGGTGGTAGTGATTGAGCTGTTATGTTTGGTGGGTTTAATGGGTAGGGATGTTGAGTAATATTGTTTAATTTAACTGTGATTTCAAACTTTAATTGTAAACTGTTTTGTTGGAGTATTTGAATATTGTGATCACGGATATCGTTGTGAATATCTTGGCGATATTGTAATCTATTAAGTGCCCAGTTATGGAGGCGGTTACTTTCTTGATGTTGTCCAAATAATGGTGGAGGTGCTGTAAATGTATTCCAATCTAATCTTAAAGGAATATTTGTTGATGATTGTTCTCGATATCTGGCGTCGAGATTATTTGGAAAATTTAAGTTAAAAGGTGGTGGTGAAATCTGGCTTATTGATGGTGTTGATGGTAGTGATAATGTTTCTGGTAGTGATGAGGATGTTGTTGTATCCGTAGAAATATCTATTGGGTCATTGACTAAATTTGGTTCACCTTGTGTGAATGAATGTGTAGTCCAATATGGAAATCGTGATGTTTGGTTTGTGGGGTTGAAAGGATTTTCACGTATTTGCTCAGATGTTGGTGTTGAACCTAAGTAGTCTGAGGGTAGGCTTGAAGTGCTTCGTTGTGAAAAAGGTGTAGGAGTTTCTGGTGTATTACCAGTGGGATTTTCTGGAGTGCTTTGTGGTGGTGATTGAGGTATTTCAAAATGAACTCGGGGAGTTTGAAAATTTCTATTTCGTCGAGGATGTATAATTTGTCTATTTATTTCTGTTGTGTTTTGGTTTTGACTAAGGTGTCGTATTCTACTTAGTTCTTGTGGTAGTGTTGGGTAAAGATTATATGTTGGTTCACTTAGAGGTGCTTGTCGTTGAACTGGTTCTAGTGGTTCAGATAAACGAGCGTGCCGTTCTTCAAAAGTGTATGGATTGTCTTGAAAAGAAATTCGTGTAGATGTTTGAGGATTTTGAGTAGTTGAAGGTGGTGTTGGGTTATCTTGGGATGATGTCGGTGAAGACTGACTTTGTGACTGTTGGGTAGCAATTTTTGATAGTTTTTTGAATTATTACTTTAGTGAGAAAATTTGTGTTTATTATAATATTCTTCCAAAAAAAGAATTAGAAGGATTGTTGCTAGGGCAAATGTGAGGATTGCTTTCTTTATACATTTACATATGGTCAAAATGAGGGATGATAAGAATGCTATGAAAATTACAAACAATAAAAAAATATCAGTTCTACTGAAAATTGTTCGTATCATTTAGACAAGTTATATGAATCGTACCTGTGGATATAATCAAGGGTTTTGGAAAGTTGGAGAAATAGTTCGAATATAGTGTAGAAAATTAAAAAAATGTTACAAAAAATGATTAGGATTATTAGAAAAGATTCAAGTATATCAAAAAGAAATATTATAAAGGTTTCAAGTATTGTAAAAAAATGTTTAAGATTTATGAGTATTTGAGTAACTGATTGAGAGAAGAGCATTTAAGAAATGATCTCTTGGTCGAATATTTTTTGCTGTTTGAGGCGATTTTCAAGTGTGGTCGGATTATTTATTAGTTTTTTGACAAGTGGGTTGAATTTTGTAAAAAATTGTTGGGGGCAATTTTCATGGTGATCGGGAGGTCGTCTTTTTCTTTATTTTTGTTTGTCAAATGATCCGGGGTATGGTGAGATTTTTATACTTTAGGCTAAATAAAATGTTCATTTTGTTACTTTAGGCTAAGTTAACAAATTTGTTTTGGGGGTATTCGTGGTCTGAGTTGGGGAAATATTGTTGATCTTTGGGTTATTAGATAAGGGAGGGGTACGGTATTATGGTGATATTTATTTTAGTTGTCAAGTTGGAGTGGTTTGCTTATTTTTGACCTGGAGGTCGTAAAGTTATAGTTATAGATGTGCCTGGAGTTCTATATTATTCGTCTAATTGGTCTTAGTTTGAGTTAGAGAAAGTGACGGATTGGATGAATCCTATTGGTCTATTTTGAACTAGAATTATTGCGTACTTGTCAGCATGTTATTTTGAAAAATGTAAATGAAAAATGTTTCGGAGGTTTCAAGATTGTGAAGTATAATGTTAAAATTACTTTTGAAATTCCACTTTCTTTAAAATTTTAGATTGGGGGATGAATATTTTATAGTTTTTACGTGGTTGATTTCGGAGTCTTGTTGTTTTTCTATTTTCTGATTTGTCGATTTGTTCTTGGGGTATTATTTGTTCGGTCATTTTTCTATTTTTTCTTTGTTTTGGGGATTCTTTATGGTTTTGTGTATTGTTTTTGGTGGCGGTTGGTTTTGTGTTTTGATTTTCGGTGGGGTTATCATTTTGTTCTGTGTTTTTCAGATGTGGTTCATTTTGAATGATTTTTAATCCTGTGAAAGAATATAATTGAGTTAATTCGCGGAGTGCGTATTCTTTTGGGTAATAAGGTAATAGGTTGTTTCGATGTTGAACGATTTCTTTTTTGTTTGAGTCGGTAATTTTATATGTGACATCAGTGGGTCTTGCAATTATTTGGTATGGTCCTTTTCGAAGGGGTTGTAATTTTTTAGAAATTCCTTTTTGAGTATTAAAATTAGGTATTAAAACAAATGTTCCAATTTTTAATTCGGAGGCTGGTGTAAAACGTGAATTGATTTGTTCATTAATGTTTTGTCTTTGTAATAACTTTTTTGTTATTTTTTGATAAATTTCATTGTGTTTTTTATCTCTATTTAGAATCCATTCGGTGTGTGTACCGGAGGCTAGTTTAAGAATTTGTGGGTGATGAAAATGATCTTCATCGTGTGTATGTAAAGGTAGGTTATAACAAATTGAGTCTTTATTTGGTTGACAATAACCTTGTGCGTTTTTATGAGAATTTGCTGTAAACATTATTGGTTTGCGTGGCTTTTGGTTAAAAACCATTTCGTATGGTGACATTCCTAAAGTTGTCGTAATTTGTGAATTATATGCTAAGGGAAATAATTTTACATCTGCTGACCATTCGGTATATTTTGTATCATTTCCGTTGATGATACATCTAAGATATTCTTGTAATGAACGGTTCATACCTTCGACTAAGCCGTTTGTCCAAGGTGCGTGAGATGTACGTGGTTTGTGTTTAATGTTATATAAATGACATAGTGTGATAATTTCATTATTTATGAATTCTGTACCGTTGTCTGTGACTAAAATTTCTGGTAGTCCGAATTTTGCTATCCAGTGTTCATAAAGTGTTGTGTAAGCGTAATAAGCGTTACAATGTGGTACTGGGTTAAGTGCTACATAATGTGTAAATGCGTCAACAATTACCATAATGTAGGAGTTTCCTTCGGATGAGGGTGAAATTGGTCCTTTAGTATCAAATGAGATACGATGGTTAAAGTACAAGCTTTGTCCTTTAAAATCTTGTTTTTGTGCTATTTGTTTTTGATTTGGGTAAGGTTTATTTAGTTGACATACTATACAATCATTGCATAGTACTTTTATCCAAATTGGTGCATTTGGGAAGTAAAAATTTTGTATAAAGTTTGAATATGTTTTTTTCTGATCCAGAATGTCCTTTAATATTTTGTGTATGTGAAATATTAAAAGCTATGAGAATCATACTTAAAGGGAGACAGGGGACTGTAGATTCATTTAAGTTATACTCTAAAAGGTCTGTAGTTTCATTAATTTTTGTGTTATTAAATTTGCGAAAGTATCGGAGGAGTGTTTTGTTGCCTAGAATGGTTGAATCTGCCTTGATAGGTTTAGTTTTATATTTGTGCCATGATTTTAGTTGTCGAATTATTGGGTCGAGATTTTGATATTGTTTTAGTGTTGAAATTGTAATTGTTTCTGTTGGAGGGAGAAAAATGTTTTCAATTTCGAATTTAGATAAGGGTATTGTATCAAGTGGGTCGTGAAGGTCAAAAACTTGATTTATTGTGTATTTTGAATCATTTGTTTGTGGTCCTGATAAATTTATTTTATCAGTTAAATCTTCTTTTTCAATTAGTGGAAAATGGTCTTTCTTAGGCGGGTGTTGTTTTGTTCGTTTTTGTTGGGTGTTATTTTTTATCCATTGAGAATATGGGATTGGTTTGAAAGTTGATGTTCCAAGTAGATCAACTTCATAATGATTATTTTGACAATCTAAATAAAGTGGGAAATGTTGTAAACTATTTATTTGTGATTGTTCAATATCAGTTTTTACTGCATATTTGCATTCCAATCGGGGTGATGTTTCGTTTTCTGCAAGGTAGAATTTTATGTTTTTGGGTATTTCAACTGTTGTTTTTCGTGTAAGTAATTCAGGTGGTGTATTTCGACTTAAGGTGTCTGGTAATGCAAGATTTTTTCCTGCGGTCCAAACTATATGTAAGTTTGGGAATTTCATTAAAATTAGTTGAAATCTGTAAACTCGGTGGTTTGGGTTAGATTTTTGTGTAAAGAGAAAGATGATTGGTTTATGGTCTGTGAATAAAACTGTGGGGTGTTTTGATCCAAGTATCAGAAATTCATATTCTGTCAGTGTATATATTATGGCTGTACATTCTCTCATTAGAGTTGAGAGTCGTAGCTCTGCTTGAGTGAATAATCGAGAATTTGCTGATATGAGGTTCATTTTATTTGTACCATTATGTGATTGTAATAGTGCTGCACCGATGCCAAAGTTCGAGGCATCGCACATTGCATAAAATGGTTGATTTGAATCTGGAATTGTGTTTGAAATTTGTTCAGTTAAAAGTTTCTTTATTTCTTCAAATCGTGTTTGATGTTCTGTGTTCCATTCAAAATTATTTTGTTGTCTAAGGATGTTATAAAATGGTCGTAGATATAATTGCATTTTATAAACATATTTACTTAAAAAGTTTAACATTCCAAGAAATTCTTGGATTTTCTTTTTATTTGTTGGTGGTTGAAGTTTTTGAATAGCGTCAATGCGTGATTTCAATGGAGTGATTGTTTTTCTTTCTATATTATGTCCTAAGAATTTAACTCTTGTCAAAAAGAAGTGTGATTTATCGGGAGCGGCCTTCAGATTTTCGTTCTGAAGTATTTGGTGATATTTTTCTAAAACATTGAACATCTCGTCTTTTGTTTGTGATTGCATAAAAACATCGTCTAAATAGGTGATTGCGTTTTTCTTGAGTATTAGTGGTCTAAAAATTTTGCTCATAAAAGCTGAAAATGCTGCTGGTCCTATGGATATTCCATAGAATAAGCGGTTGAATTCATATTGTTGGTTTCCGATAACAAATTGTGTTAAACGTCGTGATTGTTCATCTAGTGGCATTTGATTGTATGCACTATTCATATCGGCGGTTGTAAAGTATTTGCCGTTTATTTTTGTTAAAATAACTTGTATTGGTTCAATGGGCCAATTACATTTTGATTCATCTATAAGTGAATTGAGGTATCTAGCATCGAGAACTATTTTTAATGATTCTCCTTTAGCTAGAATGATAACGGGGTTGATAAATGTGTTGCCTTTTGGTTGTTCTTCTTTATTAACTGATGATATAATGTTGTATTGTTCTAAAATATCGAGTAATCTGTTCACTTTATCATGTAAGTGAATTGGTACTTTACTTGCTCTCTGTTTTTTGAAAACTGCGTCTGGTTTTAGCGGGAGATGTAGTGATGAACTGATTTTTCCAACATCGAACTTTGATGTTGCATAGACTGATGAATATTTAATTAGCTGTTTGGCTAACTTTTCGAATTCGTCTTGTGTTATTTGTGAATGTTGGAAATTAAACATTGTTAAAAATTTCTGTTGGTCCTCTGTGTAGTTACTTATGTTGAATGTAGGTTTGAAATATGGAGTTTTTGTGAAATAATCCGTATTTCTGTTTTCGTTACTTATTATATTATTTATAGATAATTCTTCATTAAGAATTGTAGATTGGCAAATATCTAGTAATTGGAGTATATTATTTACGCGATAGGCTTTTTCGTGTATTGGTGATATTGTAGCGTTGGTTTCGCAATATCCTAAAAGTCCTAAAGGTAATGTTACTTGGTAAGGTGTGTTGTTATAGACATGTAAGGAAATGATATCTGAATTCGAATTTTTCAAATATTTTATGGATGAGATTGTGATTTTGAAAAATTTGTGAATAGGTTTGAATTCAAAATCTGACATATAAAATTTTTGTTTGTTTTGTTCTTTATCATATTGGTGAACTTGTTTGATTGAAAAATTATAGATATTTCCTGATAGTGGTTTTAGGTGTTTTCTTTGTTGGTTAAATATCGGGTAAAATTTTGAAAAGAATGGTGGTTGTTTATTTAATCTTTGAAAAAATGTTAAGGATGTTTCTTTTGTTTTTGTATATTTATCTTTGATTAATATTTTACTATTTAGTATGTTAATTGTTGGTATATACTTCGAAATAAATGGTATTCCAATGATATTATATTTAATATCAGTGATATGGAATATTTGTTTAAATGGCTTATTTAAAATTTTGCTTTGCTCCATTGTTCTGGTGGGGAGGAGAAATAATTGGATTTTTCCGTAGTTTATCAATGTTGATCCTTGTGCTGTTGCTAACTTACTGGAGGTTTCAAGAGGTGTTAGTTTTGGGTGTAAAGTTTTTATTTCATTCCATGTGGGGATGTTTATTATGTTTGATTCTGCTCCTGAATCAATTAAAAAATCTATTTCAAGGTCTGGTGGTTGAAATTCTTTATTTCTTGGGCTTTCTAAGAGAAATGGTATTGTCCAAATTTTTTCTTTGGGTTGTTCTTTTTGTATATTTTGATAAATGTGGTTTGTATTCAAGCATTTTGTTTTGGTATTTTTATTGGTTTGATTTGTAGTGTTAATCTCATTTGTTTCTTGCGTCGTTGGTGTGGAATTTATGGGTGTAGTGTAATAATTTTGAAGAAATTCTGATTGATTTTCATATATGTGTGATGAAAAAGGTTGTTCATATATGACAGATTCATAGTCATTTTCGAGATTTATCATATTGATAGAAAGAGTGTTTTCTGTATCACCATCTGAATCTGATGATGTACAGTTTATTTGATTGAGTTGTAACGTATCAGTTACTGTGTCATCAATACCTGGAGGGTCTGATGTTGTTTCTGGGTTAGACTGTACTTGATTGATTTGTCTTTGATGTTTAGGTGTACTACTTCTGTGACGATTATTAGAGTTATTATAGTGATTATTATTCCGGTGTGGTGATTGGGAATAATTTCTATAACGATTATTATAACTTGAGTGTCTATTTTGTGAATTATTTCGCGATCTGTTTTGGTAATTATTGTTTGGTCTGTTATAGTTCGATCTATTATATGAGTTATTCCTTGATTGATTGTTCGGGTAATTCTGGTTTCGGTTGTTTGAATAACTTCTATTTCGATTATAGGAGTAGTTTCTATTCCTATTGTATGATGAATTTCGTGATTGGTTGTTTGGATAGTAGTTATTTCTTGATTGGGAATTAGATCTAGAAACAAATCGTTGTGTATTTGAATTTGATCTGGAGTAGTTACTTCTACTATTTGGTCTATTGTAGTGATTTTGTGATGAATTATGCGTGTTTCTTCGTTCTGGCGATCTTCCTCTATAACTTGAGTTATATGGTGATTGATTTCTTGTATAATTTGTATTGTTCGGGAGTGGTTTTCCTGAACTGTTGTTGCTGTAGACTGTTTTGTTTGGTAGATTTTGATCTTTTTTCATGTATTGATAGAATGATTTATTTGGTTCTTTATATTTTTGAGGTTTATTTTGATTGTCTTGCTGTTTTTGTCTACATTCGGAAATACTATGTCCGTATCGTCGGCAATAATTACACCATTTTTTGAAAGATGGTTTGCCTTTAAAGTTTGGGTTCTTTTCGTAAATATTGAGTATTTCAGTGATTTTTTCAACGAGGTCTGTCTCTGATTCCTGTATATTATTAATATTAGTGGGAGTCGTTTCAATTCTGTTAACGTATTGTAATTTCAGATTTTCCGTTTCTTCTAGTTTCATCGTGATTTCTGCTTTTTCTAATTTGTCTACTAGTTTTCGAAAATCTAAATCGGGTTCTCGAATTGAAGAAGGATGGGATGCTCTCTTTTTTATTGCTATTTTCCTTAATTGTGGTGTTAAGGTCATCATTAAGATTTCTGTCATCTTTGTGTTTTTATAGTCGTGTGTATTTAGTGAATATGCTTTTCGAACTAGTGTTTCGATTCGTACTGCTATTTGCTTGATGGTTTCGTTTGGTAATCTGCGAATTTCATTACATAAAACTCTTTGTTGTTGTTTGTTTCTTTCGGAGTCAAACATTTTTGAAAATTCCTGCGTAAACCTTTTCCAGTTTGATTTTAATTCTAGAGGTAGTACTGAAAACCATTTTTGGGCTGCGCCATCTAAGGTTGTTTGTATTAATGCTGTGCGTCGATGTATCCAGTTTTGATGTAGTGGCGTATTAATTGGTTCAGGTCCAATATTTAAAATCAGGTTTGCTGTTACTGCATTTAAATAATCTTCTACAGAGTATTCAGGGTCTGTTCCTGTGAAAACCATTAAATGTTTGTTTGATGTTATTGATGATCCACCCATAAGGTATGGATTCATTGTCATCTGTAATGATTCTGCTGCATTTGGCATTTGAGAAAAATTTGAAAGTTGGTTTCTTGTTATTTCATGTTGTTGGAGATAATATGGGAGTGGTATTTCATTTTGCATTTGTGATGGTTGATACGAGTGTGCAGTCATTGGATTTTGCTGTTGAATTGGTTGAAAAGATTGTGTATTAATTAGATTTTGTTGTTGAATTGGTTGTTGATGTTGTGCATCTATTGGTTGTGGAGAAAAATTTCTATGATTTGTACGTGTTTTCTGTATTCCTTGTCTACGATATTCTTGAGTATTTGGTGCAAATATATCTGGTTGTAAGAAATCATCATCTGAGGATAAATAATCCATTTGATAAGATGTCTGTTTTTTATTTTTATTTTGTTGAAAAAATGGGTAATTTTCACTGTGATCCTGTGGAGGATTTGTTTGGAAATTTATTGAATTAGGTTGGGTCATTGGGTTATCCCAATTTCGAGATCTTGTATATTGGTTAAAATTTCTTTGTGGTTGATTATATGTTTTTGATGGATGTGTATAATTATAATTATGGTCTGCAAAGTTGTTTCTAGTGAATGTTTTGCGTGTTTTTGATGGTATTGTCATGGGTCTGTATGTTTGGTAATCCATATGTGAATATTTAGGGGCAACCGAAGGTTTAACGGTTGATTGTAAGGTTACCTGTGTTTGTGAAGGATTTGTATTTCTTGGTGTTGTTAAATTTGGGCGTATTGGTGAAATACTTTGTTGTGTGGTTGTTGTGTGTACAATTTCTTCATTTATGAAGTGTGATGGTGTCTGGATATCTTGTTGAGTAAGATTCCTAGTTCCATTGAGGTTTTCGTTGTGTATGACTGTAGAGTTTAAACTATTATTTTGTGTATCGGGCAAAAATGTATTATAGTTTAATGGTGTTGCATCAATTGTTAAGGGTATTACTCTTACATAATCTCTTATGTAAGATATTGTACTTATTGCTTGACTTGAGATTGATTGTGGGAAGTTTATAAATGCGGGATGAGACCATTCGGGGTCCCAAACATAATCTGATTGTTCTGTGATAACGGTATCATCGTTCGAGTTTTGGGGTCTAAAATTTTTTCTTGCTTGTGCAATTAAATCAATATTGTGTGTAAAATAATCTATTATGAACCATGCCAAAATTTTTTGTAGATCGTGTTTTGTATGTTGTGAAACGTCGTCTTTCGTGAAATTTTCTTTAATGATGTTTAAATAACTAGAGAGTAGTGTGATTTCATGTCGTACTCTTAAATGTTTAGATGTTTCTGTCGGTGAGACATTTGTTATTGGGATTTCGTTTTCTAATATCGAAATATAACTATATATTATTGCGAAAACTTCATTGGTGAATATGGAGTTTGCTCTTTGTGAGTTATGATATTGGATGCTTTTTATATATTCTGAAAAAACTTTTGAAAATTCTAAATCAAGATCGTCTGTTTGAATTGTATATTTTCTATGATTATGGTTTGGTGAGGTGAATTCTATGGAGTAGATTCCATACTGTTGTGTTATGTTGCATATATCTTTTAAGTAGTGGTCTATGATTTGTCTTTTGATTTTTACATCTGGGAACTCTGTTTTACATGGACTGATTCCGGGTTCAAATAAATTTAATAGTAAATTTTTGCAAAATATATGCTGTCCTCTATCAGTGGTTGCATCTACTATAAAAGGAAAGATTTCATCATCATCTGGACTTTCTTCACCTGGGGTGTGCGTTGAGCTCATTTTTTCGTTCGATGACTGTTAATATGTAATTATTAATGTGTCGAATTGGTTGATTCCAATTGTATAAATGTACTGGTTTGTGTTTATACTGCTTTTTTATTCTTCTTTTTCCTCTTTTTGATGAATTTGAAGTTGTTTCTGAGTCAGAGAAATATAATTGATCGTGAAGTGGGCAATTTTTATCTATTGATTCTTTTAGTTTGTAAAGTTCGTCTAAACTGTTGGTTTCTGATTCTGAAAATGCGTTTCGATTTTTTGAAAATCTTTTTCGTGTTATTTGTCTTTGTTTCGTTATTATTTTTCTTTTTAGTGTTTGTCGTTTTGTTCGAATGTATCCAACTGTTTGTGTATGAGGTGTGATTACAAGGTCGTATTTTTTGTTATCTATTTCACAATTGTGTAAAACGATTGTTTGTTTATTTCCTAGGTTTTTAAATGACATAAGGTTTAGGATGACGGATGCGAAAGGTTGTTAAATGATTTCTATTTTCCTAAACTGTTAGTTCTTACGATTTTTTGGTTAGCTTAACCTGGGTCTATTTGTTCAGGGTTGGAGAGAAAAGTATATCGATTCCGAAGAATGATTTTTTACTTTCTCGTGGCTAGTATAAGCTAAGGTGTTAACTTACTTAATCTTACTTAGGGGTAGTGATTGTGTTCAAGGGTTGGAGAATAGTAAATCGATCCACAAGGTTCAGGTATAATTAGAACGCGAGTAGTTCGTTAGATACTATTTTAAACTTACTAAGTCTAAGATTTATCCTGGGTCTGGTAAGAGGTGGGAGTTAAGTGAAGGATGAATAACCGAAGTTCTTCACTGTTTATCCTAATTTGAATGATTAGTTTTGTTTAAAAATTTCTATTAGTCTTAGGTCTTTAGAAAGGGTTGGGTAGTGAATCGACGTTTGAGGTCGTTAGACACTAATTAAGTGGGTGGGGGAGAACAAAGTTGTTCTGTTTTGATCCAAGGATAAGCCTTGATGATCAAATTTGAAATTTAATTAAGTAGAAAATGATTTAAGATCCAAGGATAAGCCTTGATGATCTGGTTTTAAAATTAAGTGAATTTAAGTTTAAAATGATTTAAATTTGTGTAAGGAAAAGATTTAGTGTTTTTATGATATTAGTGAGCTTATGAATGCTGTTATGTTTAGGTGATGAAGCTGGAACAACAGGATGATTTATTATTACTAACCATTTATTGTCATGCTACTAATTTTTATTTTTTATTTTTCAATAAATATTTTTCAAACATGTTTTGTATATTACTGCAGAATTTAGGAAAACGATCTTAGATCTTTTTATCAATCGTTATTGTATATTAACAATTTTGTTTAGCGCCTGAAATGATTTTGAAGATTAACTTCAAGGTTTTATGTTTGCAAATGAAAATCTAAATTCATTGCCAGTAGTATTCTAAATATAAAAGTTTGTTCTGGTTTTTGCTTAACTATCATATAGCTATATGGCAAGTTTCTACTTTGTTGTATGTCGTCTCTGGTTCGAGGTCTTCTTCCAATTCCGGGTAGTTCTGTTATGGTTCGGAATATTGGCTCTGATCTATTGAGTCGTAGAGACATTTCAATTAAATTATTGTCGTATAACATTTTGTAAATGTTTTTGTCTAATTTCTAATCTATTTTGGTTAATTCTAAGCTATTAAGGTCTTGTTCGAGACTTATGGTCGCACCAGATGAGTTAGGACTGGAGTGTATAACTCATAGAGTAATTTCGGATAGGGTACACCGTCTGCTCGTCACGCTATCTTATTTTCGGCCGGATAGATTCGTGCAACTTCTTAGTCTAATACCGATCCTAATCTTACTCTTATACTATCTAGTCTCAGGTTGTTTAACTAGTCTCTGCTAGGCTCAATAGATCTAGGGTATACTGGTTTATTGCGGCTGCTGAAGTGCTCGGGAGAGTCCAACTAATTTCTAAGTTAAATTCAAATCTCTCTGGTGCTGAAATTACAAGTAACTTCAGCACTTACAAATAAGTGGGTTGTTAGTTAGATGGATCATGATTGGTTAATATTAAATACTTTACATTGGTAAAATATCTAATTTATCCAATCATAAAATGTAGTTTAGATCAGGTTCCACATTCAATTTGAAATAATAAAGAAACAGTCACAAATAGCTTCAAAAAAGACCTTACAATGAAAAAAAAACTTACACTCATGGCCGGAGATTGAGCCCCTCCTAGCTTGCTCTGGCCTCCAGCTGATGCCCCACCCGCAGCCTTCTTCCCGCCCACAGCTGACTGGGCGAAAGCTCCTCCCCCTCCACCTCCCGTCTAATAAAAACCATAGATTAGCACAATTTGCTATTGAAAATACAAATAACAGGGAAAATAAACGCTTATAGATACATCTACATACTAATACATGCTTTTTGCGTATAACCCAAAACAAATAAATGCAGAATTGAATAAAACTTAAAAAAAATCGTGCAAAGAAAACTTAAGCAACAAAAAATAAGCACCGCATTTCGACTCTTATCGCTAAAGTTTTCAAATTGGCTTCAGAAAAAAGGAAAAAGCGAATAAAAACTAGTTAGCATTCAATTCAGACTAACGCAGAACACTAAAAGTAAAACCGTTTGGACCAGATTTCTATGCAGAATACACCAATCCTTACACCAATATTCGCCCGTCACACCTTACTCACATGAGGTGGCATTAGGTTAAAAGAGGGCACGGTTAAACTTTGATTAGAGGCCAGACTTTGGCCTCCAAGTGAAGTTCTCCGCCCCATCATATGCTACAAATAAAAAAGGCCACTTTACTTTCAAAATGATATTTCAAACATTTATAGTTCACATAGAAACATTTAGACATAAATGTGCGCAGAACAGACAGTCACGCCTATTCTTGACGAAAAATATAACAAAACTTTGAAGTTTAAGCATCAGTACAAGGTGAATCTGTGAGTGTATTGGAAGCACACATAATCGAGCTGAAACTATTAACAGAAATCCCCATATCCTCATTTTCGTTATCATCTTCATAACTCCCAGGCATCCATTTAAACACATTTTAAACTAATTTTTTGATTCCTTAATTTTTAAAACTCATTTTTTGTTTCAACTCAAAATGAGGAACAGCTGGGGATTCAGCAAAAATGGGGATTGAGCAAAATCGCTGTCGGCACAGATACAAAAGTAGCTGCAAGCTTTGGGGAAAAAAATTGGTTACAACCGTTGACTTGTAGGCGATTATCGAAAGTTGATACCAAGAAAGCATTGCAGCCATTGATGACCACTTGAAATTTAAAAAAAAAAACTTAACTCATTGAAAGGAAAACGCTTTTTTAAAGGATCCTTTGATTCGTTTAAAAATTTCAACAAAACAAGTCATTACAACAATTTTTTCCTGGCTTTCATTCCAAAAACTAAGAAAAGGGTTCTGTTGACACTACCTGGTCATTCTAACACGTGTTTGGTAATTCGGTTCATTGATCTGGGCACTTAATCGATGGAAATGCTCTTAAAATGCGATGTACTCTAATTTTTTTCTACCTTTATCAATCCGTGATCTTTCAATTTTCAAATAAATTTCCCTTAAAGGATTGGGCATATAGATAATTGAAAATTTAACCGCTCTTTTATAAGATTGTCGATAAGGTCATATATGATTTGAAAAAAAATATTGATTTCTTAAGCCCGCATTTTTAGTTTACATGAACGCGCAGTGCGATAACTGAACTAAATATGCAATAATTATGCAAATTGAGCCGCTTTGGATGCTGAGAAATGAGCAATTTGGATTTATGTGCAATATTATGCAAAGGTCGAGGAAAATTAAATATCGATACACATACAAACGTAGTTGCAGTTGATTGCACGATCGATCCATGTCGATTAAAGAGTCTGTGGACCTTGAAAAATACCGAATAACCTGTTTCTTTCAGAACTTTACATCGTGAAAAATAACCTGGATTTTAAACTGATTATTTGGAGGTACGGTTGATTAAAACATAAATTACAGTTCGAATTAGCAACAAAAAAAAACTTTTTTAAAACTTATATGTCAGTTTTTTTCACAATTTTCAAAGTTAAACATTTGTATTCTAATTAGTGGTCAGTTTGGCGTAAATAGACCTTCAAACTGAGAAACAGCGAGGTCGCTGATGCGCTATTCGAAGGACTGAATAGCTTCGACTCAACTGGAGCCACCAGTTTAGACAAAGCTAACTTAGGCACCAGCTTAAGCCTCTTCCTTCTATTTGAGCTTGAATGTATTTGATGGTCACTTTTGACCATTGACGGACTAGCACATCGGGATCCCCCGCCGATGTTAAAGGAGTTTTGTAACGAGGGGCAACTGTCGACGCTGAGTCTCAAGATACTTAGGTTACAATGCTACCAAATTAAAACAAATTGTGATTATTTCAAATCAAACTTTTGCTCATGAATTAGTTCTCCTTTTACTGCTAACCAAAAAATTACGATTTATTACTCGATTAAGTTTCAGTTACTCACTCCGATATCCAATCTTCAGTATGGTATTTTGAAACATCCTTTTACTCAACAGACAATTTAACACTATCTGGCTACCTCAGATAATTTTGAAGTACTGACCTTGAAATCGGAAGATGTTTCTCTGTAGGGGTAACTCTGTGGTTTGTGATACAGTATGACACTCCTGAAATGTAATAAATGGGCATGATAATTCCAGAAGATCCGATAATTTGAACTCTTTGAACGACCTTGAACTTGAACATAATAGAATTAAGTAAGCCGCATCATTAGCTAAAACTCGGCTAATAATTAGCTAAAGTATTTCAGACAATTTTCTAATTTGACTGCAAAAAACTTCTCACGAGAAGTGATAAAACCTCACTTGAAAGCTTTTTTGAAATCCTCCCAATGCACCCATGAGTCAGTCTTTTTCTCCTCTATCGTGGGTACAATTTTACCATCCACGGTCACGGTCTCTTGTTTCAAGTCACCTGGTACAGCGTTCGAATCCAACCCAGCACCTTCTCCTTAAAAACGAGCAATCATGAGCTTTGTTGTTTGTAAGTGCATAAATACAAACAGGATCATAATCATAATTTGCATATACTTCAGCGAATAACTGGCTAGTTCAATTGGAGTTCTTACCGACTCCTTTTTTTGATTGATTAGCTCCAGAAGAAACTGCACTGACGTGGCTAGTTCGTTTCTAAACACAAAAAGCTTAGATTAAATTCATTTCAATATAATCTGAGCATGATAAAAATTCACAATTTGAAAAATGTTTATGATTGTTGGGACAAAATAAACAGCATTTTCAGGGCCTGTCTCAATTGATTTTTTGCATGTCCAGGTTGTTATGAAAAACGTTAAGTAATTAAAAGTTAACGTCAACAACTTAAAGTTAACTTACTTCGGTTGGCGCAGGAGTCGCCTTGTTCTGAGACTCTTTAGAACCCAAAGCACTCCTCTCACCCACACTGGCCTGCTCAGCGACCGAAGAAGCTCCTTTGGACTGTGGCTTCGGCTGATTTGGTGGCACGGGCTGTATGTTGTTTACGCCAGGGGCCCCATCGGGGCTCGAACTCGGGTGCTCAGCTTTGGGCGGCGGTGGGTTCTCATCTACTTCTTGCACTGGAGGTGCGGTCGACGGACGACTGCCATCACGACTTCTACTGGAGCTTCGCCGACCACTGAAACGATCAAGAAATATATCCGAGAGGTAGTTAGAAAGTGTTGATAAACTCAAGAAACCAAAAATGACAGAAATTTATATTTTTGATGCCAAAGCTCTTTGAATTTCAAGATTTTTTTTACAATTGAGCATTTTCAATCGTTTTTTTTAAAAATTCTATTGAAAATTTTGAGTTATCATTCATCTGAAGCTCCTAAAAGTTTGATAATTTTAGATATATATTTTTTGGTAAGAATTTCCTCTTATTTTTTGATAATTGACCGAAACGGCGACATCAAAACATGGATGAGACTCACGTGACTTCTCGCGGCAACGTTGTCGGCGATAACTTGTAGTTCAGGTAGGGAGAGGATATTTCCACCCATTGTTCTGGCCTCAGTTTCTCTTCTTCTAAAAGAGTAAACACTGTAGCGGCAACTACCTAACATAAGAATTGGATAAAAATTAAATTAAGTGTAATATCCAGTGAAGCTTTATGAATATGTGTATTAAGCTGTTTCATAAGATTAATTTTTAAATAATTTTGATACCTCAAAATAGAAAACGACATAATTTAACGCAATCAGATAATGCACAACACAAATATTATTTAAATGGTACAAAAATTATTACATTCGATTGAATTAGTCAGTATTTTCGAGAACAATCGAAGCGAACCTGGTGGCTGATCTGACACATTTTGGAAGTTCTTCTTGCGTGGTTGCCTGATCAGTTTCCAGGCAGGTTCCGGAGGAGGAATAGGTGGGGCGACCAGGGGACAGCTCCTGGTTCTAGTTACCAGCAGGGGGTGAGGCAGAGAGTGAGATAGACCCACTGTGCGCAGAGTTTCAGCGGTATCAGACTGAAAAAAAACAGATGATTTGGACACAAAAAGCATACTTTCCCTATCCTTTCCATTTAAGCAACAAAAATTTAATAAGAATAGCTATAAACAATAAATGATTATAAACCCAACAAATTTTTGAACGCCTAAAATGTTTTACATATAAATATTTCTGTAGTGAACAATGAATAAAAAAGAGCGAATCTCAAGAGGACTATCAGAAATAACAAATTAGAAACAGAGGCGAAGCAAAGTTTTGCGCCGATTGCGATTCAGAAAGCTGAAAGTCAAGAAAAAAGAAAAATTCAATATCGCGATTTTTTCATCATCACAAAAACAATTTTAAAACATCACAAGCACCGAATTTAGACTTACTCCAGCTGAGGTTTTGAACTTGCATGCACTCCCTAAAAATGCTCAAAAAATTGATGAAGCCTTTTATGAATCGTACATAATAATGAAAAATTCTACAAAACACTATTTTCTGATTTTTTTTTCAATTTAAGAAAATAATTACGAAAATCGTATATTTTTTGTACAAAAACCAAAACAAATTAGCACAGGAAAATATACGGGCCCAAAAAAATCTCCGATTCTGAATGGAAAAGGCTGAATTTTCTCAAAAACTTTCAAAATAACTCACAATAAATAACGATTGGTTCATTAAAAAAACGTCCGGAAAAAATGAGTTAAGCAAGGCGGCAAAAACAAAACTCAGAAACTGGACATTAAAAATCATTTGTTTTCACTAAAATATGCAGAAGAAAACAATAGCCAGTGTTGCTTTCCAAAGACAGAAATTCCGATCAGATAAAAACAACAAGTTTACAGAAAAAAAACAGCTGAAAAAATGTATAAAGAACAGTTGAACAAAAAAATATTGTAATATACAAATATGTAATACACTTGAACTATTTGAAAAAAATTGAAGCTAAAAATGCAGCTAAAATTGAAGCTATAAATTGAAGCATTGGGTAAAATTGTATTAGACCTAAAAAAAACGTTAGACTGAAAAAAAACTTAATAAATCTTTTTAAACTATTTGTCTCAACTGAATAAGTTTTTTTTCTCATTGCAGTGAAATTCAAAATCACAATGAAACACCATCTTTTTTAAACTATCACCAAGCCCTGATACTAATAACCGTTCCTTGACCGAGCACAATTTTTGATGAATATTTGGCTTAAACCGCAGTTTGAATGAACTCAAGAAAATCGAAAGAAAAAAAATCAATTTTTATTACCATTTTTCAAAATTTGCAATCAAAAGAAAAACGAAAAAAACTCACAAGCGAGGCTCAACTCCACCCCACCTGTTTACAGCACAAAAAACCATGGCAAGCTAGTAGAGTAAAAGGAGACAAATGCCGCAAAGTGGACTCCTTTTATAAGTTCGTCTTGATTTGCAAGAGTAAATTTTGTGTGGAATGTGCCAATTAAGAAACTGCCGAAGATCAATGTGCATGAAAATTTTAAGCAGCAAAAAAAGCTGACAATACTCGAGCAGACGCCAGTTGGGCCGCAGTTAGGTCATAAGAAAAATTGAGCTAACATACACACACCACACATCACACACACAACCACCCACACACACGCACACACACATACATACACTTACACATACATACGCAATATGAATCATCCAAGTAGATATATTAGCAGCCAAAACCTTTCACAACATATAAAGTAGAAAAAAGTTTTACACAGAGGCAAAGCTGCGCTTCGCAAACACTTGCGAGAACACGACGAAAAATCGGCTCTATCGAGTTAAATAAGAAAAGTAGAAATAAGCCTCGAATTAGCAAAAGCTCGGCTACGTGTAGGATTCGAATCTGCGACCTACTGAAATCAAAAGTCTCACCCATTATCCTCCCAGCCACTCAAGCTTAACAAATGACAAACACTAGTCACGAATAAAGCAGCTACATATGCTAACAAGTTGGCAATGCAATTCAGCACCAAATACAAACAGACTCAATTTTGCAAATAATAATTTGGAATATAACAAACTGAAGACATCGACAATAATTTTGCGTGTAACAAATCGCAAAACATAATACCACATTATGTAGAAATTATGCATTTAAAAAATTGCAAGACATAATGAGTTACAAAATTTCTAAAATTGAGTTTGAAATATTGTGACGTTGTTTGAAACAAATAGCTTTTTTCGGTTCATTTGATGAATTAAAAACGCATTAACTGTGTTAATTTATTACTATTCGAATGTCAAAGCACATGCTTACAAAAAGCTGTAAAGGTGCACCATCAATTTTGGGGCGCCGCGCCATAAAAGTGGCGTACCAATATATGCGACTTAGGTTGGAAAAAAAGAAGGTTCATACTAAAGCTTCGCAAGTGTAAGAAAGTGGAAATAAAAACTGAAATAGACCAAATCGGAGTTGGTAAACTCACAACAACATTAAAACAACTTTTAAACGAAAAGTGTATTTAAACTGCAGACATGCTCAAAATATATTCAGGTTGACCAAATGATGCAAGTGATTTGATTCACACGATTCAACGCTCAGAATTGAATTGAAAATTGATAGTATGCTCAATTTTCATTCAAGTATTCTGTTAAACAGGTTGTTAAGCGAATCGCAAGGGTAATCAATTTGAAACTCCTTCTAATGCGAAACATTGGTGACACTTTTTTGATTAAAAAAAAAACAGATTTTAAAAATGGATCAAAAGCTTTTTTTTTGGACAAATCAAAATTTAAAATCTTGTTCTAAAACTGAAATAAAGACAATTAAACTCTTGCGCTTCAATAATCGCCAGTTGCTATTTTGTTATTTGCGAGCGTAAATTGTCTTCTTTTTAACAGAATAATTAGAATTAAACATAAAAAGGAAATGAAAAATCAAAGTGCCAATAATAAATTGTTAGAAAAGTTTTAGAAAAAATTAAAACAAAAAGCGACCAAAAAAAATAATTACATTTTAATTATTATTAGCTAAGAATAGCTCCAGTCGTTTTGTTAATTGAATAGTAAAGATTGACGTAACAAAAATTTAAAGCTCAAGAAGTTTGTTTTAAGAACCGTCCAAGCACTCTTAAAATTACCCGCTTCACCTCTAACGCTTTTCAGGTGCGGGAGGAATCGCTCCGTCCCTTATAACTTCTTAGTTATATTAAATATACGCACAGTGTCCTTGTACTTCGAGTAGGTCCTTGGAAGTCTAGGAGGGTTGTAGTATGTCGCAAACACAACAGTTTGAGGCTTCTCAACTCGCACTGGCTCAGCTAGAAATTAAATTTTGAGTCAACTATGTTTTTAAGTTTTGTTAAACCACATGCAGAAGTAGGGAAAGAAAAGTAAGACACGTGGGAACAATTTTTTTTCTCCTTTTGGTAAAAGAAAACCAGCAATCATTTGAAAAAAAAAACGCAGTGGGGAATTTTGACAACCAAGTACATGCAATATAGATTAAGGTGATTATACATGTAAAAGGTTCACAACACACAAAATATACAACCGAGCTCAGTTCTTTTCCGATCGTTTACCTGAATCGAATGGGGTTGTAGATCTGTTACCAAGGCCTTGAAAAACAAGATGGTTGGATTATCAGGTACTGTCAAATGAGCCGTTAAGGAATCGCTGCTTTTGATAAAATCTTTAGTCTAAGTGAACTCTTCAAAGGCAGAATTTATGTTTTTTAAAATAAAATTTAAGTAAATAAAGGGTCGAAATAGGTATATAAGTGTGTCAACCTGGTTATTAGTCTTGAAAAAAGCAACTCAACTAACATCTAATATCAAATGACAATGACAAAATAATGGATGCTTGCAAAATTTTGGCTGACATTGAAATCATGCACTAGAATTTAATAGCAACACTCAATTCTAAAATTTTATAATAGATTTTTAAATTCGGAATATTCGACAATTTTTTGGATTAATCTGTGCTTTTTAAAGTTATATGTCCGTAATATCTACTAGTGAACTCTACATGTTCATGCTATTCTAATTTAGTCTAAGGAGGCTGGAAGACTGACCGAACATCATTCGGTTCTCGGAGGCGGCTATGGACACTTGGGAGGCCTGTTTGCCTATGCCTCCCTTGTGGCCTTTACCCCCTCCGTGTCCATCGTGCAGGGGGGTAGTCATGCCGCCTGCAGGACCAAAATTGGCAAATAGTAAGTCAATTGATTCATAGAAGTGGATAGATACTTGCCATAACAACAAAAATGTTTTAAAGAACTAAGCTTGAAGTGTGTGGTTCTATGAGGTTGTTCTTACTGATATACAAAAAAGACGTTTGTTTGGCAGTCAAGATCGGTAAACAGACGCGTTTGAAAAAGAAAAAAGTTACATCAAATCAAATGCATAAAGGTGTTAGTCTAAAGCGCATATTTTAGCTGGTAATGGACCGACATACCTCTGTCTTTCTTGCCATCTTTTCCGCCTGAAACAAAAAAAAAAATTTCGCATCACATCTTTAGTAACTTATTATAACTAGAAAAATGTAGCACCTTTCTTGGTATCCTTTGACGCTCCTGCTTCCTTGGTAGTTGCTAATGGTACCTCGCTGTCTTTCTTCAGTCCATCTGGAATGTCGCTGGACTGGTTAGAGAGGTCTCCACCTGGCTTCGGATCATTCGGGTCTGGCAATGTGAATTCAGGACAGGATGTCTTCAAGAGGTCCCAGATCTTATCCATATAAGAAGACCTGAAAAAGTGCTATTTTTTCGACAACATTCACTCACAATTTGTTACTTATTTAAGCCCGTTTATTTGTAAATGTAAACTCGAACTATGCTATAACTAGCATTATTACGCATTAATTCATGAATTATTACATTTGATGATCATATATTAATCACTACAAAATGTTTCATTATTAATGATAGTCTCCAAAGCGTTGTCATTGAAAAGCATAGGAACTTTTAGAACTGTTGTGAACAAACATTAGGAAAGTTACAATGAAATTTGGAGCCTCTGCTGACAAGCGCAAGGGAAGAGCAGTACTCACATGACGGGGACTGGTTCCGGCAGCCACCCAGTGAGACATTGCATCACGCTCTGCTCCCCAAACTCACAGTCTATGTTACCCGCACTGTAGCTGAAACACAACACACACACATAAGCAACTGAAAAATGGATTGAAAAATTTTACTCTCAAAAATTAGAAAACTAAAAGCGAAAAGTTTTTCGACATTTAATTCCTATACAGCGAATTGGTAAAACATGCTAAGCTTTATGCTTTAACTGATTCGATTACATTTCCTCATTAATATCAAAGTAGAAACTTATCTGATGGAAAGTTACCGTTTAACGGATGAAAATATATGTTGCATTTTATTTGACAAAACTTAGATCTAAAACGGTCTCCGAATATTGAGTCTTTTTTCGCCTTTATCATCAGTAAATAGGGAAGTTCATTTAGAGAAAATCCTGCCGAAAAAGATGACTGTCAGCGCTAATTTAGCATTGCAAGTAAATTTACGAAGCGGTTACTAAAACGACAATACTAGGAGTTGCTCGTTGAGCCGGAAAAAGGAAAATATGAAATGAAAATAAACGTTTTTAGAAGCTATAAAATTTTTTGAATGCAAATCTAGTTTACAATGAAATTTTTTTTCAGAGAGTATAATTTTGCGCTTAAAACTGGGCAGTATGCAGTGAATAAGTCGACATAACGTAAGTAATAAAAAACCTATAAGTGAAAGAAAACGGTGTAAAAAATAAGAAAATCAGAGTTGGTATATCCAGAACTTATGTCTGAAAAATTTAAATAGAACAGATATTTAACGTGCTAACTTGTTTAAAATTTGGCTTTACGAGTAGACAGGTATTTTTAGCTGAGAAATTTCTAGTATTCGGTTGCAATACCCTTGCTTAATGCAAGGGTTATTAATCCGAAGATGCTTGCAGTGTTCCTCTATACGCCACTATGTAGCATGTTCTCAAATAAATGTTATTATCATTCGACAACACAGTCGACAAAGCTTTAACTGAAAACAAGGAAGCCGAAAAATCATCGGTAAAACTTAAAATATATTATTCAAGAGGATCAATATAGAAAAAACAATGTCCGGCCGCGAATCGAACCACAGATATTAGATATTAGTATAGTGCTTCACCACTATACCAGTTGTAAAAAGGCATTGGAATTAATTGAGGGTTCAAAAATGATAAATGATTTAGCAAAATGTACCAAAATGAGACTAAGTAAATCCTAAAAAATTGAGGTAGAACAAAACTTCACACAACACAATTTGCAACACAGTTTTGCAAGATGAGGTAATTAAGCCGAGTAGGTATGAATCAAAAAACTTAAAAGCCGAGTAAAAAAAACGGAAATTATACCGCACCGGTAGTCCCGGCCGCAAAAAACAGGTCCCGGCCGGATTCAAACTACAAGTTTAGTAGTCTCACGCATGTTTGTCTACTCTGCATTCCCTGGATACTTCTTTAAACACAATTTTTATGAAGGATATTGAAACACGTATAATATTTTCCTGTACAAAATTTTGAGAAAGAGTTCTCTACGGGAAAAAATTCTAATACCCGGTTGCAACACCCTTGCCTATCGCAAGGGTAAAAACAAAAATTTACACAGCAAGAACACGACAAAAAGTAGTTTTAAAAAGTTTAATAAAAAAGTATAAATAAGCCTTGAATTAGCAAAAATTTGGCTACATATGAGATTTAATCCTGCGACACACACACTAACCACTCAGCCACGAAACCTTATAATAACCCTTAAAATGCATCACTATAGTTCAGGTTTGGCTTCGAACGTATTCAATTACCCAAAAATAATTATTAAAACAGAGGCGAAAACAAGCAAAAATATGACCGATAACGCTACTGGGAAAAACTGAAAGCATAAAACTTTGAGTCTACATAATTTCTTAAGTGACACACGCCAATTATGAGTCTACATAAATGGTAAGTGACGCGAGCCAATTAAGACGCATTAGCAGTACCAGTCATATCTAAAAAAGGAATTTACCAACTAAAATGCCTCAATTTATAGAGCAGACGAACTTTAACTATTATACGAAAAAGTTCAATAAAACATCCGACCCTGCCCAGGTTCAAACTCTCTTTTGTTGGGGTCTCCTTCCCTACCTCTACGCTACCTTGAAGCTAAAGTGTTATTTGTAATGTAATAGCCTGCGTTAATATCCTAAACATTTGCTGTACTTAATAGCTGGTTACTGATCTTAAGCATATACTGTAATGAAAGAACGCTTTCAAAATGAAGACTCATACTTAGGTTGAAAAAAAGAGCTCATTCTATCACACAAGCTTTGCTTGTGTACATAGATAGAGTATTTTCTCTCTATACATATAAATAAAATTAGGTATTCACTCTTTCAATACTTACTCCAGGGATAGCACTTTAATTATGGCTTTGGACAGCAACATGGGCCATAACTCATAAGTATTCGTGGTGGTGGGAAGAAGGATATTGTTGTGCTGGTCGAAGGGAAGACTGTCGTCCACATAAATCTTGCGCCAACATCCCATCCAGAACAGTCGGACTACATACTTGCCATAGTTGTTGTACTGGGGCAGATTAGGGGGACCTAAATTGATATTTGACCTAACTTGATTTGACTCCAATCAATGGGGCATATTTGACTCCAAAACATTTCAGTTATCTCTGCTATCTGCTTATCATTTGCAAGTATATCATTTGTAGTATTCCTTAATTAACTGTTGCCATTTCGTTCCAGTTTTTTTTTGTGAATAAATTTTTTGAAAATTTAAATCGGAATGATTTTTAAATACAAAACAGTTTCTGCTAGTCAATACCAAAGCTATAATTAATGAAAATCTAAATAAGGTACTAACCTTTTCCCAGCTTGGACATGGCGTAAATGTGTTCCCATGGTTTCCAGCTGATGAACTCTGTCTGACTGCTGGATCCAAGTTCCGGAACAAAGGCCATAGAAGTACCGTTCAGTTTCCACAGGGCTGTAATCTGACTTATGATCCATCTGATGGTCTGAAACAAACGAGGCATCGCCGCTTACTATAAATGGTATGGTCTCAAAACCTGACCCCTGAATGCAAACAAATGTTAGCAGTATACATATTTGAGCTATGCGGATGTGCAGCTAAAGGGAATTTAATCGAATGGTAGATCATTTTACGGGCACCTTAAAATTTAATTTGGGGTGAAATATAATTTTTGGGTACCAAATACCCTACCTCGCAATGGTGTATGTGCTCATTGGCAGTTAGAAGGTCAAAAGACATGGCTCCGGGGTCATCCACTACAACTGGGATTCTATCCTGGAACTGTTCGTGCAATCTCTTCCATTGACTAACTTCTAATGCTGGTGGAAGTTCCAGCACGCCATCAGGATCGTCAAAGAATTGCTGCAAAAAGCATATGATATGGTTGACTTTATATCGAAAAATTCAAAAAAAAAAGAGAGAGGAAAAGTTTTAAATACCATATTGGGGCTTTTTCCTTTCTCCTTTCCTCCTGCTTTTTGCTGAGAGTCCTGTTAAAATATGTGAAATTGAGTGATTAGTATGATGCTGAAACTTACTTTTTCACTCTCTATGTTTATTCGCTCTCTTATTGAATGAGATATTTTGCAGTAATTATATCTCAATAAAAAAATTCCAAATATTTGACACAGTTCAAGCTGAGCTTCGTACATGCAAATCAAGAATTTATCGAAAACAGAAAAAAAAAACGGAAGCCATTCTTTAAGCGCAAGCAAACACGAGAAAAAAATGAAATCAATCGAAAAAAAAAATTGAATCAATCAAAATACTGAAATATTTAAAATAACTTGAATTTTTTCATATTTTTATTTATAACCGGTTCAGAAAAATGTAATGTAGCGAAGCAACAAAAAACCGAAGGCGACAACTTTTTATACAGAGGAGCGTATGAAAATAATCGTTTTGACGAAAACGTTTACGTTTTCAACCTTTAAGTAGCCCTAGGGGTCATTTACAGCAATTGTAGCCTAGAGTAGTTCAGATTTTCTCAATTAAGCCTATAGAGGTTCCACAGAAAAGCAATGTTCAACCAATAAAATCTAGGAAATGTTATGCATCTGACAGCTGAAATAAACTTCGGAAATACTGTAAGAAAAACGTTTGAATTTTGCAAAAATTTCAAAGACCAAAGTACTAATGTGGCGGGGCGTTTTTATTTGGCGCCGGGCCGGGAGAGATGTGAAGAGCCATGTATTTTCACATTAGGTGTGTCACACTACCATCAGGTTAATATGTTGCAGAAATTAAAGGTTGGGGCACGCATTTAAAAACGATGTTAGTTACATTCGACCCAAACGAGGGATGTTTTCGCCAAAACGGAAAAAACGCCAGTTTGCAAAGCTTTTTAAATGTCATAACACAACAATACCCGATCCGACTCCTTTCGTTGCTTATTGGTGATCCAAGAAAAAAGTAGAAATACAAAATAAAGAAGACTTTTCGTATCAGAGCGAGTCCATGAATGTGCCTACTGCACTGTAGAGTAGGTGTTGGCTTCAAAAAATGGATAAAAATTCCAAGAAAAAGCTAAGAAAAAATCAACCACACGCTTTCTAAAGAGCAAAACGATGCATTTCATATTTATGAAAATACTTACTAGACAAACTGTATGCCTCATTTTAAATGAAAACGATTTCTAAGACGGATAAATCTCCGCCTACGCGTTATTAGCACGAAATATTTCGCGCGTTAATTATCAAATATTTGGCCAAAATTATATTTTTAAAATTGAGCTCAAGAGAACAGAACTTCTCGAAAGAAGAAAAAAAAATGTCAAAAATTGCAAGTTAACAAGTCGAAAATTGTCTGGAAAAACAAAAACCAATCCGACCACAAGTATTCCATACTTTCTTCGAAAGTCGAAACAACAAGGTTGCTCTTATCAGAAGGATACCCTGAGTGTTCTGACAGTCCTTCAACACTTTTGAAATAAAGAAAGATTTTAAAAAATTTATGAAATTTTCAAAAAACACTTGCTATCG